>NW_024412445.1:4686391-4828363 GCF_014898765.1 Herpailurus yagouaroundi | reverse complement strand
TGTATTTTTATTTATTTTTGGGACAGAGAGAGACAGAGCATGAACGGGGGAGGGGCAGAGAGAGAGGGAGACACAGAATCGGAAACAGGCTCCAGGCTCTGAGCCATCAGCCCAGAGCCTGACGCGGGGCTCGAACTCACGGACCGCGAGATCGTGACCTGGCTGAAGTCGGACGCTTAACCGACTGCGCCACCCAGGCGCCCCAATGAGGGTTTTAATAGTACCTACTTTGTTAGGCAACTGGGATGACTAAATCCCATAATGCACTGGGTGTTGTATGGAAACCAATTTGACATTCAATTATATTTAAAATTTTTAAAAATTTTTTTTTCAACGTTTATTTATTTTTGGGACAGAGAGAGACAGAGCATGAACGGGGGAGGGGCAGAGAGAGAGGGAGACACAGAATCGGAAACAGGCTCCGGGCTCCGAGCCATCAGCCCAGAGCCCGACGCGGGGCTCGAACTCACAGACCGCGAGATCGTGACCTGGCTGAAGTCGGACGCTTAACCGACTGCGCCACCCAGGCGCCCCTAAAATTTTTTTAAATAAATCCCATAGGGGCGCCTGGGTGGCTCAGTCGGTCGAGCGTCCAGTTCTTGATTTCTGCTCAGGTCATGATCTCACGGCCATGGGATCGAGCCCTGAGGCCAGTTATGATTACAGAGTCTGGTTGGGATTGTCTCTCTCCTTGCCCCTTCCCCCGCTTACACGAGCCCTCTCTCTCTCAAAAATAAATAAAAATACACACTAAAAAATCATTATAAGAAGATACCATCCTTGAGAAGATTGCTCTTCTCCATCGGGCTTGAGTTAATGCTTCTGAGAGTTTAGCATGTGCTGTGGTTAACCTTCGTCTTTAATCGTATCCTCGTTCGACACGTGCGAAACCATGTCGGGAGAGGTGAGGACGGTCAGGCAGGACCTCCTAGCCTGTGAGCATGAAATCAGCACTTAGATGTTGTTATGGCACAGCCCGGCACCTGGCCCCCCGCCATTCTGGGCAAACGCCGCATTTTCAAAGCACTTACCATGTCCCAGGCACTAGAGTAGTCACACGAGCCCTTGGAGAGCAGGGAGGGGGGTCTGGAGGGACAGGACCGGAGATTCGGGACCGTTGGCAGGAGGGGGATGGGAAGGGTGGAGATGGGGAGTGTCAGGGCACAGCTGGAAAGTGGCAAGTGCAGGACTGGGCACAGGGCGGAAGGCTCTGGGCTTCCAAGGTGGTGTGAGGGCACAGGAGGCATTGTCTAGACAGGTCTCCCCATGCACGACCTTGGGAGACCCGGTGCTCCCACTCCTGAGTGTCTCTTAGCAGAGCAGGCTGAACCCGGGCTGGCACTCTGCCCTGTTCTCGGCCAGCCTAGCGATCCAGTGTGTTGGGCCCAGGAGGTGAGAGCTGGTGCTCTTGTTGCTGGGGGAAGTCCTTCCAGGGGTCAACCTTGTAGTTGCTCTTAGGGCTCATGTGCGCGGATGTCTGGGACAGGGGGGCACCCTAGAACTTTCACTCTGGCTGTCCTCACCGACTGGATTTTGAAACGAGGAACATGTTGGGGCTCCTCAAGATGTAAATCATAACTTCCAGGCTTCTAAAAGTCACTAAATGGCGTGTGAAGAGACATCGCCATCTGCACGGGATGCCATCCCCGAGTTTTGCTGCACCCCGGCCTCTGGTGGCAGGGGGCGGGCTCGAAAACACCGACGGTAGGCGAGACTGACAAAGAACGACGGTGTGTCCACGCTGAACCAGGTCATCAACAAGTGATCTATTTATGTAGTTTGCTACTGTATAAACCTGATGGAAGAACGCAAGTATACCTGAAGTATAATAAGCAAATCTTGGCACAAGTGTAAGGACGGATCAACAAATTCACCATCATGATGGAAAGTTCTAACGCACCATTAGTAATGATAGTAAACTGAAAGGCTCATCAAGGCAACAAAAATATTAGTAGAGATGTGGAAAATCTCAACAAGTAACCATCTTGGTTTATTGGGCATAACTAGAGCCCCGCGCCGGATAGTTAGAAAATGCTTTCTTCGGGGCTCCTGGGTGGTGCAGTCGGTTAAGCGTCTGACTTCAGCCAGGTCACGATCTCGCGGTCCGTGAGTTCGAGCCCCGCGTCGGGCTCTGGGCTGATGGCTCGGAGCCTGGAGCCTGTTTCCGATTCTGTGTCTCCCTCTCTCTCTGCCCCTCCCCCGTTCATGCTCTGTCTCTCTCTGTCCCAAAAATAAATAAAAACGTTGAAAAGAAGAAAAAGGAAAAAAAAAAAAAAAGAAAATGCTTTCTTCTCAACTGCACCTGAAACGTTACAAAAATTGAGGATGTATCAGTAGCAGACTTAAGTCTGAACACCTGTCACAGAATCGCTATCAAACCAGCGTGTCCTCTCCCCAGTTCAGTTCTATTCCGTTCAATTCCATTCCATTCAAGTCAATTCAAGTCAATTCAGTTCAGTTCAATTCAATGCAATTCAATTTATATTAAAAAAAAAAAGTAAAAATTGCTATACATGTCTGGAGTTCTTTTAAGTTTATTTATTTATTTTGAGAGAGCGAGCGCTGACACATGAGCAGGCTACAGGAAGAGAGAGAGGGAGAGAGAGAGAGAGAGAGAAAGGGAGCAGGGGAGGGGCAGAGAGAGAAGGAGAGAGAGAATCCCAAGCAGGCTCTGAGCTGTCAGTGCCGAGTCCGACGAGGAAAGGGATCCCACAAACCCCGTAATCGTGGCCTGAGCTGAAACCAAGAGTAGGACACCTAACCAACTAAGCCAGCCCGGTGCCCCGAAAGCATCTAGTTTTAAATGCTGATATTGGATGTTGAAAAAGGACAGAAATCGAGCCAATCACTCAGCTAAAGGTGGTAGAAACATCACAACAGAATGAAGATAAGTTGAACGCAGGCAATAATTCAGCTAAAGAGGAAAAATCAACATAAAAGAAAATAAAGGTAGATTAGGACAGACCAACAAAGCCGCAAGTTTTTTTTAAGACTAATAAACGAAAAGCAGCTCTGCCAACCTTAACCAATGAAGAAAAGGGAGGGAAATAAATATATAAATAAATAAATAATATTTTAAGGAAAGAGGACATCATTGTAGATTCAACCAAGCAAAATGGTAACGTGTGTATTATTAAAACAGACAAACCCTTGTCCTGAAATTTAAACATTTGCTGACATAGCACGAAAGGGAAATAGAAATCTTACCGAATGGTCCCAAATGATAAGTAAATTGATTTGTTAAAAATATTTCCTCAAACATAGGAGGAGGGGCAAATAATTTTTACATGTGACTTGTCACACTGTAAGTGATTGGATAATGCCGAATTTCAGAAATATACAAACTGCTTCAGAGAATTTAAAAAAAGAAGGGATTATCCCCAATCTGTGCGACCACAGAATCTGACCCTAAAACCAGAGAAGATCCACGTTGGCAGGAAAAATTACAGTGTTATTCGTGAGAAAGAAGTACAAATTCATGCAAACAGTTAACTCGCCATAGTTTTATCCCAAGAATAAATGGATGTTTGAAAATTAGAAAACTTGTTAATGACATTTATCATATTAACAATTTAGAGGAGGAAAACCATGTGAGTTTCTCTTTAGATGCAGAAACTATTTTGATACAATTGAACATCAATTTATTATAATAAAAGTAGGAATAGAAGAAACCTCCTAATAATGAATTTCCAATAAAACTCTGTCATTTAGTGAAATGTTAGAAGCATTCTTTTTAAAGCCAACAAGGTGAGGACATTCACCACAACTGCTTCTATTCAACAGTGTCACAGAGGGACATCTAGGAAATAGGGCCAGGCACATATAGAACCTGAAATTTTAAGTTTTCCAGTAGTCACATTTAAAATTTTTTAAAAATCCAAAAAAAAAAATTAAAAAAAATCTACATGTACTGCAGTAGAATGAAAGATTTTATGTAACACAACAAAGTGAAATGTAGTCCTACATTCAAATTGTGTAACAGGCAACATTTTTACACTGCTTCGGCTTTGAGATTTGAATGTAAATGATTACATAACATTAAATGAAACATTCGTTTCCTCAGTGGCACTGGCTGTGTTTCAAGGGGCCCTTAGGCAGGTGCGGCTTGTGCCTATGACACTGGAGAGCACAGTCCTAGACAGTGTAATCAGGCAAGAAAAATAAATAAGAAAAAGGACTCGAAAGAACATTATCACAGTTCACAGGTGATATGGTCCTTTGCAATGAAATCCACCTTGAATTAACAGACAAATTATTACAACTTTTCTTTAAAATTGTTTTAACGTTTATTTATTTTTGAGACAGAGAGAGACAGAATATGAATGGGGGAGGGACAGAGAGAGAGGGAGACACAGAATGGGAAGCAAGCTCCAGGTTCTGAGCCATCAGCCCAGAGCCCGACGCGGGGCTCAAACTCACGGACCGCGAGATCGTGACCTGAGCTGAAGTCGGACGCTTAACCGACTGAGCCACCCAGGCGCCCCAAATTATTACAACTTTTAAGAGAATGTCATTAGGTGGCCGGAAAAAGGATGAAACATACAAAATCAATTGCAACTCTATACTTTACCAATAAACAGTTACCTTCTTTTCTCACTAACAAGAAAGATCATCTTTCTACATATTTAGGAGACATTTCCTTTCCATTGCAGATATGCGCTTGTATTTCTATTGAGTTGTCTTTCTTTTATTGAAATGTCTTCTTAATTTTATGAAGCCTAACCCGTAATTAGCAATATGCATCTTAAATGCCTCCCTCCTCTTTCTAATTTATACAGTTTGCAGAATAGATATTCTCAACAGTAATGTAGTGACACTTGATGATCTTTTATGGTTAGCTGGCTAAGTGAATCATTTACGAAATCGTTCCCCTCCAAGGCCATAAATCTATATTTCTGTTGTCCTAAAAATGTTGCCTTTCACAGTGAAGGCTTTAATCTGTCAGAAACCTATTTTTTGTGTATGGATTGAGGAGCAGGTTTAATTTCATTTTTTTCCAAGTAGTTGACCAGTTGCCCGGCACCGTTTCATAACGTGTTCTCTCTCTATCAATCTATAATTCCATGTTTGTCAATTCTCCATATCTTTCCGGGATTTTTTTTTTCCAGGCTGTCTATTCTGTTTAATTGGTCAGGTGTCTACCTTTGCAATCAAAGCCATGACATTTTTTCAGCTTCCTCAGTCATAAGTGTAGAGCAAGGCTGTAATGTCCTTTTTTCTCGACAGTATGCTGGCCGTTCTTAGACCTTTGCTTTTGCATTATATGCCTTTTAAAATTTTCTGATGTTTATTTATTATTGAGAGAGAGAGAGAGAGAGAGAGAGAGAGAGAGAGAGAGATAGAATCCAAAGCAGGGTCTAGGCTCCGAGCTGTCAGCACGGAGCCCGATGCGGGGCTCGAACCCACGAACTGCAAGACCATGACCTGAGCTGAAGTCGGACGCTTACCCGACTGAGCCACCCAGGCGCCCCTTGCATTTATATTTTGTTGTCAGATATCTGTGTTGGGATTTAGATTCTGATGGCATCGAATCTGCAAATCGGTTTGAGGAAAGTGGATGTTTCTATGCGTGAACAGACATCAGTTCCCATCTATTTAGATCTACTGTAATGGCTCCTGTCGATTTTTATAAGTTTCTTCATCCGGTTTTGCACGTCTTTTGTTAGGTTTTGTTAGATTTTCTCCTGTCGTCCGGTTCCTACTGTAAGTCCTGTCTCGCCACGATCACTGTGGACGGGCGAAGAAGCTGGCTGCCGATAATACCTCACAGGCGGTGGAGACAGGTGCAAGCCCAGTGTAGCCCGTGGGCAACGATGTTTTGAAGCCAGGGCCCTGCCTTAAACCTTCTGGCGACTGCTTTCTCTGCAAACGTTGGCTGGGTCCCCGGCTTCCAGCCTCCTGTCTGGGCTGTGCCCTCTTCTCGAGTTTGTAGCACTAGTCACCATTGATTGACAACTATGGATTTCTCCCTCTGTCTACTCTTTCACGGTCTGCCTCCCAGCAAGTAGGTTTGCCGTGTCCAGCATGAGGGCAGGCTGGCCCGCTGGCAAGGAAGATGCTTGCTGTGTGACTCTGCCTCATGGCCTAACCTCTCTGAGCCTCAGCTTCTCCATCCATGCAATGGCGATGAGAATGTCTACCTTGTAAAGTAGTTGAGAGGGAATGAATGATTTTCTGTAGAAATCCCTGTAACAAAGCCTTTATAAGTGCTAGGTGTTATGAGGGTGACTCTTCATGGAATGGAAGATTTCACTCGATTCTCACACCCCCTTGGCCAGAGGTCCATGCTGGGGTCAGCCCCTCACCATACCTGTATCCTTCTCTGCATCGCTTCCTGTCTTCACCCAGGGTTTACCAAGCAGGGTGCTGGGAGTGGCCCTCTCTAGACCCCTTGCTGGGTCTCCAGACCCCAGGCCCCTTGCTGGAGCCCCTGTGCATGAAGCCACCTGCCGTGGGCCCAGCCAGCTTTGTCCAGCTTGCCGCTCCCTCTGCCCGCAGAGCGCCTGGTCCCGCCTGCCTCTTGTCTGCAGGGGCACATCTCAGTGCTGGGGGATGAACAGCCTCCTGTCCTCACTGAGCCACCGAGGGAGGGTGGGAGCCTCGCACCGGGCGCGGAGCTCCTCGCCAGCCCCCCACAGCCCCGCTGCCCTCCTGCCGCAGGCTTCAAGGCCTCTGCCCCTGACCGTGAGCTGTATGTATATGCGTGCGGTGGACGCATGTGCATGCACGCATGCGTCGTAGGAGCAGACAGTCCTGCCTGCCCCTCCTGATCTGAGTGAGCTCTGCCAGGCCCCTTTCCAAGGTTCCCAGGGCTCTGCGCACACCGCGATAGAGAAACGAACCCTGTCCCTCGTGTTTCACTGACCAGCCTGCCTGAGGGGGCGGAGAAGAAAGGGAGCCCGAGAACTCTTGCCTCTTGTAACAGCGTGGATGGACCTTAAGGCGTTATGCTAAGTGAAATAAGCCGCGCAGAGAAAGACAAATAACCACATGATCTCATTAATATGTGGAATCTGGAAACCAAGCCAAACAGAACGCAGACTCATAGATACAGGGAATAGACTGGCATTTCCAGAAGGGAGGGGGTGCTGGAGGAGGGAGCATGGACGAAGGGGGTCCAGAAATGCAAACTCTGAGCTGCTCATAGGGATGTAACTCACCGCGTGGGGGCTCACAGTCGGTCGCATTGTAGCAACTTGGTGTGCGACACCCGTAACTAGACTCATCCCTGGTGGTCATTTCACAATGGCTGCAAATGTCCCATCGCTACAAGGTACACCTGAAAGGATCATACTTTGGGATGTCAATTATACCTCAATTAAAAAAAAAAAAGCCAAGTGCATTACTCTACACCATGACAAAGCATTAGAAAATATATCTTGGGGTGCCTGGGTGGCTCAGTCGGTTAAGGGTCCGACTTTGGCTCAGGTTATGATCTCAAGGTCGGTGGGTTCGAGCCCCGCGTCGGGCTCTATGCTGACAGCTCGGAGCCTGGAGCCTGCTTCGGATTCTGTGTCTCCCTCTCTCTCTGCCTCTCCCCGGCTCACGCTCCGTCTCTCTCTCTCAAAAGTAAATAAACATTAAAAAAATTAAAAAAAAAAAAATACAGAGAGAATGAGAGAGAACAGGGTTTTGAATCCCAGGAACCTGGCTCAAATCCTCACCTCCCCGGCTTCTCTCTGATCTGGACTAAACTGATGGCCCAGGGCTGGCCTGAAGGCATCCTCCTGACTCATCTTGCCTATCCTGGGTCCTCCCTCGCCCCGAGAAAGAGCCAGGGAGCCTGCAGTTTCCCAGGGGGTTGCCTTGAGGGTGTGCAGAAGTCTGGATCGAACACAGAGCACTGGGAACATAGAGCCCTTTCCCTGTGGCCTCTTGCCACTGGCCCCTGCAAGGTTCCGCTGAGTCCTTTGGCCCTGGGCCGCCCCCACCCAGCCCTCAAGTCTGGGGTGGAGAGCAGGAGGGCGGGAGGGGTTGCAAGATGTTGCTGCCGGGTAAATAGGCAGAGCAAGCCGCTCTGATTGGCTTTGGGGAGGCGGACACTGTCTATATAAATGGTGATTGCATCCTCTGTGCCTTTTAACTGTCACGGAGGAGAGGAGAGAGAAGGCTGCCTGTGAGTACTGCTCTTTGTCCTTAGAGCCTGGGGTCACCAGAGCCCCTGGAGAATTCCAGCTCCTGGATGGCTGTGACCCTGGGGTGGGGTGGGGGTGGGGGGCTGGACGTGGCTTGTTCATTCCAGCCTGGTTGATTTCCTCTGGCCGGGACGGCTTGGCATCAGGCGGTGGGCCGGTGGGGCACACCAGAGGGACTTTTTATTGAAATGGGTGCCAACCTAAGTCGCCTGCCTTTTCGTGTGTCTCCGAGCAACAGGTCAGGTAAAGAGACAGAAACTTCGGATGGTTTTTTTAGCCGGTGTTCTCTGAGCCGTAACAAAGTGAGTGGAAATGAGTTTCCGGGCTGGTTCGTGGTGTATGTGGAGCCCAGGGAGGCTGGGGTGGGGTGGGGTGGGGAAGGAGGACCCCGTCTGCATGGCGGGCAAAACACGTCCCCCCTACCCCCAGGCTCCTGCCCTCAGTGCCAAGGACCGCTAACAGTCCTCCCTCAAAATGCTTATAAACACCGGCTCTGATGTTTGTCAGCGGCCCCCCGGGAATACAGTAGGCGGTCAATAATGAGAGCTATAGAATTAATCAGCACGCCAACTGCAGGTGGGAATGCCCCTGCCCGGGATGTATTATTTTCTCCGGTTTCCGAGGGACATCCGAGCAAAGGATATGAGTCCCCCCCGCCCAATCCTATTCCTCTCTTAAAGGCTTCAAGCCCTGGGTGCTTGTGCTTGGTTTCTCATTCATATCAGCAGGATCTCGCCTCCGGAAGAGAACGAAGGCTAAGGTCCCATTGCGACATCAAAGCTGGTCTCTGTGGGTTTCCAGGGTGCCAACGAGACACAGGCTCTTTCTGCCCGAGGGTGGCCCGTGAGGCCGGGCAAAGACAGGTGACATCTAGGACAGTTAACATGGAGGCAAGCTGAGGAGGGCGGTTCTGAAAGGGAAAAAATCGTGTCCTTGACTGTGGCCTCTCCCTCTCTTCTGGGCACGCGGTGGGTGTGCCTCGGGCAGCAGCCAGTGTGATGATAATAATTACAAAAAAAAAAAAAAACCCACAAAAACCAAAAAACCAAGATCCTGCCAACCCCCTACAAATTCAAATAAACGGGTGGGGGGTGGTTATTTATGTTTCCCCCTCTTCAAGGTGTTGATCCTTCTGAAGGTTTTCCCCTGTGACGTTTGGAAACTCCGTATGCGTCTGGTGGCGAGTTTGGGAAAGACTCCAGGAAAATTAAGAGTCTGTGGATATCTTATTTATTTATTTATTTAAGTTTATTTATTTATTTTCAGAGAGGGAAAGCACAAGTAGGGGAGGGGCAGAGAGGGAAGGAGGGGGAGAGAGAGAGAGAGAGAGAGAGAGAGAGAACCAGGCAGACTCTGAGCTGTCAGCACGGGCACGGAGCCCAGCGCAGGGCTTGAACCCACAAACCGTGAGATCATGACCTGAGCTGAAGTCAGATGCTTAACTGACTGAGCTCCCCCAGGTGCCCCACGGCTCTGTGGATATTTGAGGAGAGAGGTCCTGAAATTTTCAAGGTGCTCATCCGCGTTTCTGGATGGGGATGCTCGGGCCACGAGGGGGCCGTCGGAGGGACCCGTCCGGGCTTCTGAGTGCACACACCCACGAGTAAAACTACCTGTGAGCCGTGTGGGCTTCCCTGAGCCCTCTTCCTCCTTTCCAGAGCAGGGATAGTCTTCTACTTTGCAAAGCCATCGTGAGGATTGAGAGCACAGTTTCAGTGCTCACGCCGGTGCCCCGTGTGTAGTGACTGTCGCAGCATTTGCTCGGGGGCACGGGGGACCGCAGATCTGGTACAGCCTCTGCCCGTTTCTGTCTCAGCTGGGCTGAGCCCAGCTGGGGGCTCAGGTCAGACACCGCCTATCACACGTGGTGAACGGGGAACACCCAGACCACACTCTGGGGGGGGGGGGGCAGGCGCTGCCTCCCCAGCCTGGCCCAGAGCCCCCTCTGGGTGGGCACAGGGAGGGGGCCGTGCAGGAGCCTATGGCCACCCGGCCACAGAGGTCAGGGGAGGAGGCTGGCTTCAGCATCAGAAACGCCAGCACCCGCTGCTCCCACGATGGGTTGTATGGCCGTGATCAGGGGCACCAGCCCCCCTGAGCCTTGGTCACGCAGCAGCAGTAACACTCTGGGCAGGATCATCGACATTGCTAAATGACATAAGGCATATGACAAATTGAGCAGAACTTAGGCAACAGAGATTCATCTGGTTTCTCTGAACATAGGATGTGGCAACTGAGGGGCAGCATTTTCTGGGCTTTGAACTCGGGGTAACCTCAAACACAGGTTTCTTAGCAACACCGGGGACAGGCCAGCGGCCACCCCCCAGGAGTAATGGAGAGTTCCCAGTGAATTGAGGACTCAGGATTTACCACTGAACTGATTTGTGAGGTGGGGGGGGGGGGGGAATGGAGGCTTCCCAAACAGTGTGCCAAAACATACTGAACCGACTCACAGTGGCAGGTGTCATATATTTGGAATAGATGATAAATCAATATGTGATGTGGCCACGGGATGTGACCGCTGTAATGAAAAGAAGCAACCAGCTAGAATGGCACTGAATAGTCTCAGGTCTATGGAAAAGGGCAGATGGCCGTGGCCTTTTGTGAACTGCTAATGTGGCTGCAAGAGAGTAAGAGGAAAGGGGGTGAGAATTTTAAGGGGGAGGAGAGGCGCTTTCCCTTAAGGAAGAGTTTCTTCTGGAATTGCACTGAACTAAAATGGAAAACGAGGGGAGGTAGTTCAAGTTGGACTCACTGGCTCTTTCTTGCATAAAACCGTTTAATAGCAAACACAGAGGGTATTATGCTAAGTGAAATAAGTCAGGGAAAAGACAGAGATCATATGATTTTACTCAGATGTGGGATTTAAGAAGCACAACGGATGAACACAGGGGAAGGGATGGAAAAATAAGATTAAAGAGAGAAGGAGACAAACCATAAGAGACTCTTAAAAAGAACAAATGGGGGGGGGGCTGCTGGAGGGGAGGTGGGGGCATGGGCTAAGTGGGGGACGGGCATTAAGGAGGGCACTTGTCGGGATGAGCGCTGGGCGTTGCATGTAAGTGATGCATGACCGGGTTCTACCCCTGAAATCATTATGACATTATGTAATGACATTATATATTAACTAACTTCGAGTTAAATTTAAAAAAAACAAAAAGTTGGAAGCAGAAACAGACGTGAACAAATGAGAAAAGCTAGCGGAGACGGGGTGTTCGTGCTTGCCAAGGCTGATGGCGGGTGGGTGACGTTTCTGTGTCATCCTGGGTCTTCCGGAAAGAAATGGACAATGTACAAAGGAACCGAACGCCTTACACCTCCTGATTTCCATTCGGGGGTTGACATCTCTGGGGGACAAATTCAGTAGGAAAAGGAAGCGACATGCCATTTTTCACGGCAATGCCACCTTCACGCAGACAAGGGACAGAGCACGTGGGAGGTGGGACAGTGTTCAGGGACACCGTGAGCCCTGCCCGGCAGGTGTTACTAAGAGGAGAGTGTGCACTTTGTTTTTTGCTTTTTGTATTATGACCAAATAATACACGTACCTTGATGACAACTGTACGAATTATCTGAGGTCAGGACACCATAATAATATCAACAGGTTTGTGGCCAACATGTTTTTTCCCTCTGAAGTCGCGTAGGGTATTCGATTTCTCAGTTGGCTGTTTATTACGTCGCGATACGTTTGCACAGGTGTAGGTGGAAGCAGCAGTGTCTGACCACGGGACTAAAAGTGAAATCGTGGCACGCATGGCTGCTATCACGCATGGCTGCTACAGAACTGGCAGGCCAGGAAAACACTTGGACAGGTGTTCTTTAGCCAGCGCATGATCGAGAAGCCGCTCAAAGTTCCCTCCTCTTTCCTGTCCAAGGAGCGAGGCCGTCCCCGCAGCTGGATCTGTCCCGGGTGGGGATTTCCTCCCGTTTCTCCCACGCTGCGCTGGGGTTCTGTCACCGCCAGATATTCCGAACGGGCCGGGACTCCTTTCACACGTGCTGATTTCCCACCATCAGTGGCAACAGATGGCAGATGCAGACAGCCTTAGAGACTGCCCGCAGCGTCCCGCGGCCCTGCCCGGTTGACAGGGGAGGGAGCAGGTGCAGAGAGACCAGGAATCTGGTGTCAGTGGTGCAGCCTCTTTACAGCAGAACCAGGACTCAAGCCCATCTACTCTGATCCCGGATGCACGTTCTTTCTCCTGCCCACGGCTGCTAGGGAGGAAGGGCACAGCCCGTGGAATTGCAAGTTGAAAAACCCGATTCTGCACAGTGTAGCAGGGCAAGTCTCTAAGGCGGACCGCGCTGGCCAGACAGGAGGAAGAGGCTTCCTGGGCATCTGAACTGACCTGGTAGAAAGCCCCCTGCCCGCCAGCTCAGGGCCCTTGCCAGATTAATGATTATGCAGCCTGCTTAGAATTCTCAGGATCACTGCCATCCAATAAACTGAAAATGCGGGGGGGGGGGGGAGGGGGGAGGGTCAGCCTCTAGCAGAAAGCCGCAGCGAGTGTGTGTCGTGTCATGACCACCAGCTAAGCCGGGGAGGCCCTGTGCGAGCTGCCTTGATCTCTACGGCCTCTGGGAAATCTTTACTGGGAGCTCAGAGGAGACCGGTTTCCTGAATTTTAGTCCCACGTGTTTCCGGGTTTGTCAAGCCCTACTCTGGCCACGGCTGTTGGGGACAGGCCGAGCCCGTGTCTGAATCCACTACATTCATCAGGGACCAGGTCAGAGTGCAGGGCCCAGCTGTGTCCCTAGCCTCTCGGTGCCAAGGTCTGGCCATGTACTCCGGGCGTGGTCATGGTCCCAACAAGGTTATTGAGAAGATTAAGAAGAGAACAGACGCTAAGATCTTCCCATGGTGCTTGGTACCTGTGAGCTAATATAGATGCTGACCATTCTCTAAACCAGGGAGAGTCCCGGGCACCTGGTTGAGCATCCGACTTCAGCTCAGGTCACGATCTCACGGTCCGTGGGTTTGAGCCCCGCGTCGGGCTCTGTGCTGACAGCTCAGAGCCTGGAGCCTGCTGCGGATTCTGTGTCTCCCTCTCGCTCTGTCCCTCCCCTGCTTGTGCTCTCTCTCTCTCAAAAATAAATGTTAAAAACAATTAAGCCAGTGCGAGTCCCTCTTTCAACAAGGACACCCCAATTTACATGGAAGTAACTGCACGTGTGGAAGACAGAGGTGTGTGTGTAACAGGGAGTACCGGACTTCATTCCTGGAACCGCAGGGAAGGGCGCTTTGGCGTGAAGGACGGAGTGCTTGGAAGGACACGGCTTTGTGCCTGAGCTTTGCCACCACTAGTTTCACATCTGGGAAGGACCCTGACACCTCTGAGCCCTGACCTTTCACATTTCCCACCTGCAAAACTAGGGCGGCTCTGAGCACGGAGCCTGACGCGGGGCTCGATCCCGTGAACCACGAGATCGTGACCTAAATCGAAACCAAGAGGCAGATGCTTCCTGGACTGAGCCACCCGGGCGAGCCCCCACCCAAACCCCTATTTTTTTAATAAAAAGTTTTACCTGAGCGCCAGCTCCATATGGGGCGTGTATCTCCCAGGGGTGCTCCGAGGTGGGCATTTTCACCCGGCTCCTTTGTGCCGGGCTGAGAGGGATCCTCGGGAAGGGCAAGGAGATACGGCGGCGTCTCTGTGACAGAAGAGGTGACCTCGGGGCCTCTCAGGGGCTTGTTGGGATGCTTCATGTGCTGCATCGTCCCTGAAGAAGACGCTAATTTAAAGGACGTAAAGCTCCCACGTGGCTTGTTAACTAGAGTCCTAAGAGTTACAGAGGCGCGTTCGGGGTCTCTTTTAAGGCAAATTGAGAGCTAGTCACCCTTATTGCTGGAAGGCTCTCATCGCTAGAAACTTCCTCATGCTCTCGGCCAGAAGCGTTCCTCATGTTGGCTGGATGTATGCTCTTGTGCCCACAGAGAAAGCATTCGTCAAGGAACCAGGTGACTCGGGAAAATCTGCCCAATTACTTTTGTGCCCACATTGATAGTGATGTACTTGGGGGAAAAGAGACAAAACCTCATGGGCCTGGAGGCAGAAGGGTTTGTTTGTTCGTTTGTTTGTTTTTCATCATAATTATGGTTCGTTTTCCCTAGAATAGTATAAAAAAAGTGTAAACCCTTCATTGTATCAAGTTTCCTGGAAGGTCAGGAAAGGTTGACTGAGTGCCCAGCCCCCCGGGTTTGAAAAGACCATGGCTTGGGAGCACCAGCAGGTAGGACCACGGACAGACACAGAGCACCTTGTCCCGGCCTGTCTCCAGCCCTCCCAGAGGGACGGCGCCCCCCGGCGCCCCAACTGCCGACTTGGTTGGTCCTGTCAGTTCAAGTGCATCATCACTGCAGTCCCACAGGTGCCCGGCCACCCTACCCTGTACCTGTGAGACACCGCCCAGGGCCTGGCTTGGGTTCTGGCCAAACCACCATGGCCAAGGCTGATCCGTGGTCTGCGGGGGCTGCTGGGGCCAGAGGAGAGGGAAGCTGAAGTCCAAGGTGAAAAGTCAGGGTCTAGGCTGGGGAAATAGAGTCGTTATTGAGGCTGGAGGGCCCGAGGCTAGGCATGACCTGGACATTAGGGACGCAGGTGGGGGTGGGTCAGGGTTTCTCGGGGGAGGGGCCCGTTTGTTCCTGAGCAGTTGTCTCTTGTGGCAGATACGTGGTCATGGGCTTGTGGTTACAGCTGTCTTAAATGTAGAGAGTAGGGTACCATATATCATATTTCAAAACCCAAATGTTTAGAGGGCCAGAAGATTTTCCATTCATCTGCTCATGTATTCCTTCATTCATTCCTCACTCAGCAAGCATTTGAGGCCAGGTCACTGGCCCTGGGTCAGTGATTGGTCCTGAGAAAGCAGAAAATCAACAGCTGAGGACTGTGCGTGGAGAAGCCCCAGTTAGCAGCGGATGTCGGGGGAACGAGACATCACAAAACCAAGCAACCCCTGGCTCAGGCAGGAGGCATGAGGGGGAGCAGGGGGCTCATATCTTCCTGAGTGTGTGGGGCCAGAGCTGGGCACTGACCCAGGGGCTGGGGAGTCAGAAGTTCAGGGATGGGCCGGGCTTGTCCGCACGCAACACCGCAGGGACGGAGGCAGCCGGCCAGCCCTGTGATCGGCTTATGTCCACGGAAGAGCTTCCGAGGGCCAGGAAAGACATGAGACACAAACTCTGTCATTGTCTACACCTCCCAGCCAATATTTGCCCGGCTTGGGGGCATGAAATATCAAACCGCTTCAAAACGAGCACAAGATTCTCTGTGGCTTTGCACTAAGAGCCTTCTGGAGAGATCTCAGGGGGACACAGTTGGCAAGTAAGTGGCAAAACGACTGGAAAATAGCGACTGGCTCTCATCTTATGGGTGGAAGAGGACGATTTCTTTTGGGGGCGAGTCGGGATGTGTGCGTCTGTTTTTCCTGAGGCATCTCCTGTTGGCCGTCCGTCTGTGCCATTTCGTTCCCACTGGAAAGGAGCAGCCGATTCTCCGAGAACCGAGGCATCTTTCCCCATCCTTCCCAGGTCCCCGTGCTGGGTCTCCAGCTTGTGCACGTGCCTCCCCTCAGCAGTGCAAGTGCCCCGAACATTTACTTCGCAAGGCGTTTTTCGTAGTCATTCGCCCAGGACAAATCATAAAGGCAAAGATACTGAGATTTGATTACCTAAAAAGTGAAATCCTCAGAGGCCAGAAGAAAATTACCAGCAAAATTAGGTCAGACAAAAAAATGAAGAGAATGTCTGCAAAAGGTATCACCGACCTGAGGCCGAGCCAATTATAGTAGAGCTTTTGCAATGAAATGAACAGGGGCGCCTGGACGGCTCAGTCGGTTACGTGTCTGACTTCAGCTCCATGAGCCGGTCCATGAGTTCGAGGCCCGCGTCGGGCTCTGTGCTCACAGCTCGGAGCCTGGAGCCTGCTTCGGATCCTGTGTCTCCCTCTCTCTCTGCCCCTCCCATGCTCATGCTCTGTCTCTCTCTCTCCTCAAAAGGAATAAACTGTTGAAAAACAGTCCTTTGAGGTAGTGGTGTTACTGTCACGATTTTTTTTTTAGATGACATTTGCCACTGTGGCACTTTCCACCAGGTAGTTCAGCCAATGACACCTGAGTCAGAGGCCTTTGGCTCTCAATGCTGCCATGTTGGCCAATGGGTTGCACCAACTCTTTCTCCTAAGTCAGGGGAAAATGACTTTGGGGAGCGACCCAAATGTTCACGGTGGAAGTGCATTGTGAATGTAGCACAGACAAGCTGTGAACTACGATACAAGCATGAGAAATCACATGGTAGAAAAACACGTATCTACATGGGGCATGCGCTCATAATTGCTCAGCAAGAAAGCAAGCTGGCAGAAAGGTCTGCAAATCCATACAGTTTTAGTTGAATTCAAATCATGTCAACCTGAACTCCTTTGATCCGGGGTAAAAACCAAGTTTTATTCTCTGTGCAGTATTTCAGATAATCAGCCGCTCCCAACGAAAAATGAAGTTCAAAGCCTGCAGGGCCAGGGAATGATAAACCGGAAGATGAAGCTTTGTGGCTTTGCACTCAGAGCCGTTGGAAAGTCTGGCCATGATATTCTGGATGATAAGCAGAACCTTCCTTGGCCCTGAGCTTACGAAACGCAAAGGTGTGCTGGGACTTTGGGCGATCATTGTGGTTTGTTCGCATTCACTCTTGCTAGAACTTGGAACCTTACTTTATATCGCAGTCGCTGCCACTCGTTCACTAAGGTAAAAAATATATCCCCAGGGGCGCCTGGGTGGCGCAGTCGGTTAAGCGTCCGACTTCAGCCAGGTCACGATCTCGCGCTCCGTGAGTTCGAGCCCCGCGTCAGGCTCTGGGCTGATGGCTCAGAGCCTGGAGCCTGTTTCCGATTCTGTGTCTCCCTCTCTCTCTGCCCCTCCCCCGTTCATGCTCTGTCTCTCTCTGTCCCAAAAATAAATAAATGTTGAAAAAAAAAAAATATCCCCAAATGATAACACAGATGAGGGTTTGTTCTAACAATCCGTCTTCAAGGGAGCTGGAAACTTCCAACGACATCCGTTGGGCCGCTCACGCAGTGGGGAGCACTGTGGAGAGAGCACCAAGGAATGGAAAGGCACCCTCAGACTGACTCACCTCTGCTAAGATGCCCTCCTGGCGCGAACTTTCGTCAGGCCTCTGTGGGCGTCTTCGTTCGTGCTCACTTCGGCTTGCTGAGCCCAGGTTTATCGAGGAATCCTGCTAGCCAGCTCGAGGAAGGCTCCACCCTCCATATCTTCTTCCCCCACCCTGGACACCATGCCAGCGTGCTCTGAGGAACGTTCCATCTACTTCCTACCTCCCTGTCGGCTGTGAGTCCCCACGTGTCCTGGTGCATTACGAGCTAAGCTCTGTCTCCCTCCCCCGTTGCAGTAATCTTGAAAAAAATCTTCTTGCGTTTAACAAGTGTCCAGGGAATCATTTGTCTTTACCACCTTTTACCTCATACAAATTGTCAAAAAATAAAAAAATAAAAAAATCCACAGACACCCAGCACGGACCGTGGGCAACAATGGAAGACGTTCTGGAGTTGTGACCCCAGGTTCACCGCTGTGCTGTGTGCAGAGGGCCTAGAATCACCCCCCATCCAGCACTTACTCCCCTGGGCAAGTCAGTCGTGAATTGTAAAGCTTTCAACTATGGGCGGGATTCAGAAATGCGCCCCTTGCTCAGCACACAGTGGTCTCTTGCACATACAGGGAACGTTCTGGAAGGACATGCATCAGAATTCTGAGCGGCGGGATTCCGGGTGAATAGTTTTCTCTGTGTCGTCCCAGTTTCCTGCTTTGATCTCACGTGTGCAAATTCACCCACTTGCTAAAACCCGTCTGTAGTCCCCAAATCAACGCTCCTGGTGCTTTCCTGACCGCTCCGAACGCGCACGTGTGTAGCCCGATGACACACTTGAGGTGCTCGGTGTGGTCGTTTCCCGCTGGGGTGACCCGCCCTCTGCCTTCCTGTGTCAACCAGGGGTCTGTGTTGTGCGAAACCTTTTGTGTTATTAATGCTTCTGTGTTACTCTTGGTAGTGCAGCCGTTTACGAAATGGCTCAGAGAGAAGGTGCTGGAGCTGGGCGTAGGGGTTCTCCATGTGCAAGGTGCCGTGCACCTTCGGGAGAAAACGCCTGTGTTAAGGAAGCTTTGTTCAGTTATGAGTTACAGAGCAGCTGGCCATGAGTCCAAACTTAGCGAATCAATCAATGTCAAATCCAGTGTCTCTAAGAAACACATAAAGGGGCGCCTAGGTGGCTTGGTTGGTTGAGCGTCCAACTCTTGGTTTCTGCTCAGGTCATGATCCCAGGGTTGTGGGAAGGAGCCAAGAGGAGCCTGCTTAAGATTTCCTCTTTCGGGGCGCCTGGGTGGCGCAGTCGGTTAAGCGTCCGACTTCAGCCAGGTCACGATCTCGCGGTCCGTGAGTTCGAGCTCCGCGTCGGGCTCTGGGCTGATGGCTCAGAGCCTGGAGCCTGTTTCCGATTCTGTGTCTCCCTCTCTCTCTGCCCCTCCCCCGTTCATGCTCTGTCTCTCTCTGTCCCAAAAAAATAAATAAACGATAAAAAAAAAAAAAAAAGATTTCCTCTCTCTCTCCCTGCTCTCTCTCACTAATACTATATATATATATATATATGTATATATATATATATGTATATTTCTTATAACATAATTATATAACGTGATGTATTGATTGGTTGACAAATGTGACCCGAGACGCAAGACCCTCACCCTGCGTTTCCCCTCGGGAACAGTCCATGTTCTCTAATTCAGTGTCCACGGAGACTTTGTGGAACCTAACTACCACGAGTACCCAGAATCGCCCGCGTTTTACTGACATGGTGGGGGAGGACAGCACTGTGTTTGAGAAGCAGGTTGCATACAGGAGTGCGGTCCCTGCTGGGCTGGCATCCTAAGGAGGCAGACACTAGCTGATGGGAACTTGCGCCCCCTGGGCTCCGGGCCGAGGGCCTGACGTGTGCCGGGAGTGCACCTCCACGCCTTCCTGAGGGGTCGGCATTGCCATGTGTGTCTCTCGTGCGGGCAGAGAGGCTCAGAAGGTTACGCTCGCTTGTCCCTGTCCGCTGGCTCTCAAGGGTCGAGGCCGGACTCGGTGGGTTGGTGGTCGTCATCAAGGTTGGGATGGGCCAGGAAAACGGTGTGTACTTCCCGCCCCTTGCACTGACGCAGACCATGAAAAGTCGGGAGTGGCTGGCGAGCGGTAGAACCAGCGGTCTGCTGCCGTGTCCAAATCCGGTGGTGCGTCCACCCATCTGGACACGGAGGGAGGTGCTCCCGACCCGGGACCTGGGGGGTTCCATCGCTGCCCAGGCGGTCCTAGCAGTCAGCTTGCTGGTAACTGCCCGACCCCAGTTGAGAGGCTGTCCTGTTTGCTAACTGATTTATTTTCTCTCGCGGTGAAGGTCCTGCCCCTGGCGGAGCCCACGCACCATGAACTCAAGCGAATTCCGGAGGAGAGGAAAGGAGATGACGGACTTCGTGGCGGACTACTTGGACGGCATCGAGGGACGCCAGGTCTACCCCGACGTGCAGCCTGGCTACCTTCGGTCGCTGGTCCCCTCTACTGCCCCTGAGGAGCCAGACGCGTTTGAGGACATCATCAATGACGTTGAGAGGATAATCATGCCAGGGGTAAGTGTGTCCCCAAGGCTGGAAGAAGGGAGGGCTAGCCATGAGGTAGCACCTACTGGGCACGGGGCAGGTCACACGTGCTATTCTCCCTGGTCTTCACAGCCCCCTTGCTGGAGAGAGACTTATCATTTCTACTTTGTAGCTGAGGCAACTGAGGCAACCCAGCGAGGTTAGGCGATCAGCCTGAGGTCACACAGCTAGTAAGCCGTGGAGCCAGGACCACCACCCAGATGGTGTGGGCTCTGAGGGCAGTGAGTATTCTTCCCCCTGTACAGGCTTCCCCTGTAAGCCCCAGGTCAGGTCCCACCCCGAGCCCCTGGTACGTGCGTGTGAGTCATCTGACCTTTGGAGGACACAGGGCCCTTCTGGCTGTTTTCAAGGAAGTTCAGATTGAAGCACATTCCTAATATTCTTGTGTTTAGCAGACGGCACATATTTATTTCACTGGAGATGTGAGAGGCATCTGTTTCTGTGCAGACCCCTGTCCCCTGAAGCCAGTGCGTCCCAGGGCCACTGACCCGGGGCAGGGCTGCTCCTCAAGACCGAGAGCGCCTCTTTCAGACCCGCTGCTCACTTCTCATTCTCCCAGGGGTTTCCTTTGACATTTGTGCTTGGAGGCAAGTGCAGGATCCTAGATCTCGCCCTGAGGTTGTGCAAACACGCTGAGCCCCTCCAGGGGAGGTGTGGTTAAATGTCAGGCCGAGAGGGCGCTCCTGCCAAATGTGCAAACACCCGGGGGCTGAGCAGCTCAGACAACAGAGGTTTGCTTCTGGGGCTGGGCCAGCGGATTTGATTCTTGGGGAGGATTCTCCCCCAGGCTTGCGGATGGCCGCCTTCTGGGCACATTTTCACCTGGCCTTTCCTCCTTGCCCAGGCCCCGCCTCGGGGTCCAATGGAGCCCTAATTGCGCTCCAGAGGCCCCACTCCTAAGACCATCACAGTGCGCAGTAGGGCTTTGGCACAGGAATCTGGGGGCACAAACATGCCATCCATGGGGAAGGTGGGAGACAGCGGAACGTGAAGTCTTGGTATGAAGGGGGCGTTCAGTGTGCAGAGCCGTGCTGGGCAGTGCAAGGTCCTGGGTCCCTGGGTGGGATTCCAGCCCTCCCAGTGCTCTGTGCGGTTGCAAGGAAAGGAGGTGAGGTCCGGCGGGGTGGGGGTGGGGGGGACTCCTCTGCAGGTCTGCAGAGCGAGTGCAGGAACATCCATCTCGGGCGTGGGTGCGAGCTTGAGCTGGGAGGCAAAACAAAGTCATTCCTGTCCTTGGCCAGGTGTCCGGGCCGGCAGGGAGGGCACCCAGGGAGGGGCCTCCACGGGGCACTTATCAGTTGCAAAGGCATTGACTTAAAAGAGAACATAGTAGCATTAGGTTAATTTCTTTCCTGGCCCGGAGTGTTTCCTTCTTTCTTCTGATTCTTCAAAGAAATGAAAATGTTTTTCGGGCCCCTAAAATTTTCATGGGGCCTGGACACTGGGCCCGTCTCAGCGCCACCACCAGCTTCGGTTGCCTGACCGCCACCACCCACCCCCAGGCTGGGGCTGTGCTCAGCTTCTCACTTGCTCCAGACCATCCACCGTCTTTCACCGTCCCGCCGGCTGGCTTCTCCGTGGCTCTGCTGAGAGCCCCCGGCCACCCCCGCCCCCACCCCAGGCTGAATTGCCTCATTCTCCCAGGGCTCCTGCTGCTCGTGTCCATCCCTCCACCCCTCAGCGCTCCAGGCGCATCCCTGCTGCCCCCTCGTCCTCCTCAGGTGCTCGCCTGCGCTCAGCATGCAGACGTGGGGTGGCCTTGGTGGCTGTGGGACCGGTCTTAAGTCCCCAGGAGTCTGCACAAATCCTGTCGGCCGCTCCCAGTTCTCTGAGAGCTCCTGGGCAGCGACCTGCCCGATCAGGGGGTCTCTTGTGTCACGGGGGACCCTGTGGCCAGTTAGTAACTAGTTCCTTAAGGAAACGGGGTTTGCATTTTGCCTCAGACCACGAAAGTGACTCGTGTTGACAGAACACCTCCTCCACCTTTGGGGGTTCGGAGTCAGGCCACGAGAAGGGTAGAGGCGGAAACGCCCCGGTACTCCTTTTGTTTCCATCTGAGGGGGTGTTGGGGGCTCTGAGAGGGGCGGTCACCGGCCTGGGGTAACCCAGAAAATCCGACCGGCCGCCCGATTTGCAGTCCTGGGCGCTTTCAACATCCCTGCATTTGCCGCGGGCTGGATGGGGTGGTGCCGGGGTTGGGGGCGGCTGGGGGGCTGGGTCATGTCTCCTGGACACTGATAAAGAGGTGACAACCCCAAGTAGAGACTCCGTGACAATCCCTAGGGGTACAGGGTGTCTTGAGGGCTTTATTCTTTCTGTTGTCGCATGACAGGCATGTCAGCAGCAAGAACAAATTAAAGATGCAAGAAGGGCCCCTCCCCCATCTTCTTCCCAAACTCTGGGGTATTCCCAGCCAGTCCTGCACGCCCGCCCCTAGATGTCCCCACTCCCAGTGGCCTTGCTGAGCCCCGGCTCCCCTGATGGGATGTGCCCTTGCACGTCTGCTCCCCTCCCCCTGACACCTCGGCCCCGGGCCCCCCCAAGCAAGGCTGGAACAGAAGAGACGAGGGGTGCAGGGGTGATGGAGCCATGGCTGCTGGA
Source organism: Herpailurus yagouaroundi (assembly GCF_014898765.1). Lineage (NCBI taxonomy): Eukaryota > Metazoa > Chordata > Mammalia > Carnivora > Felidae > Herpailurus > Herpailurus yagouaroundi. Next base: position 4,805,927 of record NW_024412445.1, on the reverse strand, counting down.
GGGGGCGGCTTGCGTCGGAGACGGAGGAGGAGGGGGGCCAGCTGAAGAATCCTGGAAATGAGGGGCCTTGGGTCCTCCTCACGCGGGGCTGGTCTCTGTCTCCATGCAGGTGACGCACTGGCACAGCCCCTACTTCTTTGCCTACTTCCCCTCGGCCAACTCGTACCCGGCCGTGCTCGCGGACATGCTGTGCGGGGCCATCGGCTGCATCGGCTTCTCCTGGGTGAGCTCGGGGGGCTCCTGGGGGGCTCCTGGCAGGCTCCTGGCAGTGGTGGGGGATCTGCCATGGGGACCAGCCACCTGTGGGGAGCGGAGAAGGATCCAGCCCTGGACAGAGTGACCCCTAAGGGACTTAGGGACACAGGGAAGTACAGCCTCCTTTCCCGGAAGGGTGGCCGTAGGAATTCAAACCGCAGCCCAGACCCTGGAGTGTCTGCAGCCCAAGCCTGGGAATCTGCATTCTGCCAAGCATCCCAGAGCATTTCTGTGAACTCTGCAGCTGCCGGGGTCCTGGCCCATCTGTTGGCAGCCAGGGCTGCCGTGCCCGGAGAGGCCCCCTCCAGCCCATCACGAGTGGGCAGCGACACAGGGCAGGTGGCCCTGGAAATGGGGCCAGCCCCGGCCTCCGTGCCAGCTGTCCCAGGGCCCCGTATCTGGGGACAGAATGCCAGCGGAGAGGCGGTGCCGGCTCTTGCCTGTCGCTCCCTGCCCCCAGCCCCGGAGCTGCTGGAAGGATTCAGCTAGAGCCGTGCGCTGACTGCCTCAGGGGCCCCGGGCTGCCCACACCAGGCCGACATCTTCCAAGGTCAGGGTCTTCCGTTGGCCTTCTGGGTCCAGAGTGCCACCTGGCTCGTGCCTTGCAGCTGAGTGGATGCATGGGCGCTGACTCATTCCGGACTTGGCCTTGAGCATGTGAAGGAGGCGTTAGTTTGCGAACGAGCCGGGCCAAGCAGCAGGACCCAGCACCTGCCGGCTCGCCACTCCGGCAGGCTTGCTGTTTAGACGGGGGCGTCCTGTCCGTCCGGAGTTGCTGGGGGAGGAAGTCAGCCGCCCAGGAAGGATTGCGGGGGAGCCGTCCCTGGCTCCCCTGCCGGGGGTCTCTGGACCGTCCCTCCGCAGGTGCCCCGAGGCCTTCCTCTGCCCCCAGGACAGCAGCCTGGGCACCGACAGGGTGGCCTCGGTGCCCTCCCTGTATCTCTGCCGAGCACACCCCCTTCTGAGGGACGCCTTCTCTTATTAGATGCTGCAGCAGATTTCATTTCCCTGTGCCAGTCCAGAGCCATCGTGTCCCTTCTGGGTGACTCAGCATCTAGCCCATCGCGTGTGCTCTTTCTGAGGACACTCTGGTTTCTCTGGAAGCTTGGAGAACCGCCTCCCTGTCCCTCGCCTGTACTGGCCAGGACACGGGTTCCTCAGTGAGTGCAGGTTCCCAAGCCTGGAGCTGGTCGTAGCTGGGATGGGGTAGGACCTCCCCTGGGGCTGACTAGCTGGCTCTCACCAGCCGTGCATCATGGTGTGCACGTGGCCCTGGCACCCCAGTGAGACCCACCTGGCGAGAGGTGCTCTGTGCATCCTCGGTGGAAACCAGGCCAACCTGCCCCATCCCCTGTGCAATGACAGGGGACAGTCCGGAATGGTAGAGCACCAGCTCGAGCTCCTAAAAGGCAAGGTCAGCGACCTGCCCCGGGGGCTCCCAGAGGACACAGGCCACCTAGAACCCACCTCCCCGACTCCGTCCAGTCTCGCCGCACTCACTTGTGACTACGGAGGAGGGTCCACCGGTGCATCTTTCTAGATCCTTCTGTAAATACACAGATAACTAAACGGGGACACACGAGGTGCTGGTGGAATGCAGCACCAGACGGTAGGGGCATTATGGGCTCTGCCTTCCTTCCCGGCCATTCTCGCAGGAGTCCTGGGCAGAGAGCACATGTTTGACGCTCATCCAGGCTTTTGAATAGCATCTGGGACTGGACCTTTTTTTTCAATGTTTATTTCTTTTTGACAGAGAGAGAGAGAGAGGGAGAGAGAGAGGGAGAGCGTGTGTGCACGAGCGGGGGAGGGGCAGAAAGAGAGGGAGACACAGAATCTGAAGCAGGCTCGAGGCTCTAGGCTCTGAGCTGTCAGCACAAAGCCCGACTTGGGGCTCGAACCCATGAGCCATGAGATCATGACCTGAGCCGAAGTCGGACGCTCAACCAGTTGAGCCACCCAGGTGCCCCCGGGGCAGGGGCACTAAACCCATCTGCTCCCGAAATTCTGTAAGACTGGGCCCCTTGCTCTGATGCCAGCCTCTAGAGATTTGTGGCAGAGAAGGGTGGGTGAGAGGGGGTGACGTCCCCAGGGAGCCGAGTCTGTGGGTGGAGGACGGTGAGGTCACCGAGAGGGCCGCGCAAACCCTTGTCCCTCCTGGGGCACCTCTGGGATCTGGGGAGCGTGGCTGCGTCCGTCCTTCCAGGGCGAGACAGAACAGGGGTGTGGCGTGTGACGTGGCCAGGGTGGCCCTCGGTGGTGCTTCAGAGCTGGCAGCGTGAGGGGTCCCGCTGTGGTGCTCACTCCGGGGTCCCCGTCTCGGCTGGGCTGCCTCTTCTGCCCGGAACTGCCAGCGGGGAGAGCACAGTAATCCCGCCCAGAGATGGGCCTTTTGAAAATGCTGAAGGCTGTTGTGAAACCGATAGCGTCCAAGGGACAGAAGTGAGGAAGCGGGCCGCCTCGCGTCCCCATGGGTCACGGGCCGGCAGGTGGCTGATTCCTTTCCTCCCGCCCTGCTAGGCCGCGAGTCCAGCGTGCACAGAGCTGGAGACGGTGATGATGGACTGGCTGGGGAAGATGCTGAAGCTGCCAGAGGCATTTTTGGCCGGGGAAGCGGGCGAAGGGGGTGGAGTGATCCAGCCCCGGCGGCGGGGCCCGCCCCCCCCCCCCCCCCCCCCCCCCCCCCCCCCCCCCCCTGGGCTCCACGCCGGGGCCACAGCTGCAGGTGGACGAGAGACAGGCCCTTGAACTTCCCGTGCGTCCTCGGACGCCTCCTGGAGAACCAGCATGGCTGAGCCTTTAGGAACCCTCTGGATCTGGATTTGGATCCCGGCGGTGTCTGTCACTCCCTCCCCCAGGCTCGGTGGATGGAACAGGGGCGGCCCCTGAACACGAGCGGAGGCTCGCGCAGCGTTCCAGGTACCTGTCACCAGGCCTGAGCCCTCTGCGGGCATCAGCTTGTCTGATCCTACAAAAGCCTGGGAATCGGGCTGTTTTAACGCCATTTTACAGGCCGGGGGACTGAGGCATAGACCCGCAGGTGACCTGCCCCCCAGCCCCTGCCGGGAAGTCCCGGAGCCGGGGTCTGAGCCCACATCTGCCGTGGAGCCGTGACCTCCACCACCGCTGAGCACAGTCCTCTGGGCGGTGAGTGCAGCCGTGACCACGTCCTTCCAAGGCTCCTAGAAACCACTACATCAGTGAGAGCCGAGGTCCCCCGAAGATGCTGCCTTTGCTCCGCACCCTCTAATTCGTTCTCCCCATTGGACAAGTACCACTGACAGCGACCATGTGCCGGGGCGTGCCTCGAGGACATGACAGGTGCAAATGACAGTCAGAAGTCTGTCCCACCAGGAGCCTCAGGACAGATGCCACCGAGGAGACATGAGCTTTGGGCTTTTCTCATTTCCTAGCCTGGACCATGGACTCTGTGGAAGCCACCACCCTCCCTGACTTCTTTTCCTCCGGTCAAGTGCCCGGTCGTGAGATTGAGAATTCAGAGTCCGTTATGGCGGCTGCTATTCTGCCCAGCGGCCCAGGGAGACATGGAGACACGGGGGCATGTGTGGGCAGTCAGCCGCTCGCGTGGCCAAAGTCGTGTAGGAAGCAAGGGGTCCTGGGACCGCCCACCCAGATGGGGGCTTCTGACCTCCCGCGTGTCAGTTTTCGTTTGCTGCTATAAATTTTGTTAGCTCCAAACGGCACAGACCTATTATCTTACAATTCTTTTTTTTTTTTTAATGTTGATTTATTTTTTGAGAGAGACAGAGCATGAGCGGGGGAGGGGCAGAGAGAGAGGGAGACACAGAATCGGAAACAGGCTCCAGGCTCTGAGCTGTCAGCACCGAGCCTGACGCGGGGCTCGAACTCACAGACGGCGAGATCATGACCTGAGCCGAAGTCCGGCTTTGTGCTGACAGTGCAGAGCCTGTTTGGGGTTCTCCTCTCTCTCTCTCTCTCTGTCTCTCTGCCCCTCCCCCACTCCCTCTGTCTCTGTCTCTCTCAAACTAAACAAACTTCACAAAATAATAACACTGTACATGACTTACATTGTATCAAATTGTTCCCTTTATCAATAACACGTCAGAAAATACTCTTTTAGGTCAAGGGGCGACAATATTCTAAGAAGATTATCAGCTTCCTCCTGGGGCTGTCCGGGCTGAGTCCAAATTCAGGATTCACACGCCACCAAAAAATCAAAATAAAACAAAAATAAAGAGTGTTTCTGGGGCGTCGGATCTTACAACCAAAGCCATTTCTCATTCCCCTGCTTTCAGCCGTCCAAGATGATTCTCGTAATTTGATACTTCTCACCAAGCTTACAAATACCCCATAATCTCAGGCGTGCCCTTCACACTAATAGCAGCTTTTTGCCGAATGCCCACTATGACCTATACTTATTCCTTGGGCTTCATGTGATCTTTTTTCAACCTCCAAGGGGTGGTGAGGGTTGCTTGCTTTGTTTACTGCAGACATTACTTTTTTGAACGTTTCTTTCTTTTGAGAGAGAGAAAGAGAGGGCGAGCAGGGGAGGGGCAGAGGGAGGGAGAGAGAGAGAGAATCCCGAGCAGGCTCCACGCTGTCAGCACGGAGCCTGTTCGAGCAGGGCTCAAACTCGCAAACCGTGAGCCGAAATCAAGAGTCAGATGCTTGAAGGACTGAGCCACCCAGGTGCCCCAGAGCGTGGATGGCTTTAGTGACGACTTTTTTCACAGGCGAGGAAGCTGGGGCCAAGAATGGGGGCGTGTGGTGTCCTAGGGCACAAGCTCGCCAGAGACAAGGCTAGGATAATGGCGGGCTGGACCCAGGAGCGTCCCTGACCGTTTGCTTGGGTCAGAGTCTCCAGAGGTGTGCATGCTGGCCTGGGTTCAGTCTTTCCATGATCTCTACTTTAAAGACCGTGAGACACTGGCAACCCCAACATTGCTTGGGGCTAATCCCGGCATCTCTCTGCCCTTGGAGTCAAGTCCTCTTTGGAGCCCAAGTTTTGCAGAACGGAAGCAGACCCCCCCGTGTGTTTGCAGCAGGAGGCAACTGACAAGGTTGATTGTCTGTAATTTGTGAGGCCCCGGGAGCACCCCAGCTTGGTGACAGCCGTGGGGCTGGGCTGCGGGGGGAGGCTGCACCCAGCCCCCCCCGCCCCCCACCCGCCCCGAGCCACAATCCCAGCTACTAGATGTCCGCGCGGTGACAGGCAACAGAGTCAGACAGCAAGTCGTCGTGTGAGCTGCCCAAACCGGGCTGGAAAATGGTCTCTTAATTGGGTTTGAAAGCTCTTGTGGAAGAAAAGCCAATGCCTCGCCGTGTGCAGGGTGACACTTGAAAGGACATTTCTGGTCCCAGCGTCGGCTGTCACAGCATCTCTCTCTGCCGCGTCGCCGGCTTGCCATGGCAACCTTTGTCCGCTGCAGGGAAGAGGTGTCATTATGCAGCCCGAGCCCCAGAACAGACCCCCGGCTTTCTGCCTGCTCCTCCCTCTGTTGGCTTCCCACAAAGGGCCAGAAATCTGCTCGAATTCCTGATCCACGGCAGGAGCTGGAACGTGTGGGCTGCCCTGGGCCTCTGAGCTCGGGACTCCCCACTGGCAATTTCTCCCGTTGGGCAATTTGTGTGTTCAATCACTTTCGGCTGCGTGGAGGGGGGGACTTTTGTCTCAGCGCAAGGACGGAGAAGAAAGGCAACCCCGGGAGGAGTCCGGTTGGTGATTCAAAGCCTTTCATTAGCATGTGGCTCAGGGGACAACAGAGGTTGCGGGGAAGGTGCGTTTCAAGGCCTCAGGCAGAGGGTGGCACACAGGGAGGGGGCTGTGATCCCGCGTGAGTGTTGGGGACGAACCAGGCAGATGGATTCCAGCACCCGGACGCCGTGCCTTTCAAGAAGCTTTGCGCGGTCCACTTCGGACGCGCAGTAGACACTGGACCCAGGAGACACACGCCGTGGGGCGCAGAAGGAAGCCCCCCACCCTGGAGCGGGAGACCCCGTGCCTGCTTTCAGGGAGCTTGGATTCCCTGCTTCTGCCGATCTAGCATCGCCAGCCCATGTTGACTGTTGATTTCGGCTCAGGTCAGGATCTCACGGTTCGTGAGTTCGAGCCCCACGTCCTGCTGACAGCACTGACAGCACGGAGCCTGCTTCAAATTCTGTCTCCCTTTCTTTCTGCCCCTCCTCCCCCCTCTCAAAATAAATAAACAAACTTAAAAAATACTACAGTAAAATGACCGCTAGTGACAATATGGTCCAAAGAAATGTAAAACCCACCCGAGAGGCCGGGTTAAGAAGATTGTATGTGTATATTTGAGTCCCTGCATTTGAGCGGCAAAACTCTGAGTAAATGTATTTATGTTCGAACTTCACCTGTCTCCCGGGAGGATCTGAATTGGCTTAAAAGAATAAGTGAAAGCATCGAAATGGTAAAATAGAACAGGAAATCGGGTCAGCGAAGAGAAATGAGGATAAAACGAAGTTAGCGGGGGAAGTTGGCCTAATTACTTTATTGTGTATTTCTCTGCAAAATTCTCAAATCTTACAAATCTCTCATAGTCGACCCAGATCTACCTTCTTTTATTTTTTTTTTCCTTTCTAACGTTAATACTGTTCAATTTGTTGGTTTCCTCTAGGATTTACTTAAGAGGTGGAGATTATGAGCAGTAGATGGGGGGGGCATCACTTCTAAATGTGGGGAGGCCCCGTCCCCCTGCCACTTGCTAGAAGTTAGTTCCCCTCTTTCTTAGCATCCATTTCCCACCTGACAATGACTGAATTTAAAAACAAGGTTCTACCGGGGCACCTGGGTGGCTCAGTCAGCTTAGCGTCTGACATCGGCTCAGATCATGATCTCACAGTTCGTGGGTTCGAGCCCCGCGTTGGTCTCTCTGCTGTCAGCAGGGAGCCCATTTCAGATCCTCTGTCTCCGTCTCTCTGCCTCTCCCCCACTCACGCTCTCTGCCTCTCAAACACTAAAAAAAAATTTTTTTTAATACATAAAAATAAAAACAGGGTTATTTTTGCAAATTCTGTGGAACAGCATGGCGGGTGCTGAGTCCGTGTTATCTTTAACCCACTTGCAGCCCCCAAGGAGTGAAGACTGAGCCTTTCTTTAGTTCTTTGCCAGGGCAAGTTGTTGCATTAGTCCCCTGGGCCGCCCTAACACAACACCACGGACCGGTGGCTTTAACAATAGACATTTATTGTGTCCCAGTCCCGCAGGCTGGAAGTCGCCATCAGTGAGTGGGGAGCGGTGGTTCCTCCTGATGCCTCTCTCCTTGGCTTGTAGAAGGCCGTCTCCTCCCCGTGTCCTCACATGGCCTTTTCTCTGTGTGCGTGAATGTCTGGTGGCCTATGAGGACACCAGTCGGACCTTTCAACCTAACGACCTCTTCAGATGCCTTATCTCCAAATATGGTTACATTCTGGCGGACTCGGGGTGAGGGCTTCAGCGTGCTGGATTGGGAAGGACGTAACAAACCCTGTGACATTAGTAACTGAGGGAGCACCTCCGAGGGCATTTCTGAATCTGGAGGGAAAGGCATCCCATTTTGTAAACCAATACAAGTTTCTCTGCACGAGTGGTTGTGAGCACAGCTGGGCTGAGTGGCCGTTACCCTGGGTCCTGGTCTCATCCTCTGGTGGACATAGGACCAGCCCTCATTGGCCAGCCTGGGAGAACTCCATGGAAAAATGCATGCAAAGTGGGTCTTGCACTTGCTGTGAGCTGAGTGCTTGGAAGGGCCGGCCAACAGATTACATAAAATAGACAAAGCAATGAATGATAAAGCTGAATGAATCTTAAGACCTGCGGGCTGGGGGCATCTGGGTGGCTCAGTCGGTTAAGCGTCCGACTTCGGCTCAGGTCATGATCTCACGGTCTGTGAGTTCAAGCCCCACGTAGGGCTCTGTGCTGACAGCCCGGAGCCCGGAGCCTGCTTCGGATTCTGTGTCTCCCTCTCCCTGCCCCTCCCGGCTCACGCTCTCTCTCTCTCTCTCTCTCTCTCTCTCAAATGTAAATAAAAAAAAGTAAAAAAAGAACTGAAATGATTGTCACAAGTTGTTCCAATCTTTCCTGGGCAAAGGAGGATAAGCTTTGCAATTTCAGACTCCTCTTTTAAGAACAGTATGGACAATAGTGTCTCCCAGCAGTTTAGAGATTGATTTCTTTGCTGCACTTTGAAGCTCATTTCGACCCTTTCTTTGATCTAGGGAAGTGCCAGTGAGGCCACTCTGATGGCCCTGCTGGCCGCTCGAACCAAAGCGACCCGCCGCCTGCAGGCTGCCTCCCCCGGGCTGACGCAGGGCGCCATCATGGAAAAGCTAGTGGCTTACTCATCGGATCAGGTGAGCGTGTTGGCTGAGCGTGTTGGTCCAAAGCCCCACTGAGTCTCCAAGATCTGAATGTCTTGTTGGAGGTCAAATCAGATCAAAACAATACCATGCAACCTGTCAGTCGTTTTTATAACTGTGCTTGGAAGTGGACGTTCGTTATTTTCTCAGTGTGCACGTGAGGTCTTGGAGGTCCACTGGGGTCACGGGGGAAGGGCCTGGAGGCCCCCCAGGCCCTCAGGTCTTGCGATCCTGCAACTGCTGTCGCCAACTGGGAGCTGGGTCCCCATACCGGAGAGGTCCAGGCCCCAGGATGGAGTCAAGTAGGAGACGGTGGAGGTGGGGGCCGCAGGGCAGCGAGGGGGAGCTGTCAGTAAGAACCGGCCTTCCTGGGGGCTCCTGAGACCCACCATCCAGGAACGATGCTGTGTCATTGGCTTCTTTGCTCCAGACACCATGCACTGAACTTGGCCCCCGAGCTGCCCAAAGCCCCATGGTAAGAGGAACCCCCAGACAAGAAGCCGGGTGTGCTACCTCTACTTCAGACTTTATTTTGCTGCTCGTTCACTAAACCGCAAAGCGAGATTCCAGAATCAGGTGCAGGGCTGTGCAGCCCTGGAAGCTCTCTGCAGAGCCAGGGGCTCTGTCTCCCGCACAGAACATGCACGCAAGAATCTAACTCTGCCGCTTTCTTTCCAGGCACACTCCTCAGTGGAAAGAGCCGGATTAATTGGAGGAGTGAAAATGAAAGCCATCCCTTCTGATGGCAAGTTTGCTATGCGTGGTTCTGCCCTGCAGGAAGCTATGGAGAGAGACAAGGCGGAGGGCCTGATTCCTTTCTTTGTAAGTCAACTATGCCTCTCGGGTAGGGCCCCCTGGGGGTCTCAGAGCCCTGCTTGGGTCTGGGGCAGGGTGCCATGCTGGTAACAGGGTAGGCGGTTCATGCATCATCAGCTGACTGCTCCTTGAGGAAGGCTGGAGCATGACTCCATTTACATTTTTTAAATGTTTATTCATTTTTGAGAGAGAGAGAGAGAGAGAGCAAGCAGGGGAGGGGCAGAGAGGGGGTGGGGGACAGAGGATCCATAGCAGGTTCTGTGCCGACAGCAACGGAGCCCGATGTGGGGCTCAAACTCATGAACTGTGAGATCATGACCCTAGCTCCAGTTGGACGCTCAACTGACTGAGCCACCGAGGCACCTCAGGAGCGTGACTCCCATTTATTTGTGCCTCCGCCTGCCTAGTCTCAGAAAGAAGTAAGCAGAGCACCCAGCCTGAAGGATCCTGGTTAAGCCAACAAGCCTTGTTTCTGCTCCTGTTAAATGCGACACCTTATGGTTGTCCCTTGACAGCACTCTGTGCCTTGGTAGGTGCTCTGTCGTGAGGAGGGCACGATGAACCCAGTGAACCACGTTAACAATAAAACACAGAAAGCCTTGGCCACCCAGACCGGTATTCTTAGCAGATACCAAGATGCATTACAAGCGATAGGTTGCAAACCAGCACTGACTAATTCTAGGTAAAATACATAACTGGCCAAATAGCACCAGGTTTTCTTGTGCACAGATGGGCATTTGCTAGCGGGGAAGAAATAGATAGTGTTACAGCAAGAGCCTGGAGTTGTCGCATCCGGCGCGGCCATGGCAGCGTGCAGAGCTGAGGACTGACGCGTCACACGTGATGACAATTAAGATGTGATCGTGGCCCCAGGCTGGTGGTGTCCAACCTGGCTGTATACTGGAGTTACCCGGGGAGCTCTGAAAACACGGTCACACCTTGGTTTGCGAGCATAATTCGTCCCGGAAACACGCTCGTCATCCAAAGCGCTCGTATATCAAAGCGAATTTCAAGAACCTTTAGCTCAGTTGTGATCATGTGACGTTCGGCATCACGTACGACTTGTATCGCAAGACATCGCTCATTCATCAAGTTAAAATTTGCTAGAAACGTTTGCTTGTCTTGTGGAACATTCGCAGAACAAGTTAGGCACAGTCCGTGGTGTTACCCTCTACTGATGTCCAGGCCCTGCCCCAGTTACTTTTACCAGAAGTTCTGGGAAGGGAGCTTTTCGAACAAACTGGGGAGATTTTAGAAACAAATCAAGATCCTCAGGTACCTCTGGAACATATCTGAGCATCTCCTACTTGTTAGAACAATCTAGGTGCGACAGACTTTATGGACCCCGTGTGAATCATGCCCACTCCTTTTTATTTAAGAATTAATCTTTGAGACAAGCTTTTATTCTAAAAAAAAAAAAAAATGTTTTCATCGATTTGAATCAACCACCACTCGTTGAATACCTAACGTGTGACCTGGGGAAGGCACGGAAGGCATGATTTGATACAAACTTGGATCCCCACTTGTGGAGTTTCCACGGGAATCACTGTAGGAGTGAGCCGATTCAGACGTAGCTGGTGGGAGGGACTGACGGCCAAGGCAGCTGTCAGCCTGCAATAGGCTGAGCCAGAGGTCACCTTAGTCACCCCGTCCTGCTTCATTTTCCCATCTTGCATGAAATACACGTTTATTTGTATAGTTGTTACTGCCTCCCTCCTCCCGCCACACTGTGAGCTACGCGGAGGGCGGGTCTGGTTAAGAGTCGCTTTATCCAGCTCCTTGAACCTGCCCTGCCCCTTAGCAGAAGCACAATAAATATTTGTCATATAAAGATTTGGAAGGAAGATCCTTCTAGTTAGAAGGAAAGACTACCTTTAAAATTCCAACAGACAATCCCCTGATGGTCTGAAAGGATTCCTTTTACACAAGGTAAACTTTTCTGCACCTATGCCGTCACTAACTAAGACTCACCAGAATATCCTATCTCGGGAAAAATAAATACATCAAAACCCACTCTTGCAGATTTGAAGAACGAAGGCAATGGAATACACCACATAAAACGATGAGAAGATTTCATTTCATAAAAACCACAGGACTCGTAAACAAAACAAAAGGGCAAACGCTGGCAGGAAATACAGTATATATTATAAAGCAAATCTTAAAAGAAGGCTCAGATTTTCAAGAAGTCAAAGGACAACATTCCATTGGGAAAACAGACAAAATAGAAAAACAGTTGGTTCCCAGGTCAAGCCCAAGAAAGTGAGGACACAAAATCAATTTCAATCTTGTAACGACCAAGGCAATGCAACTTGTCTCCTTAGGGACGACTGGGAACATCTCAGCTGTGGCTTATAGACCTGCCCATGGCTTGTTTTATGTTTGACCCGGGTGTAGTTGACAGATTTTGGAGTTTCCGTACCCAGCTGCACATGCGTCTAGAATCGTCAAACCTTCCCGCCGAACGACCCATTCGTCACTGCAAAATGCTCTCTTTATCTCTATGAAATCTGCATACAGTGAGGTCACTGCAGTTACATCCGGTTTCTATGGGTTAGTGGTCAGGGGATACGTTTTCCCAGTGTCTTCCTTTCCTTTTCTGTTCTCTTACACCTAAAATGAGTCTCCTGTGTGCAGGCTACAGTTGCTGCTCGTTTTTTTTTTTTTTTTCTTTTTCATTTGTTCATAAGTCCAACATGATAATTTTTCTCAAATTTGTCCATTTACTTAAAGTAATTGTTGGCACTCTGAAGTGCATCTTCTGGTCCGCCTCTTATATTATGGTTTTTCTCTGCTTTCTTGTCTTTTTTTTTTTTTTAATGTTTATTCATTTTTGGAGAGAGACAGCATGGGGCAGGGGCAGAGAGGGAGAGACAGAATCTGAAGCAGGATCCAGGCTCTGAGCCGTCAGCGCAGAGCCCAACGTGGGGCTCAAATCCATGAACCGTGAGATCATGACCTGAGCTGAAGTCGGACGCTCAGCCGACTGAGCCACTGAGGCACCCTGGTATTAACTCTCCTTTAAATGTTTAGTAGAACTCACATGTGATGTCATCTGGTCTTGACTTTTACTTGTTTGGCATTTTTTGATTACGGATTCAATTTTGTTACTAGTAATCAGTCTATTCAATTTTTCTATTTCCTTCTAATTTAGTTTTGGAAGATTGTGTGTTTCTAGGAATTTGCCCATTTCTTCTACGTTGTCCAATTTGTTGGCATGTCATTTTTCATAGCATTCCAATACAATCCTTTTTATTTCTGTGGTATAGTTGTTACTTCTCTCTATGATGTATTTGGGTTTTCTCCCTTTTTTTACTTATGGGTCTGGCTAAAAGGTTATCAATTTTGTTCATGTTTTCAAAGAACCAGCTCCTGGTTTTATTGATCCTTTCTTTCCTATTTTCTTTTTTTTGGGGGGGGGGGGAAGTCTCTATTTCATTTATTTCTACTTTAATCTTTATTATTTCCTTCCTTCTACTAACTTTACACTTTGTTTTTTTCTTTTTCTAGATCTTTTAGGTGTTAGATGGTTTGAGCTTTTCTTATTTCCTTTTTTTAATTATTATTTTTAATGTTTGTTTTTGAGAGAGGGATAGAGTGTGGGTGGGGGAGGGGCAGAGAGAGAGAGAGAGAGAGAGAGAGAGAGAGAGAGAGAGACAGAATCCGAAGCAGGATGCAGGCTCTGAGCCATCAGCACAGAGCCTGATGCGGGGCTTCAACCCACAAACCATGAGATCATGACCTGAGCTGAAGTCGGACACCCAACCAACTGAGCCCCCCAGGCGCCCTGCCATTGATCTTTCTTTCCTATGTTTTCTTATTTTCACCTGGAATCATTTTTTTTTTCTGTCTGAAAAACTATCTTTATAATTTCTTTCCTATTTTGATACAATTCCCTCTGTTCTTGTTTCTCTGAAAACGTCTTTATTTTGCCTTCCCCTTTCAATATTTTTGCTGGGTCTAGAGTTCCAGGCTAGACGTTCTCCTCCTTTGGCAGATTAACTGCATAAGCCCATTGGCATCCTTCTCCCATCACCTCTGGTGGGATGTCCCTCATCAGTCTCACTGTGACTTTTAGAGGTAATGTGGCAATGTGACTTCTTTCGCCTTCTGATTGCTTGCAGTATTTGCCTTCTGTCTTTGCGTCTAGGCGGTTTTACCAGGACGAAAGTAGATTGCTTCTTCGTGCTTATTCTCCTTGGGTTTCACAGAGCTTCCAGAATCTGTAACTTGTCACTTGTCCTCAGTGTAGGGAAAGTCTTACGCATCATCTCTCCAAAGTTTGCTTCTGCACATTCTTCCCTCCCCTTCTGGGACGCTGCACAGGTGTTGGGTTGTCCCTCCCAGCGCCCATGACCTCATGCTCTTCTGTATACCTGCCACCCATTCTTTTTTGTTTTTAATTTCTTTTTAATGTTTATTTATTTTTGAGACTGAGAGAGACAGAGCATGAGTGGGGGAGGGGCACAGAAAGGGAGGGAGACACAGAATCCGAAGCAGGCTCCAGGCTCTGAGCTGTCAGCACAGAACCTGACTCGGGGCTTGAACTCGTCAACTGCGAGATCATGACCTGAGCCAAAGTTGGATGCTCAACCGACTGAGTCACCCAGGCGCCCCCCCCCCCGCTTCCCTCCATTCTTAAAATCCCTATGCTCAATCCCTATGTACAATTTACCCCTATTTATCATTCACCAAGTCTTTCTCTAGTTATGTCTGGCCGATACATGAGTATGTCATGTTCTTGGTTTAAAATATTGGAAGGTTTTAAGTTCTTATTTTGAACACTTGTAGATTAAAGAGAAAATAACAAGGTTCATATGTGGAGACCCCCCTCGTCCCTTTCACCCAGTTTCCCCCCATTGTTACAGCTTGCACACGATAGTGCAGTAACAGAACCCGGAAGCTGACATTGCTCTGTGTGCGTGTAGTCTTATGTCATTGTCACGCGTGTAAGTTCACGTCACCTCCCCCCACCCCCGCAGCCAGGATGCAGAACTTCTCCATCACCACAAAGATGTCCCCTCCCCACCTCTTCACACACGCTAACGCCCTGCTCTCCTCACTTTGAACGTGTTATACACACGCAATCACAAAGCCTGTCGCCTTTTGCAGCCGGCTTTTCTCACTCAGCATAATGACCTTGAGGTCTGTCCAGAGTGCGGCATGAATCGATACACGGTTATTTTTACTGACTCACCACAGCAGTTTGGCACCACCTTCTTGGTAACCCAGCCTGTTTAACCGTTTACCTACTGAGGACATCAGAGTTGTTTCCAGGGTTGGGTGATTGCACATAAAGAGTCCAAAAACACAAAACTGAAAATAAAGCTTCCATGACCATTTACGCACAGGTATTTGGGTGAACGTATGTTTTCATTTCTCTGGCAAAAATTCCCAAGAACGCAACTGAGTGTGATATGCTAGCTGTGAGTTTATTTACCTTTTCAAGAAACTGTCAAACTGTTTTCCAGAGAGGCTGTACCATTTTATGCCTCTACCAACGGTGTGTGAGGAATTAAGGCTGTGCGTCCTCAACAGCATTTGTTATTGTCTCTATTTTTAAATTCTAGGTGTTTTGGTAGGAGAGTAGGGATATCATCGTTTGCATTTCCCTGATGACTAATGATGTCGAACATCTTTCGGTGTGTTTCTTTGCCACCCATATGGCCTTGGCAGTGAAATGTGTCTTCATGTCCTTTGCCCATGTTTAATTGGATGGATTAATTTTTAAAAAATTTAATGTTTATTCATTTTTGAGAGACAAAGAGAGACAGAGCATGAGCAGGGCAGGGGCAGAGAGAGGGAGACACAGAATTAGAAGCAGGCTCCAGTCTCCGAGCTGTCAGTGCAGAGCCCGATGCGGAGCTCGAACCCATGAACCGTGAGATCGTGACCTGAGCTGAAGTCAGATGCTTAACCGACTGAGCCACCCAGGTGCCCCAGCTCTCTCTTTTTTTTTTAAATCACCAAATAGTATCTCATTGTTTGGATGTACCTATTGAAGGACATTAATATCCCACACCCACCTCTGACTCAGAGGTTTTCCAGTACCATTGAACAATTACCTCGATTCTGATACTATCTACCTGGATAGTGGACCATTCGATCCCAGTCTTACAAGACTGCCTCACTTCAGTTGCCAGTTGTAACTCCAGGTTGTCACCTGTCACCTGACCAACTGCTGTAGATCAGAAATTCCAGCGACCCCCTCCCTTGGGTTTGATTAATTTGTTAGAGCAGCTCACAGAACTCAGACATCTTACTTGCTAAATCACTGGTTTGTTAGAGAAGGATAAAACTCAGGAAGGACCAGGTGGAGGAAACGTGGTGGGGGCAAGATCTGGGGAAGGGGCGTGGAACTTCCATGTCCTCTCCTGGTCTCACTGTCCCCAAATCTCCACCTGTTCACTGGCCCTCAGGTTCTACCAACCCGCTTTTGGGGTGTTATACAGGCTTCATTACATAGGCATGACGGGTTGAATCACGGATCATTGGTGATTGAACTCAATCTTCAACGCCCTCCCCTCCCTGGAGGTCAGGGGTGGGACTTAACAGTTCCAATGCTCCAGTAACAGGATTGGTTCCCTTGAGAGCCAGTCAGCATCCTTAGGTGACCTAGCCGCTTCTCATTAACATGACAAAAGATGCCTTTATGTACTTCCTGGCTTATTCAGTTCCAAGGGTTTTAGGAGCTCTGTGCCAGAAATGGGGACAAAGACCAAATATATATATATTTCTTATTATAAATGACAATATCACAGACATCTCGGTTGCTTCCGAATTTTGGCAATTATTTGAAGAGTGCTATCAGCATCACATGCAGGTTTTTGTGTGGACACAAGTTTTCAACTCATCTGGGTAAATGAACAGGAACCCACATAATTGCTTGGTCGTATGGTAAGAGAACATTTGGTTTTTATGAGAAACTGCCAGACTCTTCCAAAGCAGCTGTACCATTTTGCATTTCTACGAGCCATGAAGTCAGAGTTACTGTTTGGCCACATCCGCACCGGCATTTGGTGTTGTCGGGGTTTTCGATTTTAGCCGTTCCCATAGGTGTCTGTTGGTATCTGAAAGTTGTTTTCATTTCAGACTCCCAACCGACGTACCCCGTAGAAGATTTTGTCATATGCTTATCTGACGTTTGAATATCTTCTTTGGCGAGGTGTCAGTTCCGATCTTTCGCCCCTGTGTTAGTTGGGTTGTTTATTTTCTTGTTGGGTTTGAGGACTTCCTTTTATAATTTGGATACCAGTCCTTTATCAAGAGATGTGTTTGGCAAATATATTCCCCCAATGGGTAGCTTTTCATTCTCTGCAATGTCTTTTGTGGAGCAGGAGTTTCTGATTTTCCTCAAGTCCGTCTCATCAATGTTTTCTTTCTTGGATCCCGCCTTTGGTGTGGTGACCACAAACTCATCGCCACACCCAAGAGGATGTAGGTTTTCTCCCGTGTCATCATTTAGGCATTTTACATTTTACATTTAGGTCTGTGATCCACTTTGAGTTCGTTTTTGTGAGGGGGGTAAGGTCGGTGGCCAGATGCAGTTGTGTTTTGGGCTTTGAATGTCTAGTCATTCCAACACGATTCGCTAATGGCAGTGATATTAGTCGGAGGCAGATGATGTATTATTTATCCAAAATGTTCCCTGCTCCCTTTTGCCCATTTATGTGCTCCTTCATTAGGATGTGAGCCTTTACTTACACTAGAATTAACATTTTAATTACAGTCTTATATGTACCTGGCTTCGTGATTAGTTAATTCTATGTGCCTTATAACGGCAATACCAAAAACCAATGGTGTACTGAATGATAAGATCCCCCTCACCCATTTCCTCACCAACATCAAAACCTCTAATTTCTCTTAGTGCTTTTTTTCTTCATCTTTGATGGAAATCCAGATAGGTCTATGGAGTGATACAGTGATCCAGAACGTTTTAGGGACGAGAGGTAGGGAAAGACTGAGTTTCATCTTATTTCATATAGAATTTTGTGGTCTTCCCTCGGGAATCGTGAGAAAAAAAATTCATATTGTCCTTATTTGAATATGCTCTACAGGATGTTGTCCTGAACACATATGTATTCATCACATATTCGTGATTCTGCACCAAGGAAGGGAGATCAGAACATGCGTTCATAATTCAGTGGTGGGATTTCGGAAGGCAGCATAGCATTTCACTTTGGCCACCGCTCTGTGCCCGTGGCTTTGCGAGGACTTTGCAACAAGGCATCCTTTGGAGGCATTTCAGAGGGGCCGAAGCCTTTGTCGGGACATTTTAGGAGGCAACTACCCTGAGTACATTTTATAATCCTTGTCAGTGGGCTCTCAGGCAAATGGTGGACCAAAACATGGTCTTAGCAGCAGGTGCTGGATACGTCCACTCGTTGTATTTCACAACTTACCCTGATGGGATGTGTAATAGTCGCCGATTCATTCACGTGTATTGGGTAACCACTGCATGCCGGGCCTGTGGGCTGCGGATGATGGGGCCCTCAAGGATCTTATGGGTCAGACAGAGACGCTAAGTGAACAGTCATTCGCAGAAGGTGCAGCGTGATCAGCGAAACAAGCAAGCCAGTCGTTGTCACCATGGGAACACGGGGATCAGGAAAGAGTTGCTATGGGAGCCACAGTCTTGGAAAAGTGAGGGATGTAGGCTGAGCCGGGGCGGGGCTGGGGTGGGGGTGCTGTTCATGGGCTGCTTGGGTCACACACTCCAGGGAAAGGAGATAGCAATGAGAATGTATTGCATCCCAGCAGACCAAAGGGCAAGACAGGCTCAGAACTTGCTAGAGCCATGAAGGTTGCACTGTGACGTGATCCCAGAGTTCCCGCTTCACGCACCGTGTTGCACTGCTGTCCACGGGAGGGCGGGGAGATCACGGATGTGAGGTCCCAGAAGCTGCGAGGGTCTTCACCGCCCGGCGCAGGAGTGCACGGAGGGGTGTGAAGGGAGGGGTGTAGGAGGCGGGCTGCAGAGGCAGTGGTGAGGAGATCATGAGGGGATGAGTGTGAGGAAGACAGGCCTTCCCTAAGGGCAACACATAGTCACTAAGGGAGTTCTTAGCTGAAGAGAGACACAGGCTGATGAGTATTTTCAGAACCCCTCTGGTGGCGGAGAGACTCAGGTGGGCTTTGAAGCCTGGTGGGCAGAGCTCGGTGATGAATTGGCCTCCGGTGGTCTGTCCGTTATCACAGAGGCCTCAGACTGAGTGACTGTCTTCAGTCGACATCAATTCAAAGTTACCCTACAAAACGACCCCCACACACGGCAGTGGCCTCCCCAGGGAGGGGACGAGGTGGTGCAGAACATGGCGGGTGTGCAGAAATGAGCCCAAAGTGTGTGCCTACGCTCAGGGAAGAGGCCTGGTAAGAAGGGGAGATCCAAGTATTTGAGGGAAGACCACTCAGCGTCAGGAAAAACACACCCCAGTTTTATTTTCCTGAAGGGAGACTGGGCACCCGACGGAGGCGCCATGTTGGAATTTGGCTCTCGAGCCCAAGATTCTGGCTAATGTTTGAGGGCACCTGTGGCCGTCTGGCAGGAGCCGCAGACTCGGGCTGATCCCGTGTTTCAGAGCACAGGCAGGTTTGCAGGCTCCTCCATAGGCATCTCCCTCTCTGTCCAGCGAAGGTCCGGGCCTTTAGGCCACGCGTGTGCCGGCCCCTCAGGGACCAATGAAGGGTGGGTCCCTTTCCCGAGGGAGTGGTTCTTGGTGGGAAAGTACACGTTCCCCAGTCTTTGCACTCTCTGGTCAACGCTATACACGCAGAGGGAAGGGGTGTGATTAACCCTCCAGGGGAGATGGGCGAACGCTTTGGCTAAGAGATCGCAGGTAAGCCATGTGCTTAGGGGATAATTCAGGCAGCGCTGACGGGCACAGTTCCCTTCTTGTGGTAGAAAAGATTACGACAAAGGCACAGAGGCCTGAGAGGTCACAGGAGGCTCGAGGACCTGCAGTAGGTTTGGTATCTTAAACGGATCCCTCAACCACGGGACCCCGAAGCCAGAGAGAGATCTAGAAGGGCTGCAGCTTGGACTTGGACGTATCGCCCGGTTGCTCCGTTGAAGCCGTCCATCCGGTGGGTCACAATTCTGAATAACAACCACATGCATAATTCTGAGATGCAGACCCAACGCCTTCCGTACATTTGCGAAGTGACTGCAGACGTCTCAGGATCCGGGGACCTCTGCTGAGAGCACGGGCACATTTGGCAGGTCTGCACCGGGGCCGCTCCACGGACTTGCGTGGGGCTTGTAACAGTCTCCCTTTCTTCCCCGTGGGGGTTTGCGGTCCCTAGAGCCGACTTGACAAGGTCCGGCCATGGGCAGAGGGCTGTGCCCCCCAGTGCGTGTCAGAGCCACGGCAATGAGGACGGGGAGGCAGGTCTGCCCCCGAAGGGGACGTGCGCCTGGGGCCGCAGAACCACTTCGGGCTCTCAGGGGAGGGGTGCCTGCACCGTCCCCGCCCTCCCTCCCCCTGCACAAATGTGATTATGGCGCCGCGGCACAGCCCAAATCAGGTTAGCGTCACTGAGCTGAGCCGGGGTAATCAGACCCCGGAGCGGAGCAGGTGCTGGGCTTCTGGGAATTAGGACGAGCTGACTGTAGCCATCTAGAACACAGCAGGCCGGGCCCTGCCACCCGCCAGCCCGGTCCTCACCGCCCATCCACGGGCTAGGTCAGCGGGGGGTGGGGGGGGGGGGGGTGCCCAGCCCGGCTCAGGGCGCCGGGCTCTTTTGGTAGCTGGCAGGACAACGAGAGTTCATCACACCGGGGTTCATAATGCTGATCTGTTCCCACCCCTCTGTATGTCCACGATCCCCCAGCAAGGACTCACTTAAGCCAACTGTAAAGTACAGATCGTAGACCTACCCGGCTCCTGCCGCTGTTGAGGCCCCTGTGTATACTCTGCAGAGCCCCAGGCCGGGCCTAGTCAGTGCTCAGCACACCCACCCGCTTGTCTCCCAACTGAGGTCGCATCCAGGACGAGGCAGGATTTTATTGTTTGTTTTTTTTTTTTACAGAAACAGGACAAAAACATCAAGAATGAAGGTTTACCTTATGGGACCCAAAATCGCATCTTAAGACACAAGCACTATTGGGGCGCCTGGGGCGGGGGCTGAGTCGATTAAGCGTCCAACTTCAGCTCAGGTCGGGATCTCATGGTTCATGGGTTCAAGCCCCATATTGGGCTCTGTGCTGACAGCTCGGAGCCTGGAGCCTGCTTCCGATTCTGTGTCTCCCTCTCTCTCTCTCTCTCTCTCTCTGCCCCTCCTCTGCTCGCACTCTGTCTCTCTCGAAAAAAATAAATAAACATTAAAAAAAAAGTTTAAGAGACAAGCACCATTAATATTTGGTGGATATCATCTCAGACACTCTCCTGTGCAAATGGTCACAGATAGAAAATAATTCTCACAAGGGGATATTTACCATATATGTTGTCTTTTTAAATTTTTTTTTTCAACGTTTATTTATTTTTGGGACAGAGAGACAGAGCATGAACAGGTGAGGGGCAGAGAGAGAGGGAGACACAGAATTGGAAACAGGCTCCAGGCTCTGAGCCATCAGCCCAGAGCCTGACGCGGGGCTCGAACTCACGGACCGCGAGATCGTGACCTGGCTGAAGTCGGACGCTTAACGGACTGTGCCACCCAAGCGCCCCTATGTTGTCTTTTAAAAAAAAAATGTTTTTTAATGTTTATTTTCAAGAGGGAGAGAGGGAGGGAGGGCAAGCAGGGGAGGGCAGAGAGAAGGAGACACAGAATCCAAAGCAGGCTCCAGGCTCTGAGCTGTCAGCACAGAGCCCGACGCGGGGCTCGAACTCCTGAACCGTGAGATCCTGACCAGAGCTGAAGTCGGACGCTTAACCGGCTGAGCCACCCAGGCGCCCCCTGTCGTCTTAAAAACACAAGTGATTGCATTTATTTCGATTAGAATTTGTGGAAAACCCGATGAAACTGAAGGCACTGCTGAACGAGAGATAGGTTGTTCCTAAGAGATGGTTAAGACTGAGAAAAATTCGTGACACACAATAGCTGGATGGTTGAGCCGTTCTGTGGTTTTTTTTAATCTGTATAATTGTTTGTTACTCCTTTAGCGACATGAAGCCTTTTAAGCGTCTCGGGCTCTATTTGCCAAACTGGGTGCCTTAGATGAAGCATTTTGGTCTTCAGTTTTAAATCAGGAAGAAAGTGCAAATACAAGGGGAAAAGAGCACGCTGACCTGAAGTCCCATGAAATGAGTCATCTCGCGAAAATGAGGCGACGCGGAGGGTGGGTGACGAGGAGGCGTGTGCGGCGGTGGGAAGGAAGGGGGCTGAGACACCACAATGTGGTGCATCTAGACCCGGTGGGACCTTGTAGTCTGGGCAGGCCCGCCCCCGATGCCTTTGTGCTGTACGTGGGCAAACAGAAGTCCAGCTGGCTGCAGGTGAGAGGCAGAGGTGGGCCTCCAACCCAGGTGTTTTTGCCCCAAGTGCATGGCTTAAATGTCGGTGGAGTCATCGTGCATTTTTGTTTTCTGTATGTCTGAGGCTTTGACATCTTAAGGACCTTGCTGACCCTGCAGGGACAGCCCCTCCCAGGACTAGCCAATTCCTGGAGATGGTAATGGGTTGCCTTTCACCAAACTAACCAACCCAGAGCCCACGCCCCCATCCATCTCCTCTATGGGGCTCTTCCTCTCCAGGCCTCTACCCCCCGCCCTCATACCCCAGAGCCAGGGACGCTAGGGACAGCTAGGGACAGCCCCCTTTGCCGTGGGGCCCATTGAAATTGATCAAAACAACCAACCCTCCACCCACTCACCCTGCCTCACCTGCTGCTTCCTGTGGGAACCGCAGTAAAGGTTCCCGTCCATGCTGCCCCTCTCCCTGTGCCTCCTGATGGCCCTGCGCCTTCCCCGTGTGGCCCTGCATGGCACAGCATGGCCCCGCCTCTTGGGAACGGCACGGAAGACAAGCTATCCTGCCAACAGCACTAGGTTCCCAGTCTGTTGGCTTCACCGCCCCTGAATAATAATAGAGCATCTGAAACACTCTGTTCCCTCTCAGGGGCCCAAATCCATTGCTGCGGTGAGTCCTGCCAGAGTCTGGCCAGGGCCTGCTTTGGAATCACTCCCTGCCGCTGGGCAGAGGACAACTCTGGTCCCCAGGCAGCTACTGTCTGGCCCAGGTGACCGTGTGAGCAGCGAGCCAGGACTTGTCAGCTGAACCATCCTTGGGGCAGGTACAATGCCTCCCTGGCAGGAGCGCTTTGATTTTCTCTGGCAAATTGGGTTCTCGGGTCAAGTGCAGGTGGCCCTTGGTGAAATGAAACCAGAAGGGCCTCCGACCAGGTTCTCAGGTTTACTAGTTTGTGCGGGTTTCTCCCCTTGGTGTCTTTGCATCTGTTCTCAGGGCCCGTGGCACCGCCGGGGTATTCGCGGGGGCTCAGGAAAGAGCTGAGTTGGATTCTCAAATCAGATTGAATGAAAATTCGCACTCTTGTCACACCGAGGGAGAAATTTCATCATCCAGATGGCGCTGGCATCGTAAATCAATTAGGGCCTTCGGTTTCATAAACACAACGTGCTTTTCATTCACTTGGCGACTGATCGGTTCCTATTCCATGTTCAGCAAAGTGCAAACTCCTAGCAATACAAAGAAATAAGATGCAGAGGGTGCCTGGGTGGCTCAGTCGGTTGGGTGTCCACTTTGGCTCAGGTCATGATCTCGTGGTTCATGAGTTCGAGCCCCACTGACAGTGCAGAGCCTGCTTGGGATTCTCTCTCTCTCCCTCTCTCTCCCTCTCTCTCTGCCTCTCCCCTGCTGGCACTCTCTCTCTCTCTCTCTTAAAATAAATAAACTTAAAAAAAAAAAAAAAGAAAAGAAAGAAAGAAGATGCGAACTGACCTGGCTTCAGCAGCTTCATGGGTCCAGGGGAGAGACAGCCGTGGGTGTGGGGAAACTGGCCAGACGATATCTGTGTTATCACCATGTTCCAAGGTGCTCAGAGGCCAGGAGCGGCCACAGGAATCGGGGCCACATTTCCCACTTGTGTGACCAACTGTGCCCGACGCTTTCTTGGAACACACCTTTAAAAATTGTTTTCAGCATCTGTAGGGCTTTCTCATGAATCTAGGTAGAGCAAATCTGCATCTTTGAGGGTTGAAATTCCCTTCGGAGTGGTGCCATTTAGAAGGAAGGCGAGCGCATGAAAGCTGGTGGGCAGGACTCCGGGTCAAACTCTTGGGGTGGCTCTGAGCTGCCCGCGAGGCTGTTCCAGGGTGGTCAGAGCAAGGTTCCTGCTGTTCTGCTGTGCACTCTGCCACACGCACCAGACTAAGACGGAGCTCCACACCTCCCATTCGCAGAAGCAACGATTCGCCGTAACCGTAGTTCATATACACGCTCTTATTGGTCAACCAGAGCACAGGAGACATGGTCCGTGGGGCTAAGGGCTTCATTCCTGGATGCACGGGGAGTCCCGTGCAAATACTGTTTCCAGCCTCACAGCCTAGTTTTCTGTGTGAAGATGTCTCTCCCCCTGCTGGGAAACTTCCGTGCAAAGACTTAAAGGTACATCCACAGATTCGTATCTTCAGCTAGCGGACGCTGATCGAACACGGAATCGGAAGCTCTGGGCTCGACCGGGGTGGGGCAGTGGTCGTGCATGGGGACGTTATGACCGTGCCCAAAAAAAGGGAATAAAAAGAGGTCTGCTTTTTATTCTCTAGGTGGTGGCTACGCTGGGGACCACATCCTGCTGCTCATTCGACAGTCTCTTAGAAGTGGGTCCGATCTGTAAGTACCTGATGGAGGTTTCTTTCGGAAAATGTTCTCAGTGTAGGAAGATATGAGGGGAACTCCTTCTCTGGGCTCTCCTCCTTCATAATATTAATGACATAAGTCATATGAGAGAATAATATGATTAGAGAGTCCGAGGCATGTTACAATATAATGTAATATGAACATAACAATAACTTAATATGACGATGGTTTGCCAAACTCTCCTTGGTTTTTTTTAATGTTTAAAAAAATTTTTTTAATGTTTATTTATTTTTGAAAGAGAGAGAGACAGCGTGTGAGCAGGGGAGGGGTAGAGAGAGGGGGAGACATAGAACTCGAAGCAGGTTCCAGGCTCCAAGCTGTCAGCACAGAGCCCGACACGGGGCTCGAACCCACAAACCGTGAGATCATGACCTGAGCCAAAGTCGGACACTCAGCCGCCTGAGCCACCCAGGCGCGCCTGCCGAACTCTCCTTGTATTTGCAATAGCACATATCTCATTAGCTTGAAGTGCACAAGCCCAGAAGGTGGCCCTAACTGGACAAGAGCTGAGCTTGGCTGAACCTGTGCCTACACACTGTCTCCAAGAAAAGGTCCTTCCGCGCGTACGGAAGGGCTGCAAGGTTTCGCCACCCAAGGGAATACACTCGAACTCTTGGAGCGAGTTCCCCAAGGCTCATGGGGAGCCTTTCAGTTAAGGCTTTCAGTTAAGTCTGACGTGTCTTCTTCTGGAATGACTGGAAGCAGTGAAGCAAATGACCTAACGTGCGTAAGCAAATCAACACCAAAACCCTGGATTTCTCCGGAGAAGAATCTGCTTCCTGTGCTCCTCGGGGCCACTCTCCCCTCCCCCCCTCACCTACAGCACACAGGTGGTCTCCTGGGGATGATATTTCAGAGACTCCAAAAGATAGAACGTGAGTAAGGGCTCTGTTTCTAAAGGTTCCCCTTCCACACGCGGCTCTGGGCACACAGCAGGCCCAGGAGTGGGCAGTCAGGTGACGGAGACCTTCTCTTGGGCAGGGGCACGGGCTCATGACCCCTCCCCCATCCTTGGGGCATGCCCCCCCCCCCCACTCCTGTGGCTCTGGGGCAGCCACCGCCCGCCCCAGGACGGCGGAGCTGATCATCCAAGCGGTCTGGGCTCACATGGAGGCTGTTCAGGGCCCCCGATCACGATCACGTCTTGGTGGCTTATGCTAGACAGCACTCCACCTGCAGGCACTGGCCCCTGGCCCCACCTGCATGACCCCACCTCTCCTCACGGGGACCCCCCTGTGCCTACACTCGCACAGCTGGTGGCAGTGGTGACGGGCACTGCTTCAGGCCATGGGCCCTCAGTTCCAAGCTTTGTCCCCCCGTCTGTACGGGGGGCGAGGAAGCAACACTTGTCATCGTCAAGCGTCCAGGTTTCCCTCACAGGGCTCTTTAGAGGGGGCGTTCGTGCCCAGGAATCGGGTGAGACCCAGGGTAGCAGGTGTGCTGGGGACCGTCCGTGCTGAGGGGCGGCTGGCACGGACGTGCCTGTTCCCACAGGATTTTTCTCCACCACATGTGATTTTTCACCACCACAGTGGTGCAGAGCCCGGACTCAGAGGAGGGACTCGACCTACTGGCTCATGCCCGTGGCCAGGGCATCGGCCTCGTGAGCTGCAAACCCTCGTGAGCCCGGCCAAGCCACCGTGCGCGCCTCTGACTCAGATGTCGGGCTGGGAACTGGACGTCCTGCACGGGGGCCGGCTGATGTCTCCCCGGGGCTCTTGGATTTCGGGGATTGAGGGGTTTGGCAGGGCAGAGCCCACATGGCCCCACAGGCCCTGAGCCCCAGGCTGGCCACCTGCCCACCTGCCCAGGCAGAGGATGGCCCAGCTGGTACAGTGTAGGGAAGCCTCATGAGGAAACACGCGGGCGGCGAGGACTTGAGGGGTGGGAAGCCTGAACCTTCCCTTCCGAGGGTGTCCACAACCTCCCGGCCGAGGTTCGGCTCGCTTGGGTGCTGGGTGGACCTTGGCCTGTGACAGGCGGCCCCCATGGCCTGGCCTCGGGGTCTGTGACCGCCTGGCCTCTAGAGATGCCCGTGTTATCTGGAGGCACCAGATCGCTGCCAGCGGTCCCGTACAAGACACGGGATGGAGAGCTGGTGCTCTCGGCTCTTTGCGTCCCCGCGGACAGAAGAGAAACCCACCTGGAACTCCCCTTTTCTTGGGCACCCGCGAGTTCTTTCTGCGGGAGTTTTGCGCCGACTGCAGGGACAGAGGGATCCTCGTGCCTCCGAGACCACCCTCAGGTTCACTAACCCTCCAGGAAGACTCACAGAATCCTCTGCAAGCATCTCATGGTCAAGGTTTATTGCAGGCAGGAGGGGTGTGGGGCACAGTGTGGGGGGCGCCCGAACCCTTGTCCTCTCCCGTGAGGTCTGGGTGGCTGGCTTCCCCAGGTATGATGACCGTACACATAGAGTGAGACCCCCCTCCCCCCACCAAGGAAGCTGGCCCGGCCCGCGCCAATGGAGTTTTCTTGGGGCTCAGTAACTCGCTGCCCACCTGGTCGACCCTCAGTCTCCAGCTCCTGCTGGAGGTCCAGCTAACACCTGCCGTCACTCGTTCCTGCAGAAGTCAGAACTCATATGGCCCAAGGCCCCCATCATCAGTCACATTGTGGCACCATCAGGGGACCAAAGACCCAGGTGGGAAAGGACTCCTATCAGGCAGGGCCCTCCACAGCTAGCGGTCGCCTCTCTGGAGCCAAGAGCTCTTCTGGACTAAAGTTAAGTCCCTGCTGTGCACCTTCCCCTGGAGGACCCCTGTCCCTGCCCTTCCGAGGACCCCGTCTTTCCCTCCCGCTGCCCCCCTCTGGGTCTCTGATACATTCCGGAGTGGCAGAGTCCTGGGGGCTGGCATCATCCTGGCCCCTTCCTGAGGGCTTAGGCCGAACTTCCTCTCTGTCTGTCCTGGAGCTGACCCAGCTCACATTGGAGGGGTTGTGGTTTCTTTTTGCCTTCCTTTTTTTTTTTTTTTTTTTTTTTTAATGTTTATTTGTTTTTGAGAGTGGGAGAAAGAGAAAGAGAGGCAGAGCGCGAGGGAAAGATCCCAAGCAGGCTCCTTGCTGTCAGTGCAGAGCCCAATGTGGGGCTCGAACCCCGTGAACCGTGAGATCATGACCTGAGCCAAAATCAAGAGTTGGACGCTCAACTGACTGAGTCACCCGGGCGCCCCATAACTTGAGGTTTCTACTCTTACCAAACGGTCCTCTCACAAGGGTGATGGAGAAGTGAAGAAAAGAGAGCCCTTTCTCTTGCTGCTGGAACCTGGTCCCCACCTCCTACCCTCATGGCTCGTGTCCTTCCTGACTTGGCTGCCTGTTCAGGCCTTGGGGTCCTGCCCTGCCTCACCTCTTCCCTCGATGGTTCTGAAGGGAGACACATGGGAGTCTCAAAGTCCCCAGAGGGGCCTCTAACAGAGAACGAAGTTTCCTGACCAGCGCAAACGGTCCCCTGGAGAGCACAGAGTGGATGTGAGGTTTCATGTCTGTCCTATAAGAGCCTCTGAAGTTTCCACCTGCCCACAGCCTACAGAGCCACAGCAGTCGCACGATAAGCAACAGGAGCACTGTTGTGTTCCAGACTGGCTGAGCGGTGGTTTCCAAGCAGAAATCCCACATTGTCCTGAGGCTCTGTGCTCTCACTGGCTCCCGGCCACATCCATGTGGGGCCCTGTGGTGCCAGGGAGACGGCTCCACAAAGGGACCAGCCCACACGCCCTTCGCCTGTGAGACGTGCCTCCGGGTACACAGAGCTCACCCTCACCGTGACCCTCGGTGGCACTATCACGTGTCCTCGGAGCGCATTTGGTCTGGATCCAACCGAGTGCTTTGATCCCTCCAATCCTGAAGCTCAGATGGAATCAAGGCTTTGAAACGCCTCTGAGAACTTGTGTCAGCAGAGCTCAGAGCCACCTGTCCCTCCTCATGGCATCGGGTGTGATTAGCGAGCATCACGCATGAGAAAGCGAGCCTTGCGCCTATCAGTCGGCACAGATGCATTTGGCAGGGGCTGACTGAGCCACGCAGGTGGTGTCCTGACCCAGTACGGGCAGGGCGCCTCCTCCCCACCGAGACGCCCCAACCTTTCGTGGTTACGTGTCTCGTGAGTGCTGCGTGCCCAGCACCCACGGAGGGACTCATCGCGATGATCACCCTTATTTCTCACGACCCCAAACTAGGTGTGGTGATAGGCAGTTACAGGCGGTATCTTGTCTCTCCCTGACGTTCCGGGTGTGATTTTTATACCTGTTTGCCTGGGAGGGGACTGAGTTTGAAAGGACGTAAGGCCATAGAGCTGCTGGGTCGTTGGAGGCAGGGGTTGAACCCAGACAGTCCCAACTGAGGGAGCAAATTTAATCAGGATGCTATTCCACCTGTAAAGTCAGACGTGGTCCCTTCCGGCCAGGCTATTCCGGTGCGGTTGGAAAGCAGAAATCGCATCCCAAAGGAGCCTGGCGTGGTTGTGGATGGCCTAAAATAAGCGAGTATGCTTTACGGGGGGATGGAATGGGGGGGGAGGGGGGTCACTGGGGCTGCACACCCTGCTGATCCCCCAAGACTTTGTGGGGGAAGACTTTAGGACCCCTAATCCAGGAGAATGGGGAGCACATTCCCAGTGGATGAGATGGCAGAAGACAGAGAAAGGCAGTGTGACTGCGAAAAAGGCACCCCAAGGGTTAGGGCGGGCTGAGCCCTTAGACCATGAGCATCCACCTTCAAGTCAAGCAGGGCGGGGGATCCCATTTTCCTTCCTTCAAGTCCACACATTCACTGAGCACCTTGTCTGTGCTCTGCCACAGTCTGGGGCCAACCACCCTCAGTTGCGTTGCCTTCAGACTCAAGGAGCCAGTTAGGGTCCACCATCGGGCCAGCAAATGCTGTTGATAGACCGTATGCAGTAAGTTATCAGGCCCCCGTGAGGAGGGCATCTGTCGGGGAACTCACAGGTCACCTCTGGATTTCAGGTAACAAGGAGGACGTGTGGCTGCACATCGACGCTGCCTACGCGGGCAGCTCCTTCATCTGCCCTGAGTTCCGGCATCTTCTGAACGGAGTCGAGGTAGGTCGTGCTCTTTATCGTTAAGAAGATCGCCGTTGAAAAGTGCTCTGCTGTCAGTGACATGTCCTCGCGAGGAGGTGACGTTCCATTTCTCATTGCTGGGGTTCGTTGCAGCAGACGGCGTCCAAACACATTCTGCGATCGTCAGAAATTAGACTTCCTTATGATGGCGGTTGAGAATCTTCCCAGTCCTACAGCCGCTCTTCTCAAAATACACCGGACGTTTACAGCCATTTTTCAGTCTGCACGGGTCCTGGGCAAGGGTCTCATGACAGGATAAATGTTAGCACTGTGGGGAAACATTTAGGAAGGAAATGAGATCTTAATGCATTTCAGATCAAGAAGTAACGTACAAGGGCGCCTGGGTGGCTCAGTCGGTGAAGCGTCCGGCTTTGGCTCAGGTCGTGGTCTCACGGATCGTGACTTTGAGCCCCGGTTGGGCTCCGCGCTGACAGCTCAGAGCCTGGAGCCTGCTTCAGGTTCCGTGTCTCCCTCCCTCTTTCTCTCCCTCTGCCCTTCCCCTGCTCTTTCTCTCTCTCTCTCTCTCTCTGAAAAATAAACATTTAAGCAAATTTAACAAAAAGAAGTAATGTATAAGGCCAACCTACAACCCTATTCGGTCTGGTTCAATATGATAGTCTATTCTGACCATGCAGTGGGCATGGTGTTGACTTATTGAACAAGCAGCCACAGGTGCACTCAAATATCTTCTACTGCTTCTGGAAGTTGTAAAATGTGGCTTGTGATGCCCCTCAAAACACCTGCCGCTTCTGAGAACTAGTAAGCAAAACTATCGGCCAGTACTCTGCTGCAGAGGGCCATGTGGCACAGACTAGAGGCGAGGACACGACGTGATGGTCGTGCTGTGATGTGTGATTTCAGACTCAAGGAGAATTTCGCTGTTGGCGGAGGCTCAGGGGCCGCAACGTTCCTCTCGGCCAGGAACTCAGTTGTAGCTGCAGTAAAGGGTCCAGAGAGAGCGACTTTGCAGGGAGTCCGGGGGAAGGAGACAGTGAGTCAGTGGGGCCTCAGTGTTGGCTCTGTGCTCAGGGACACGGGTTTCGCGAGCCCCGGGGCCACACGAGGTGCAGGGATTACGGGCACGGCCTTTGCCATTAAGTGACTGTTTGAATCCCAGCTTTACCCTACGACTAGCTGTGTCCCTGCGGGCACGTTAGTACCCTCCCTCCACCTCACAAAGTGGGTTTTGGTAGTGATCCCTCCTCCGAGGGGGTGTTGTAAGGATCAGGAGTTAATCATATTGAAAGGGCTTAAAAAGCAGCGTCTGGCACACGGCAAGGGCTGTGCGTGAGTTGGATTCTGTGGTTTCACCATGGCTGAGCAGACCGTCCCTCCAAACCTCTCTCCGCTCTCGGGCCAGGCTGCCCATTCATTTGCTGATTACTCATGTGGATTCTCATGGGGCCATAATACCAGAAAAAAGGGTGTCATGTATAGAACACCAGTGTTCCCCTCTTAGAAAAGAGTACCCCCTTATTACCAACGAATGAAATAGCATTCTGGTTCCTACCTCCTTCACGTCACATTCATTTGTGTACTCTCTCACTCGGTATTTGCTTATTGATCGCTGAATACGGGCCAGTCCTCAGATCTGTCCTGGGGAGGGAGGGGCACGTGGGGCTTCCAAAGGCCCCAATAAATATTGGGGAAGGGGGTTGTGGCCTATGAGGAGTTCTGGTAACGATGCTGACGGCCAGCTCTCTGGGGTTCGCTGCCCGTAGCCGGTTTTGTGGGTGTTTGGGGCTGCGAAACGACAGACAGACCTCTTTACCACCTGCACACCTCGCATCACAGAGACGGTACACATCACTGGCGGGGGAGGGGGTCTGTCCCCGCAGACTCGGGGGACAGAAGGCAAAGCCATCTTTGGGAATGTGTGTGCCTGTACCCAAGGCCTGGTCTTTCTACATATCAGGCTTAGGATTGCACAGTCTTTTCCCTGTGAACCCAGGACTTGGGGCTTTGGCTTTCATGGCGGGGGGCTTGTCGGGGGGGACTAACTGTCAGGCCACCGCGGAGCTGGGCACTCTAGCAAGATCCTATCTGCCAGCGGCAGACGGGATTTCATGCCCGACGCTGAGTCATTTCCGTGTCTCCTGCATTGTTCTCTGCTGGCGAGGGCCTTCCTGCTCGGCTGGTCAGATAAGGGGCCTGCAATATCCTGCAAGGCCCCAGCCCCGAGATAACATCCCGTCGCTCTGCCAACAGGAGGAGCACACAGCGGTCGGGTAATGAAAGACGATCAAACAGACCAGCCCCTCCGGGAGGGAACTAATACAATTCTCGGCAAACAAAGCCCATCTTTCACGTGTTGTCTCCTTTTATCAACAAATGAGACCCGTTGTCCTTTCCCGTGTCTTGCTCCAAGTCACTTTGATTGAAACCTGGAAGGAAACGAATGTCCTCCCCGCCGCCCCGAGTGGGGGTTGACGTGCGAGGCGGCCGTCAGCCGAGCGGACGTCTCCCGGGTGGCACGGCACCCCCCTGGCCCCTGGTGCCTCGCTGCCTCCCTGGAACCAAACAGAGAAGAGGCCGGAGGTGGGGAGAGATTTCAGCTGCCTGCCAGACTGGGACCTTTATCTCTGCCGCTGCCTTTAACTCTGCTTCCACTGGGGATTTATGCGTGTGGCTGCATCCCTGGGCCTCCAGCTGGGCCCAGGTCTGTGCATCAGCCTGACGATAAACCTGGGCACGCCTTTGGAAGGATGTGAGAACTCCCCACTTACGATAGCTTCGTGGAAACACAGAGCGGCCTCCTCAGCCAGTCTCGGTTGTTAAGATCTTATTTTCTGCTTGGAAATGCCGCAGCATCTAAAATTGATGATCTCGGTTATTGCCTTTAAAAATAAAGACGAAGAGGGGCGCCTGGGGGGCTCAGTCGGTTAAGCGTCCGACTTCGGCTCAGGTCATGATCTCGCGGTTCGTGCGTTTGAGCCCCGCATCGGGCTCTGCGCTGACAGCTCGGAGCCTGGAGCCTGCTTCGGATTCTGTCTCTCCCTCCTTCCCTGCCCCTGCCCCACTCATGACTGTCTCTCTCTGTCTCTCATGAATAAATAAATAAATGTTAAATTTTTTTTATATTTATTTATTTTTGAGAAACAGAGTGAGACAAAGCGTGAGTGGGGGAGGGGCAGAGAGAGAAGGAGACACAGAATCCGAAGCAGTCCAGGCTATCAGCACAGAGCCCGACGCGGGGCTCGAACCCATGAACTATGAGATCATGACCTGAGCCGAAGTTGGACGCTCAACCAACTGAGCCACCCAGGCGCCCCCCAATTTTTTTTTTTAAAGACGAAGATGTTTAGGTACACAGGAAGAGTAGTTGGTAATTACGTTGGTATTGGTGAAAGAACGAACCAGTTAAATAAAAATTGGGGTGATCCCGATTACCACCGGTTAGGCATGAAGTTTTCACCCTCCCAAAGCTCATGATGATATGCGTATACCAAGAACTTTGCCAGTTCGTGATGTTGAGGAAGCT
Organism: Herpailurus yagouaroundi; assembly: GCF_014898765.1. Lineage (NCBI taxonomy): Eukaryota > Metazoa > Chordata > Mammalia > Carnivora > Felidae > Herpailurus > Herpailurus yagouaroundi. The sequence continues at coordinate 4,773,150 of NW_024412445.1, read as the reverse complement.
GCTGGCAGGAAGTGTTTCATAGGCCAGATCAGTACGATGTCCTGGCATAGTACATGTGAATTAATATTTCACTTATTTCAAATAATCTCGTAGTTTGAAAGGTAGATACATTTCGTTCATTCACTCATTCATTCATTCGCTCATTCATTTATATTTGAGAGAGAGAGAAAGAGGGAGACAGAGAGAGGGCACAGGCTCCTGTGCATGCACACGCACACAAGAGCGGGGAGAGGGGTTGAGAGAGAGGGAGAGAGAGAATCCCAAGCAGGTTCCACACTCAGCGTGGAGCCCAATGCGGTGCTCGATCCCACGACCCCGAGATCATGACCTGAGCTGAAATCAAGAGTCAGGTGCTCAACTGACTGAGCCCCCCAGGCGCCCTGGTAGATACATTTCATATGACTCCAGACTACATACGGGGGATCCCGAGTATGATTTGTTATCCCCATTTAAACATGAATATGAAGACGCGTGGGGAGGTCAGGTGGTCGCCCCAGTGGGTTCCAGAGTCCAGACCCTCCCAGCTGTGAATTACTGTGCACGGAGTCTTGTACAACTAGACGTTAGTAACGGAAGTGGCTTCTTTTTGTTATTTCTCCTCGGCAGTTTGCAGACTCATTTAACTTCAATCCGCACAAATGGCTGCTGGTGAATTTCGACTGCTCTGCCATGTGGTAAGTTTCCCCGACGGCTACATGTCAGCTACCCCATGTGCACCGCACTTTCCCTGAGCGGCCTTGTGGGAAAGAAGCCTGGCAGGTGAGGAGGATGCCATCGCTGGGCCATGTCACATGTTACCTGCTCACTGCTTGCTTCCATGCTGAACCAGGGGCAGGATTCTTGCCCAACCTTACCTGACTGTGAACTGCTGATAAGAACATATTAGCTCGAGCCATTGGCACAAGGAGAGAAGGTTAATACAGCAAAATCTGTAGTGTGATCTACCTAGTGTTACCAAACACAACGCAAGGACATTTCAGGACGTATTTCTAATTCGGTTGTTTCTGTGTCTTTCTTCGTAGATGGTTAATGAGTCTAAGGGCTTGAACACATTTGTTAAGTAAAAATAAAAGTAATCCCTTTTCCCATGAGATTCTCTGGAAATTCTTAACAGCGTGCCATAATTATGTTGGTCCTATTTAGAGCAAGAAAAAGAATTCAGAAATGAAAGTGGGTGATACTCCATCACGTAGATGATTTTTAAAGAAATAGCGGTCACTGGGAGCGGTGTGGGAACACGGGATAATGGTTCTGCTATGTTCATTGCACTAAGAAGGAGGTAAATCAACCTTTGGACCGGGGGGGTTTGCATGAATTTTGTGCAAAATCATTCGGCATGTAATTGCATGAATGGGTTCTCACCTTGGAGGGGTGAAGAAATCAGTTCTCATCTGACCCAACCGAAGTCTGTTCTCCCGGTTTACTGAGCGACCAGTGTGCCCTTTGACTAGTTTGTCTAAAGATTAAACCGTATTTTCAGTGCTTTACTAAAAAATTGGTTCACATCAATTCTTTTCTGTCTGCCTTGGACCGAAACTTTGATATGTGATTTTAAAGCCCACTGGTGGGCCCATTCTAGACGTGGCTTCGTCCGAAATACGAGTAAGGATCTATATAAGCTATAGCTGTTATGAACCTCAGTGTTCTTTCGTGTTCTTGTGGCTGCGTTTGTCTATTTTAACTGGAATGCTAAAGAATGGTTCATACGGTGTATCCAAAGTCCCTCTCTTTGAGCTTTAATTGGCACTGAAATGTAATTCTACTCTGCTGGTGTGTTTGGTCAGATTGTGGCTCGTGGGCACAGAGCTGGCACAGAGCCAGTAGAGGGCCCTTTCGCCTTTATTTGGGGAGGGGTGGTGGCTTCAGTGTGAGCTGATGCAGGAGCACACAGGGTCCTTAGCTGCCAGTGAGGCATCGGGCCAAGAAAGCCCACAAAAAGACCGGAGGGTTGTCGGGGGTAAAGTGATGGGGACCGCCAGGAGGTGGCGGCCAGAGGGCCTCACAGCATGCCCAGGTGTTTCACTGATGACCTGGGGAAAATAATATCAGAGATGGCTGTTTACATGGGCGGCCTTCAACGCCCTTTCTGTAACATAAATCACTGGGGCTCCGGGGTATCCGGCCCCCTCACGCATGGGGCAACTGAGGCTACGAGGGACCAAACGCATTTGGGGCCGCGATCTGTGATCACACACTGAGAGGTGATGGGGTGAATATAACAACGTGGCGTCCTGCCCTTGGGTCCAAAGAGCCAGTGAGCCAGTTAAGGATGAGAGAGAACAGCTTTGTCAGCGGCGTGGTTGGGAAGGGCCCGAGCCCCTCACGGGGTGTAACCAGGCTGCCGGGGTCACTCGGGAACAAGAACGTCTTGCCCGGTTGAGGCAGCAGCCCGCAAAGGGAAGCCTGACAGAGCAGACGTGATGTGCAGGAGAGACACGGGGCGCACAGGGTGAGGCCACGTCACTGGGAGAAGGACAGAGGGTGAAGCTGATTGTCCGCTGAATAAAATCAAATATAAGATGTAAGGGCGACAGCCAATGTTTGAGGTTTTACCCCAGAGGAGGGCAGTCAGTTATCCCCGGGGCTGGAGGGGACACGGGAGAGGGTCATGAGTTGAGGCCACATGAACACATAAATTGCAATAGAGAATGTGCTTTCCGTGTCCTGAGCCGCTGGGGTCCTGGACGGAATGGTTGTCGAGGATTTTGGGGAGATTTCGTGAGTGTGGGAAAATCGCTCCTACCCCAAACCGGGGGTGCAGACCTTGATTTCACGAGCGTGTGGATTGGGTGACGGAGTTGGATGTGGAAGGATCTGCGTTTCAAGACAAAAACAGCCCCTGCCCGCTGTTTGAGGCACTGTGCCAGGGACGCTGTGACAAACCACCGCGCGCCACAGAGACGTATTTCCTCCTCATTCTGGAGGCTGGAAACCAGAGACGGGGGCCCAGGCGGGCGGGTCTCTGCTGACGCCTCTCTAGCTGGCATGCCGACGGCCGCCTTCTTTCTGTGTCGGCACTCGGTCTTTCCTCTGTGGGTCTGTGTCCTCTTCTTAGGGACACACTGGTCACGTTGGCTTAGGACCCAGGCATGTGACCTCATTTTAACCTCATTGCCTCTGTCCCCATGTGGTCACATTCTGAGGTCCTGGGGGTCAGGTCTCCAGCAGGTGAATCGTGGGCTGGGGACACAATTCAGTCCGTGATGGTGCTCGCAAGAAATTACTAGATAAAACCATAAGGCTAACATTTAGGAATTTAAACCAGGTCAGCTTATTTTAAACCATATACTTAATTATGCCACCCACTTCCTGATCGGTTTATTTGATTCTTATCAAACTTGATGTTTTCTTTTGATCTCGCTATACCCAACCACCTGCTTGCTCTCTCTGTCTCTCTCTCTCTCTCTCTCTCTTTACTATAAAGAAGTTGCTCTCTCCTCTTGGTGGGGACGATGTTTAGCATTGCCCTGCTTGCAGAAGGCCCTTCCCACAGAGGTCCTACCCTCACCGGGGGCTGCACTGTGGTGGTGCTGAGGGACCAGGGTCCGAGCTGGGGCAGTGCCATCCAAACCAAGAATAACAAGGAGGAGGAGAGGTCCCGATTGCATTGGAAAACATTTGATTTTGAGCACCGTGGACCTCACACCAGAAGGCTATTATCTCTGGGCTCTAGAGGTCTCAGCCGTGGGACAGAGTTTCCGGTAAATGAAATACCGCCAAGTGAAATGAGAAACTGAATAAAATCAAGTCCAGGCCAATGCAGCTTGAGGTCCAGCAGGTGAAGCGCTTGGGAAGAGAGAAGGCAGAGGTTCAGAGAAGCTTGGAAACAACAGGGAGCTGGAAGGCCAAGGGGGAATGTGTGAGTGAGATGCCTCCATGGACCCATTCATTCTCTGCCTGATTGTTGGACATGGAGAGCTCGGGGAAAGCCTATTTGGTGACATGGCATTTGACAAAGGGCCACACGAGGTGACAGATTAAGCAGCGTGCGTACCTGCGCCGGGTGGGTGGTGAGGACCGGCAGTGCAAAGGCCCGGAGACAGATGCGTGCACCCCAGTGAACTCAGGTGAACGCCACTGAAGATCATTCAGGTGGTCGACATGGATTTAAATTTGTTTTGAGTCCGCTCTCCACATGTAAAAGTTGGCGTTTTAACAGAAAGAGGCAGCTTTTTAATGTGTCACTAATTAATGAGAGCCCTTACAGCACCATTGCTGGGGCTGAGCGCTCGGTCCTGTGGCCAGCGTGACCTTGTGCGCAGGTGAGGCCAGGCTCTCGGAGCACGTGTACTTTATTTTTATTTATTTATTTATTTATTTTTTTAAATGTAAGTTTTTCAAATCTTTTTTTTTTTTAATTTTTTTTTTTCAACGTTTATTTATTTTTGGAACAGAGAGAGACAGAGCATGAACGGGGGGCGGGGGCAGAGAGAGAGGGAGACACAGAATCGGAAACAGGCTCCAGGCTCTGAGCCATCAGCCCAGAGCCCGACACGGGGCTCAAACTCACGGACCGCGAGATCGTGACCTGGCTGAAGTCGGACGCTTAACCGACTGCACCACCCAGGCGCCCCTGGAGCACGTGTACTTTAAAGATGATAGCTATACCGCAGCTAAACTAACGTAGGAATTGTTCTTCCTGATTTTATGGATGAGGCAACCGGGATTCTGCTTACGGACACACAACTCTCCTCCATGCCAGAGCCACAAATGTTTAAGAGACAGAGAGAGAGAGAGAGAATCCCAAGCAGGCTCCGTGTCCGTCAGCTTAGAGCCTCACGCGGAGCTCAAACTCACGAACCGTGAGATCGTGACCTGAGCCGAAATCCAGAGTCCAACGGTTAACCAACTGAGCCACCCAGGTGCCCCGCGATGAGGTGAGGTTTTAAAGACGGAGTAAAGATCGTCAGATGCAGAATCACGAGTCTCACAGGATGCCAATTAAGAACACACACAGGAAATCGAACACACATTTTACAAACACGCATCTAGATGACAGGCATTAGCATTGTTCCGGGTGGATACGGGGGAAACTGGAGAACGAGAGCTGTTCTTTGGGGCGGCTGAGGCAAAATCAGGCCCCGTTGTGTCTCCGTTCTTGTTCGGGCTGATCCCACTTTCTCTCTGACTACCGAAACTAGTCCTGGGTTTTAGCCCAGGCATGGACAGCCCAAAGGCCAAACAGGAAGAGATGGACTGAAGTCACCCTCCCCTGTTTGTCTACCTGAGCTGTGGGTCCTGAGCACACTCACCTGCCCTCTCCCTGCTCCAAGGTGGGTGGTCCCTCTCCAAGGTGGGTGGCCCCTCTCCAAGGTGGGTGGTCCCTCCCCAAGGTGGGTGGTCCCTTCCCAAGGTGGGTGGTCCCTCTCCAAGGTGGGTGGTCCCTTCCCAGGTGGGTGGTCCCTTCCCAAGGTGGGTGGTCCCTCTCCAAGGTGGGTGGTCCCTCCCCAAGGTGGGTGGTCCCTTCCCAAGGTGGGTGGTCCCTCTCCAAGGTGGGTGGTCCCTCCCCAAGGTGGGTGGTCCCTCTCCAAGGTGGGTGGTCCCTCTCCAAGGTGAGTGGTCCCTCGTGCTCATGGGCAGTGTGGTGACGGGCATTGGGCAGACAGTGAAGGCTGAGAGCCTACTCAGAGCCTTCTGTGCACTGTCCTGAACATCCATGGACTCAAATACCTATGTTTTGCTATTCTAAGAGGTTATTGCAATAAAATGAGGTATCAACACAACAGAATACAGGTAGCAAGACGCTCGTTAAAAACCAGATTTTGGAAGGGACAGGCATCTCTTTAGACCCTCTAAGAGCTGAAAGCAAACAAATCATCCTAAACTGGGAATTTTTTTATAGACGTATTTAAATTTTTTGCTCATACAACAAGTAAGATATAAATGGATTTTTTTTTTTATTGCTCTCACTGGCTGTTTTGTACTTCTTAAAATCAGAACAGTCTCTCTTTTGTTTAATGAAATTTTACCAGTGGTTAGTCTGTAATTTAAAGTAAATACATTGGTTATTTTCTCTAAATATTGAAATGGACAAGATAATTGGAGTTTCTAAAACCTGCATGTCATTATAAGCACAGTGAATACATTTCATAATGATTTCATTATTCTGTTCATAAGTTTTTTTATTGTTCATTTGGTGTTTTGAATCTTTTATATGTAAATATAAGCCGTTCCACTCAGACCTTACTATCTCTTTAGCATCAGATTTTTCTCCAAAGAAAGCCTCAGATTCACCCAGGACATGTTTTAGTCTCCCTTTAAAAAGAGGCTTGATGTCTTTTTGCAAATAAAAATTAAATTTTATCACAAATAGTTTCACAGCTTTTGCACACTTCTGTTACACTGGGTTTCTTGGGAAGATGGTCAATCACTGTAGTTATGTAACACTTGATTCTAGAACTTGCTTTATAAGTGCTAATGCACAGTTTTTCTACGTATCTTTTTGGTTTCTTTGCACTTTGGTGCCGTGCCACGTCTTGAAAGTTTTCTTGGTCACCAACTGGCACCAGGACGTACCATGAGCCCTCATTCCGTGAGCCTTACGCAGTATTGTAGGCTTAGAAAAAGACAACGTAGACTCCCAAACAACACAGGAGTCCCCTTCCCCCATCCCCCAGGACCTTCCCTCTGGAATATGGTGTCAGGGAGACAGTTTCTATCCCATGAGGCCCATTCAGCGGGAGGTGACACGGCCACCTTCACAGGCCGGTTCTGTGTGTGCCCGCATGTGCGTGTGTGGGGGTGCAGGTGTGTGTGTGTGTGTGTGCTCGCACACATCTCTCTGTTTAAATAGCCTTCCTTTTTTTAAAAAAATTAAAAACATATTTTTAATGTATATTTATTTTTGAAAGAAAGAGAAAGAGAGGTGGGGGAGGGGCAGCGAGAGGGGGAGACACAGGATCGGAAGCAGGCTCCGGGCTCTGAGCTGTCAGCACAGAGCTGGATGCGGGACTCGAACTCAAGAACTTCTGAGATCGTCACCTGAGCAGAAGTCAGACACTCAACCGACTGAGCCACCCAGGTGGCCTTTAAAAATTTTTTTAAGTGTTTACTTATTTTGGAGAGAGAAAGCACAGAGGAGGGACAGAAAGAGAGGGAGACAGAGTTACCTAGAGCTAAAGTGGGCTTTGTGCTGACAGCAAGAGAGCCCGATACGGGGCTTGAACTCACAAACTGTGAGATCATGACCTGAGCTGAAACCAAAAGTTGGACGCTTAACTGACTGAGCCACCTGGGCACTCCAAACTTCCTTTTTTTTTTTTTTCTTAAAGCACGAAGCTCTTATTTATTTATTTTTATTTTATTTCATTTTAGAGAGAGGGAGAGAGCGCATGATCAGGGAGAGGGGCACAGGGAGAGAGAATCCCGAGCAGGCTCCACAGTCAGCACAGAGCCTGAGGCAGGGCTGGATCTCAAAACCCTGGGATCATGACCTGAGCCGTAATCAAGAGTCGGACGCTCAACTGACTGAGACACCCAACCGTAAATAGCCTTCCTTTTGCAACACTGTCAAATGTTATGCCCAACGTTGCCTACAAATGTCCGCATTCAATGACCACATCAAGCATATGAATATGCTCCAGAATAAATAGAAAAATCCCCCAAATCTTACAGCTATTAAAGACAATTGTATACAGCTACTTTAATATAGCTATATGCGATATAGTTATTAAATTACTGTCAGAAGTTAAATTTTTCACACAACGGAAGCATCCAAATTCTCCTGAGAGCAAACTCTACCCAGCGGTGACGGCATTTATCAGTCTGATCATAAATGGACCTCACAGAAAACAGTAAGGAGGACACACTCCCACTGTCATATCATAAGTTAGGCCATCTTGGATTCCAAAGCCAGATGAGAGGCTGAGGGAACAAAAAAAAGGTATGGAGAAAGAAAAGGAAAGAAAAGAAAAGAAAAGAAAAGAAAAGAAAAGAAAAGAAAAGAAAAGAAAAGAAAAGAAAGAAAAACAAAGTTTGTTTCACTCACAAATTTCAATATGAAAATGTTGAAGTCAAATACTAGCATGTAGTGATGTTTAAGGAGAACGAGATAGTATATCATGACCAAATGTGTTTATTCCAGCTACTCTGGGGTGGTTCACAGCTATTAGAAGGTTTTGAAATGTCATGTGCCATGTAAAGACTCAAGAAGGGAAGAGTCATCATTGTATTAGATGCAGAAAAAGCATCAGGTGAAATTCTACATCCCCGCGAAACAGAAGTTTTTAGTAAAATAGGAACAGAAGGGAACTTTCTCAATCTGATGAGAGACATCTCCCAAAAATATTACGGGAAACCTATTCTTTTTTTTAATGTTTATTTATTTATTTTGAGAGACAGAGAGGCAGAAGAGAGACAGAAAGAATCCCAAGCAGGTTCCACACTCAGAGCCCAATGTGGGGCTTGACCTCACAGACCGTGAGATCCTGACCGGAGCCAAAATCAAGAGTCAGTCGCTTAACCGACTGAGCCACCCGGGCGCCCCCTGATGTGATTTATCTTTGAGCAACTTATTAGAAACCATCTAGAAACGTGCACCATTTAGAAACGTGCAAAACAATACCATAGGCTATGAAGGAATTTGTGCAGAGAATTCTGTAGAACTCTCTGGGAGTGGCGGACCCACATGCGGCCCCGTAGCCTCCTCCAAGGACGGCAAGGCGAGGGACCCACAGATTTAACAGTGCCCGGGTTTTGTGTCATACTCAGCGAGCTGCGGGTATTATTATTTACACTTTTTTGCATGGCTTTAACACCGCGCAAATGTTTTGATTAAAAACACACGGGCTCCGGGGTCATCGCTGGCCTCAGTGGGAAGGAGAATGTGATCTTCATTTACAAAGGATGGAGTTCTACCCCCTTCTCTCTCTCTGTCCCTCTTTAAGGCTACGCACAGAGCATTCTCCGGTACAGAGAGACCAAAGGGAGCTGTGCCAGGGCTCCCTCGTATACTGCCCAGAATGTACTAGAATTCCTAGATGCCCGTGCATAAGGTCAGGCGCAATCCATTTTCTTGCACAGGTCAAAGACCAAGCCAGCCCCTGACAGCTTATTATTGCTTACTGACATAGTCTGCCTTCTAACTCTTTGAAGGAATAACACTTCAATTACTTTTCCTAAGTACATCTGGGCTCTTGGTCCTTCCTCGTGGCTGAGTCACATCCCGACGTGCTATTTCATGCTTTCTGGTTTTCTCTCGCACGGACTCGTCCACACGGTATTTGCTTTCAAGCCCAAGCTACTGTCAGACGGACGTTTCTTCCCCGGTTTGCCCTAAGGATGGTCCATTTGCCATAAAATTGCTTTGAGATGGTGTCCATGCTGCCAGATGAGGCAGAGAGGCGATTATCGTCAGGCTCAGACCTCAAACCCCAGCCCAGAGGAGAGTGGTGACCTGGGTTATCCAGGACCATCATTTGTACCGAATCTGAGGGTGGTTCTCGGTAGGAACGCCTCACCTCTGGCCCCTGTTCATCCCGCACACGCTGGTGATGCCTGCCAGTGGCCCGATGCCAAGCCTGGACCGACAGAGGGGACAAATGTTCCCCTGTTGGGTTTTGCTTCCTGACGCCAGTTCACCAGCTCTCTGGACACCAACTGGGCATCCCGTAATGGGACTCCATTCTGAGGCTAACCATCTGCAGTCCCCACAGACCCCACAGGTAGAGGGGCTCGGTCCCACAAGGTCCAAAGGTCCCCGCCCTTCTGTCCAGCTTGCTGTAAACTTGGGGGTTCCCGCGAACCCCCCGCTCCTTCAGATTTGATAATTTGCTAATAGCTTCGAACGCTCAGAAAGTTGTGCGACTTACATTTGCTGATTTGTCACAAAGGAAACGAGCGAGCAGCCAGAGGGAAGGGATGTGCAGGACAAGGTATGGGTGTGGGTAGAGGACACAGAGCCTCCCTGTCCTCCCCGGCTGCGGCTCTGTCCTGGCACGTTGATGTATCACCAACCCCGTCCTTCACCGCGTAGGTATGGTTGATTGCATTGTTGGTCATTGGTGGTTAACTCAGCCTCAAGTCCCTCCCTCTCCTGTGACCCCCCCCCCCACCCCAGAGACTGGGGGTAGGGCTCAGAGTTCCAGCCTCAAATCTCCTTGGTTTCCCTGGCAACCGGCCCCCAGGGGGCCCTGAAGCTCCCCAGGGGGCAGGGGGAGGACAGTCACCTGTCCTCTCCTTGGCTTACCAAAGCCATTCATCATCCTCCAAGAGATTCCAAGGGTTTTAAGAGTTGTGTGCCAGGAACCAGGGATGGAAAGCAAAGATTTATTTTTTATGATGCCGCCCCCTCAGGTGCTGGGGTCCTGTGGGTGTCGGGCACCCAGGTGAGGGATGCGCTGGCAGAGCGGGGTCCCAGGGAAGCGTCCCAAAGCGGGTGTGCCTGTGCTGAGCCTGCTGGAAGAGGGACCAGGAGGGAGGGGCTGCGGGGGGCTTGTCCCAGTGGCTTCCTCATTAAGCCCCACCCTGTGTTCTCTCAAACCAGGGTGAAAAAGAGGACAGACCTAATCGGAGCCTTTAAACTGGACCCTGTCTACTTAAAGCACAGCCATCAGGACTCAGGTACTCTGCAGGGGGGGGTGGGGGGTCCCTGCTTTCTCGGTGTTCTGGTTTTGTTTTCAGAGCGCCCTTTCTGCCAGGAGCCAGAGAGGAAGGTTCCAGTCCACAGAGACCAGACCATGGGAGCTGCCTCCCCAGGAGGGGGGTGGGGGGTGGGGAGGGCTGCCTGGTGCCCCCCCCCCCCCCCCCCCCCGGACCCCCCCGGGGGGGGGGGGGGGGGGGGGAGGGCTGCCCGGTGCCCCCCCCCCCACCCTGCTCCAGAACTGCTCAGTGCAGGAGCCGGGGAGGGCAACCACATGGCCAGGGGGCACAGCTTTCCATGTGGGGTGGACACCTCCTGGGTAGAATCCTTAAAAAGAATGATTGCCCTCGTGTCTGAGAACGTATGTCTGCTTATACCCATACCACCATGGGGGAAGAGAGCTTAGGGGGACGGGGTGGGGAGGTGCTGGGGGTTCAGGGAATGAAGGGAAAACCGGATGACTCCCGGGCAGGGTCCACACGGCCGTGTGCCTTTCATCCGTTGGACTTGCAGACCTGCCCTCTGTGCGGGACATGAGCCACCTCTGTGCCTACGGAGTCCGGCGGGGAAGCCTGGGCAGGTAGCTCTCCGAGGCCACAGTGGGGCTCAGACACAGATGCTGGAGGGATTCTTCCAGGGCCACCTCGTGCAATAACCTGTCATGCAACACAATTCCTAGAAAACACAAAACAGCCCCTTCATTTTCATTAGAGAGAGAGAGAGAGAGAGAGAGAGAGAGAGAGAGAGAATCCCAGGCAGGCTCTATGTTCAGAGCAGAGCCCAATGCAAGGCTCGATCCCACGGCCCTGGGATCACGACCTGAGCTGAAATCGAGAGTGGGACGCTCAGCCGGCTGAGCCACCCAGGTGCCCCTCTCTGAGATTCTTGTCAAAGAAATAAGAGTTGCATATTGAGAAGAATGATCCCAGCAATACAAAAGTTGTTTGGTTTTTTAGTGCAGGGAATAAAAATTTTCCAAATGTAAATAATACTTATAGCTGGATGGTATAATGTCTTGTGAATTTTCCTAATTTCCTCTACATTTTTGCAGTTTTTAAAAAAAATTTTTTTGAACATTTATTTATTCTTTTTTTTTTTTAACGTTTATTTATTTTTGAGACAGAGAGAGACAGAGCATGAATGGGGGAGGGACAGAGAGAGGGAGACACAGAATCTGAAACAGGCTCCAGGTTCTGAGCTGTCAGCACAGAGCCTGACGCGGGGCTCGAACTCATGGACCACGAGATCATGACCTGAGCCGAAGTCGGCCGCTTAACCGACTGAGCCACCCAGGCGCCCTGAACATTTATTTATTCTTGAGAGACAAAGAGAGACAGAGCACGAACCAGGGAGGGGCAGAGAGAGAGGAAGACACAGAATCGGAAGCAGGCTCCGGGCTCTGAGCTGTCAGCACAGAGCCCGACGCGGGGCTCGAACTTACAAACTCGAACTCGTGACCTGAGCTGAAGTCGGACGCTTAACCGACAAGATACGCAGGCACCCCTACATTTCTGTAGTTTTAAAAACATACGTAGAACTACTACTTTTAAATGTCAGTGTTCTCAGGTCTAGTACAAACACTCACCCCATTGCTATTTACAGTTTCTACATACCTGCTCCGTTTTACTCAGGACCTAAATAAAACGCCCTAAAATAAAAAAAAATAAAGTCTAGTTTTTAAAGAATTGAATTGGCATGAAACAGTATGAAATAATGAACCAACTGCCAAGCTCTTATATTTAAAAATGTGTATTTCATGTTCAGATCATGAAAATCTTTGCAATCATGACAGTTAAAAAGCAAAATGTTGCCCTTAAACCATGAAGTGATCCTTGGAATGACTTTACGCCAAGGGCATCTGAGGAAAGCTTATTACTCTAGACGTACAATAAATTATTTTATTCCGCTTTTATAGAAAGGCTTTTTCCTATTTAAATATTGGCTATGGCTGTTAGAGATGAAAAATATTAGTTATTTGGATTCTTTCCCTAAAAAAACAAACAAACAAAAACCAAAAAAACCCCACAAAAACCTCTCTAAGTCAACAAAAACAGTGTCCCGTTTTGGATTTAGCAAGTAGAGCACCAAAAATCAGCTTTAAGCTCTTGTGGCCAGTGGATGTAGGGCTTATTTAATCTGCGTGGGTTCAGCTCTAATGTTGCTAAGCCCTCTGCTCCTTGAAATGAAACCTTCTTTAGAGTTTTTTTACGGTCCTTTTAGTTCAATGAAGAAATCGCCTCTTTATTTAACGATTAAAAAAACCACTCACGACTGCCCCGTGGCCCCCTGCTCAGCTCGCAGGACCACAGTGGCCCGCTGTCCCCCCTGGGGGTCATTAGGATGCCTCCCTCTCATCACTGGGTTCAGGACGAGAGGTCTTCCCGGGTCTCTGCATGGAGGCAGATGCCCTCCTGTCCCTTCACCCTGTGGCTCCTTCAAGGCACGTGACTCTCGCCATGCAGCCACCTCGCTCACTGGTTTGTGTCCCTCCGCCTCCCCTGGAACCTCAGATCCAAGTGTCCTGCTGCTGGAACACAGCTGGACCAAGGGGGAGGTGGCCAGCAGCGACAGTGGGACAGCAATGTGGGAGTGGTTGCCCTTCTAGTACATCCCCACGTTTCATTCCCGTGTTTATGAGTTTGTCTCACTGGGCGCCTGCCAGCTACGGGTTGACACTGACTTTGACCTAGGACCAAACCATCTTGGGGCGCCTGGGTGGCGCAGTCGGTTAAGCGTCCGACTTCAGCCAGGTCACGATCTCGCGGTCCGTGAGTTCGAGCCCCGCGTCGGGCTCTGGGCTGATGGCTCGGAGCCTGGAGCCTGTTTCCGATTCTGTGTCTCCCTCTCTCTCTGCCCCTCCCCTGTTCATGCTCTGTCTCTCTCTGTCCCAAAAATAAAATAAACGTTGAAAAAAAAATTAAAAAAAAAAATAATAAAATAAAACAGACAATCCTGTCACAATGCAGGTGACGGGGAAAAGTGGCCGCACCTGTTACACAGACTTTTCAGACAAACTCTTCCATTATAGAAACCGTACATTTGGAAACTAGAAGCATAAAGCGGGGGGAGCCAGAAAGTCCCCATGACCCCACCCCCCCCAGTGCAGATGCTATTGTCATGTGGTGTTATTTCTTGCCAGTCTCGTGTGGGTTTTATTGTGCCATTTGCAAATTTAGAGGTTGCTCACCCCCTATGTATCCTCTGTAGCCGTAAAGACTGAGCAGGCACATAAAACTTATTATTTGTTTTGGGGGGGTGCCTGGGTGAGTCAGTCGATTAAGCATCTGACTTCGGCTCAGGTCATGATCTCGCCGTCTGTGGGTTCGAGCCCCGCCTCGGGCTCTGTGCTGCCAGCTCCGAGCCTGGAGCCCCCTTCGGATTCTGTCTCCCTCTCTCTCTGCCCCTCCCCCACTGGCACTGTCTCTCTCTCTCTCCCTCTCTCTCTCTCTCAAAAATAAACATTAAAAAAATTTTAAATTTATTATTTGTTTTTATTAATAATTAATAAATTAATTTTTATTAATAAATTAATAAATTATTTATAAATACATAATATAATATATATTTATATAATTATAATTATAATTTATACAATTTATATAATTATATAATTTATATAATTTATATGATTATAATTATAATATAATATAAATAAATAATAAATTATTTATTAATAAATTAAATAAATTACTAAATTATTAATAAATTAATTATTAACAAATTAATAATTAACAATAAAGTTATTATTGTTATTTTGGGGAGAGCACAATCAGGGGAGGCAGAAAGAGGGGGACAGAAGATCCTAAGCAGGCTCTGCGCTGACAGGCTGACCGCACAGAGCCCGACGTGGGGCTCGAACTAACAAACCTCGAGATCATGACCTGAGCTGAAGGTGGATGTTCAACCAACTGAGCCCCCCAGGTGCCCCAAAGAGCTCAGTTTTTAATTGTATTTCACTGGAATGACATTTGGATGGCCACACGTGGCTGGTGGCTATGGGGACGGCACCATGACATAAACTAAAAGGGAGGGACATTCATCTCCATTCACGATGTCATCTGGCGTCATCTGGGTTCTTAACAGACTCTTACTGAGTGCTCCTTGTGCGCCACATATATTTTGGGTGCTGTTATGTCTGCTGGTGTCTATGCCCCCCTGTCAGGCCACTTCTGGTGACCCTGCTGTTGATGTTTGACAACCCCATTTCACATGGTGCAGAGAGTGGTGGCTGGGAGTTGACCTGGGCTGTGTGACCTTGGGCTTTCATCACAGGGTCCCTCCTAAGATTAGGGGGTGGGACCTGGCACAGTGGCCCTGAATGTTCTCCCATCTCTACCATCTTATGACCCTAAATAAGAAAACGCCTGGAGGGCTCAGTCGGGTAAGCATCTGACTTCAGCTCAGGTCACAATCTCACGGTTCGTGGGTTCGAGCCCTGCGTCGGGCTCTGTGCTGACAGCTCGGAGCCTGGAGCCTGCTTCGGATCCTGCGTCTCCCTCTCTTTCTGCCCCTCCCCTGCTCACACTCTGTCTTTCTCTCTCTCTCCCAAAACTAAATAAACATTTGAAAAAAAAAAAAAGAACAGAAAAGAAAACGCCTACTGTCTCCAGATGATAGTCAAAAAATCAATAATAAGTGGCGACTTTAGATTTCCTTGTAAGTATAGTGTAGACCCGTCTACACAGCGGGTGAAGAGCCATCTGTGACAGTGGGTGTGCACTGCATCAGACTCAGAGCCGTCAGCACAGAGCCTGGTGCGGGGCTCGAACTCACGAACCGCGAGATCGTGACCTGAGCCGAAGTCGGATGCTTAACCGAGGGAGCCACCCAGGCATCCCTTAACCATCCATTTTTTGTAACCACTATGAAGACATTTGAATCCAGGATAACGACATTGATCGAATGTACACTCAGGTATCTGCTCCATGCCAGACTCTGTACTAAGATCCGAGAATGCAGACATGAACACTCATCAAAAGTTTGATTCCTTTTTTTTAAGTTTATTGATTTTGAGAGAGAGAGAGAGAGAGAGAGAGAGGATCCCAGGCCAAGCAGCTTCACACTGTCCTCACAGAGCCCGATGTGGAGGCTTGATCTCACAAACCATGAGATCATGACCTGAGCCAAGATCAAGAGTCAGACGCTTAACCGACTGAGCCACCCAGGCGCCCTAAAAGTTAGATTCTTGTCTGATATCCTACTCACTCTGTATATCACAAATTCACCCGCCTGCGCATGAATGAGTGCACGAGGAAGGCTTCACGTGCTCCGAATGCTGTTACCAGAAGATAGCTCGGGTTTTGTGCTTCTGTAACCATAGAAAGTGAAGCCAAGGGGAATCCAGTTGTAATCCGGCATTTCCAATTTGTCCTGGGAACCCCGCTCTCTTGGAAAGCCCCTTGGATTTGGTACCTTGGGAAGTGCCCCCCAAACACCCAGCCTCCTGCCTTCTGCTGGTGCAGGAGGTGAGGGACGGGACACAGGAAGTTTACCTTGAAGGTGAGAAGGAATAGATGTGAAATCGACCAGTGTGTCTGATGGCTTCTCTTTTCTATTTCTTTCTCTTTTCCAGGGCTTATCACCGACTATCGGGTAAGTGGGAGATTTGACGCGCTGAGTCCAGGGCTCAGGTGATCGAAAGTGTGAACACAGAGAGGGGCCTGTCATGGGCTGTAACTCCCGCTGTCCTCCTGTTCCCCTCAGGCTCAGAGTCACCCTAGAGGACACCTTCTAGCTGGGTCCTAAGGCAGGCCACGGACAGCCGTGCTGAGCCCACCGACTCCGGGTCTCGGATCAGGAGGAAATGATCTTGCCTGCGCCCCTCAGAAGGAGGCAGAAACTTCTGCCCCCAGAATCCTCTGTAAGAACAGGTGTTATCCTTAGACCACACGGCCCGTCCGTTCCGCACGGCTGCCGTGCGCCTGGGGCGCACACTCTCCCCTTAGGGCAGTGGGAGATCAGAGTCAGAGACCACAGCGGTGCTCGGATGGCCCCCTTTGTCAGCCGGGAGCTACGCACGGCTCTGGCAGCTTCTCAGAGATGAGTGAGGCCCCATGCCTCCCTCCTGGACCCCCAGGCTACCGAGGGAGACAGGGGCACAGATGGCTGCCCACGCGGGGATAACCATTCTGCACACCCACCGTGCTGAGACAGATCTGGAACACGCTGCTCCTTGCTGCTGGCTGTTTCCGGCCCGAGGGAACACGTTCCAGCTGTTCAGCTAGGGCCCTGCTAGCTTTGCTTAGACTCTCCTTGTGCCGTTTATGAGAACCAAGTCCCAGGCATCATATGCCAGCAGCCTATGAACTGTAGGTCGTGTGCGGGCAGCTTTGGGTTGGTCCACCTGCTGTTTGGGAAGGACCTGGATCCAGGCGGGCGTGCGGCACTGTGGCAGCCCACCCTCGCGGCCGTCCCCCCTGGCTTGCGAGGTCATCTTGGATAACCGTGCTTTATGTCCTGCTGTGCGCACCCGCGGAGAGAGCCAGGGGGCAGGCGCATAGTGTATTCTCCGCAGGCATCTCGTGGTCTGTGAATAAGCAGATGGAATTCGTGGAGGAGCAAATTGGAAGGATGGGGAAATTATTCTGGAGCGGAGAGTCCTCTAAAAACTGATGCGCATAAGTGAGTCCTTAGAAAAACAGCGCCACAAAGTAGGAGAGGTCAAGTGGGGGCAGAATACACAGGTCGGTGGGAGCCTCAGCAGGGGAGCCTGTGTCTGGGCCCTGGCTGTGCAAAGGGCCTGGGGCACCAGTCTTGCCCTATGAGTGTTGTTCCTCCCATCCACTCCTCACAAGTACGTGTCACCCGCCTCCCACCCTGACCCCCTTCCCTGTGCCACAGCCCTGGAGAGCCCCTGACCGTACTTTCTGGCAGTTTTACTGCTCTCTTAGCTAGAATGTAGGGATATCTTTCCTTTTCGATGCACATATAGGTACTTCTGGAGCTCTTTTATGGTTTCTTCCTTTAGAGTGAAGTCTGGGCAAATGCCCTGGGGCCCGCGCTGTTCTTGACGAGGGAGTGCTGGGCTCAGCAGATGAAAAAAAAATATATATCACAGACATCATCATCATTTTGTTCAAAGGTGATGGAAGCTTCAACCTGAGGTGGTCACAGCCTCCAGGCTGCAGAGGAGGCCCCCCCACTCTGGGGATTCTAGGCCCCTGACCAGGCCAGTCCGGGAAGTGTAGGGTGAAAGGCATGAGCAGCCCCTGGCAGGACGGTCAGCCCTGAAGGGATGGGGGCACAAGAGCAGACTCAGCACCAGGAGGAGGGAGTGGGAACACCTTGGCAAAGGGGGTTTTACATCATGTCTGCTTGTGAATGACCAAAGAGGGAACCGTAGCAGCATTTACCTACCATTTATTTACCTGGTCTTAGGCAAAGTGGGCATCATTATGCCCATTTCATAGATGTAGAAACAAGAGGTTCGAGGTCAAAGAATTTGCTGAACCTAATTTAAAGAGAGCCAAGAGCCTGGGTCAAAAGCCCACTCACTGAGCCTCACAGCCCCCATGCTGTCTGAGTGAGGAGAATACATCTTCTGGTCCATTTCGGTGGCTTATCAAGAGTGGGACGACACACAGGACATCCTGGAGATAAGGTTTTAAAATTTTCAGTTGTGGAGGGAAAAGTACCCAGAAATAGCTCCTTTGGTGTCCAAGAAACCTCGAGTAGTGACTGACTTCTACACACAGAATCATTTTAGGTGGCCCATGTATGTGGATTTTCCTCCTGACTATTCAAGTACAGTGGTCAACAATATTCCATAAAGCCTTATGACATGTCCTGTCACCTCTGAACTTACAGGCTGGGTGCAAAGGGAATTTCTCTTCCGGGGGACGTCTACCCCGGTCCTGCCCCAGGCTCAGGACAGGTGGTGACAGCATTCTAGGGCCACGTTTGAATCAGCGCTCGATTAAACTGTGCGCATTTTTACTCCAGGACCTCAGAAACTAAGTTAGGTCCCAAGCCATTCCTCCCGGTGTAAAGATTAACTAAGCCGTTCATGATTCATTAGTGAGGCTATTCCTCCGAGTGTTAGACCTCAGTCCCGTCTTGATCTTCAGGACGTTCGCTGACGCGGTGGGGAATGATTTTGGAATGCAGTGTCTGTGGTGAACAATGGGAAGAAAGCACTGCCCATCACTAGTTAGCGGGTGAGTTCGGTTTTCCCCCAACAACCTGCAGACGTGCTGTCCCTTAGGGTGGATCTGTGTCCGCGGGGGCCATCCGGGCTCTGGGGCATCGCACGTGGCCCCCTAGCCTCTCCACGCCTGCTGTCCTCCCGTAAGATGAAGACACAAGCCCCGGCTTCACAGGCGTGAGGGTGATGGGGTGAAATGCTGCGTGAACCCGCTGGGCACAGTGCCTGGTGGACACAGGGTGACACCGGGTCCGATGCCTCTGAGCGTCAGTAGCGGGCCCCTGTTTCTCTTTGCAACTTGAGGGGCTTCCGTGAAGCCCTTGCTGGGACCCCCTGGTGATGCATTTGCCCTTCAGAAGCGGCGTGGCCTGGGCATGCTCGGCACGAAGGTTCAAACCTGCCTGCCCGCTGCGCTACAGAGGGAGCAGGGCCCGGACAGCCCCACTGTGCCCATCACGGATGCGCTGGGGGAGGGTCCGGGCTGTGCCCTCTGCCCCACTGCAGTCCTCCGCAAGCCCTGCCCTGCAGGGAAGGTCCAGGGAACAGAGAGGGAGCCTGAAGTGCCCTCAGCGTCTTCTCTGTAGGTGATAGAACCTGACCACTTGAAAAATCACAATGAAGTGCCCGTTTTATGGTCCCAGAAGGCCCCCTTGCCCTCCCTCCCTTCTGGGTCCTTTCTTGCTGGCTTTCGTGCATTTGCAGCCATTGGGGGGCCCCCACAGCTGGTGGGGTGCCAGCCGGCTGACAGATTGAGGAAAAACTAGAGAAAGCTTATTGGAGGACCGGCATGTCGGGGTTGTATTTTCTAGTGACCATCTTGCGGGTCATTCTGTGGCAGCGGGGGGCGGGGGAGGAAGAGAACCCCTATTGTTCTAGAAAAGGGTGCCGGAACAGCACAGGGAACACGCTGAGCCGAAGGGGTGGGTTTCGGCCTCCTCCTGCCCGCAGTTGCAGACGCCCGTGCCCCCGCTGGCTGGTGAGCTCCATCCGTGCGCAACCTGCACGCATCTGCTCCGAGAACACAGTGCCTTTCCAGGAAGCAGCCTGGTCCGTCCTCGTCTGTCTCCGGGCTCTGCAAAGAGAGCCTCCAGCCGTGGGCTTTGCTCAGCCCGCATGGTGGCCGGACGGGGAGGGGAGGCCTCCAGGGAATCAGCTGTCTCCAAGAGAAGCAGGTGCCCCAGGAGCCAGAGGAAAACCAGCTCGCGGTACCTTCCTCCCTGACGCAGCGTTTTCTGTTCTGTTTCAGCACTGGCAGTTGCCGCTGGGCCGAAGGTTTCGCTCTCTGAAGATGTGGTTTGTTTTTAGGATGTACGGCGTCAAGGGACTGCAGGCTTACATCCGCAAGGTGACTGTGCTCTCAATACTTAGCTGGGGAACGTTAGGCAGGCCTTGGACACTAGACATGGAGGAAGATGGCTTAATAAGAAAATACATGATAAAGGTTCGTTTGCGTTACTGAGGGTTGGCCATTCCCAAGATGGTCAGTGCGTGATTATGGACCTTCTGGACGCTTCCATGAAGACCACAGGCCGTCAGGTCCAGGGGACTGCAAAGTGAGCACACCACACGGCCGGGACTGTGGCCACACCTCACCTGCAGCAGGTGCAGTGACAGCAGGGCGGTCATGAGAACACAGTACGTTTCCCTCCGAACACTGCCCGCACGGCAGAACCTTGGAGCTTCTGGAAACAGATAGTTTCCAGCCTAGGGTTTCTCAGTGTGTCCCCGACCAGCAGCACATGCATGGCCTTGTACTCTCGGGTGGGTTCCGGCAACCTCTGTTGCTATAAGTGAACCAGGCCGCCATGATGAGCTCTACAACGTGAGAACAACTGGTCTACTTCAAGCCCCATCACCCTGCCATTTTTTTATTTTTTAAAGCAGTTGAAGAAACTGAGGCCAGAGTATGTGCTGGGACTCCCCCAAGGCCCACCCACTTAGCTGGCTGCAGAGAGCTGCCGATTCCCAGCTGGTCCCTCCCATGCTGGCGTCCTTCCTCAGCCAAGATGGCGCCATCTTGCTGGACAGAGGGCCTCGGGCTTCATGGAAGCAGGGATGCCTGTGGTCTCTGACTAGTGACCGTGACAGTTTGGGTCCCGGTGCCTCAGCTTAGTCTGTGGTGTAGCTGTGGGCAGCACACAGTGGCTCCAGGCTCTTCCTGCGTGCGGGGCACATGGCCTATGGAATACCACACGGTGGCATCTGTCTACCTTATGCGGCCCGTGGGGGCCCGTGGGAGCTGGTAGTCACCAGGAGGATCTGTGGGGTAGGGAACTAGGAAAGGAGTGTTTGCGTGTGAGTTTATGGGTGCAAGATCCCCCTCCCCATGTGAGAACATGCTCTCAAATATAATAAGGATTCAACTTTGACAAAAATCAAGTGGTCTTTGTCACCATAGCTTAAGGCTCTGGGGCCCCTGGGTGTGATTAAGCTGCTTCCTGTAAAAACACTCCATGCCTCTTATATTTATGGGTCTGTTTCTGGGTTCTCTGTTCTGTTCCACTGATCTGTGTGTCTGTTTTGTACCAATACCATACTGTCTTGGTGATTACAGCCTTGTAATACAAGCTAAAGTCTGGGATTGTGATGCCTCCTGCTTTGGTTTTCTTTTCCAACATTGCTTTGGTCATTCGGGGACTTTTCTGGTTCCGTACAAACCTTAGGATTGTTAGTTCTAGCTCTGTGAAGAATGCTGGTGCAATTTTGATTGGGATCGCATCGAATACGTAGAGTGCTTTGGGTAGTATCGGCATTTTAACAATATTTCTTCTTCCAATCCATGAGCATGGAATGTTTTTCCATTTCTTTGTGTCTTCTTCAATGTCCTTCATCAGCTTTCTATAGTTTTCAGAGTACAGGTCTCTTACATCTTTGGCTGGGAATTTCCTAGATTATTTTATGGTTTTTGATGCAATTGTACCTGGGATCGATTCTCCAATGTCTCTTTCTGTTGCTTCATTATTGGCGTATAGCAATGCAACCGATTTCTCTATGTTGATTTCATATCCTGTGACTTTGCTGATTTCATCTATCAGTTCTAGCAGCTTTTTGGTGGAGTCTTTAGGATTTTCCACGTAGAGTATCATGTCATCTGCGAAGAGTGAAAGTTTGACTCCTTCTTTGCCAATGTGGATGCCTTTCATTTCATTTTGTTGTCTGACTGCTGACGCTTGGACTTCAAACACTATGTTAAACAACAGTGGTGAGAGTGGACATCCCTGTCGTGCTCCTGATCTCAGGGGGAAAGCTCTCAGTTTTTTCCCCATTGAAGATATTAGTTATGGGTCTTTCATACATGATTTTTATGATGTCAGGGTATGTTGCTTCTATCTCGACTTTCTTGAGGGTTTTCAGTAGGAAAGGAGGCTGTATTTTGTCAAAAGCCTTTTCTGCATCTATTCACAGGATCCTATGGTTCTTATCCTTTCTTCTATTCATGTGATGGACACACTGATTGATTAGTGAATATTGAACCAGGCTTGCAGCCCAGAAATGAATCCCAAACTAAGGGTTGATCGGGGCGGGGAAAATGGATGATGGACATTAAGAAGAGCCCCTGTAGGCATGAGCATTGGGTGTTATGTGTAAGTGATGAATTACTGGGTTCTATTCCTGAAGCCAAGACTAGGCTGTATGTTAACTAACTTGAGAATAGAAAGAAAGGAAGAAAGAAAGAAGACAAAAACACAACAACAACAACAACAAACAACAAAAAACACTCCATGCCTCACCCTGAGAGGGCTCCCATCCAGCCTGACAGGAAGGGACCGGGGTGGTCAAAGCCTGTCCCCAGGCAGGTGGACCATAGAGGGAAACAGCACCTGCCAGCACGAAGTCTTTGGTGCCCTCTAGTGGCACCATATTTATTACCGGACGTGGAGCTGCACAGTCCAATGAGACGTCCTTCCCAACAACACTCCCCAGCGGGGCTTCTGCTCAGAGTTCCCCCCCACCCCCCGCCCCCAACCCCGGCCCCCAGCACCTGCTTGAGAGCACCGAGCACCTAGCACTGAGCACCGAGCCGGGCGCCTGGGTGTGGAATGAGCAACACGCACGCAGACCGTGGCGAGCTTGTTCTCCGTTCACATACTATACGAATCCCCTTTTGCGCTCCACGAACCCCTACAAGTCAAATAAGGTGGTGAATGCAGCGAGAGGGAGGCATTTATCGGACGTGACGGGGACTGTCATTCTCTTCTCTTGGTGGCAAGCGCTGTTGGATAACAGCACCGCAGAACCGAAGCTTCGGTGACGGGCAGCTATGTATGTCACTGTCACACCCTCGGTTTCCTTATCTGTAAAGTGGGCATAACCGTGGCAGCGCCTACCCCATGGGCTGCATGGGGATAGTAGGATGGCGGGGACCTCGGCGCTCAGCACAGGGCTTCTCAGTAGTGGCTAGCTACCCTGCCTTTACCAGGATGTTTAAATAAGATTTGAGATTATAACTGATTGTTTTGGTGAGATTAAAACAGTCCCCTGAACAAAAGACAATGGCAGTGGTGTCTTTCTGAAGACACTCGTCCTTCCCTCCTGGTAAACGGGATTTTTTTTCCTAACCGGCTGGTGTGGAGGAACGTACGTGCTCGAAGAAAACGGTTGAGAGCATGTGAATGAATTATGCATGGGCCGTCTAATGAGGTTTTCTAGGTGGTTAAGTCCTGAGCTGAGTGGTGTCGGGAAACTCAGACAGATGCCCTTCCCTTTCCAGCACGTCCAGCTGGCCCACGAGTTTGAACATCTGCTGCACCAGGACCCTCGCTTTGAAATCTGTGCGGAGGTCACTCTGGGGCTGGTCTGTTTTCGGCTCAAGGTACGTTTGTCTCCTTTAGTCTCCTTCATGGTCCGTGACGGTGACCGGCGAGAGAGTATCGTTCATTGCCTCCGAGCACAAGACCGGCAGTTGAGCTCCCCAGAAACCACGGAACTCAGCACGCATTTTCCAGTCTTTGCTGTTTGCCCCTCCAGGCCCTGCCCCAGCCTGACTGCCCGCTGGGCCCCGAGCACTCTTCTCCGGGAGCCGTCTTCTGCCGTTCCTCGAGCAGACTGAGGCTTCTCGCTTGTGTAGACCCTTGGCCCTGGAGTGCCCTCCCCTTTCTCCACGCATGTATCTCCGCCACCAGGAATGCTCTGGGCGCTGGCCCGTGTACACGCTCACTGATGCAAGTGTCATCCCCCGACCGGCTCCGGCCGCAGCCCAGACCTGCAGACTCTGCCCCTTAACCAGCCCCTGCGGGCTGCTGGATGCACACAGGGGTATAAGTTCTGGGCGCTCTGCCGCCTGACGACGAGTGCGTTCACCGTGGGAGGGGGAGCTTCCCCGGAGCGCGGCGGGTACCAGCCATCGAGGCTGGGAATCGTGACAACATTTCTCAAAAGGCCCGGAAAGGTGCAGGACGGGCAGGCGCCTTATTAGTCTAGCTCGTGACCGAGGCTCGATGGGGGCCTCACACTGACAGCTCTCAAGCTGGCCATGCATTCCAGAACCTAATTTTCCCACAGGCCTCCTTGTTCACAACCATGGAGGCCATCGGGAGAAGCAGGGGTGGGCCCGGCTGCACCGTCCACGTGCTATAATCACCAGGTGGCCCTCCGCTCACCATATCCTCCTGTCACTGCTTCTCAGAGGTTCTGGGTGGCAATGGGAACCAGACAGAGAGAAAGCCTGGACTCTACACAGTTAGTGGGGTGCTGGGGTTCTGGTGCAGGGCTTGGCGACGGGGCCATGCACTCGGTGCAGAGTGCAAAGTGGGGAGACCCTACAGGGCACCTGGGAGGTTCAGTCGGTTGAGCGTCCGACTTCGGCTCAGGTCACGATCTCGTGGTTCATGAGTTCAAGCCCCGCGTCGGGGCTCGCTGCTGTCAGCACAGAGCCTGCTTCAGATCCTCTGTCCCTCGCTCTCTGCCCTTCCCCCACTGGCGCTCTCCCAGAAATAAATAACTTTTTTTTCCACTAAGAAAAAAAACAAAGTGGAGAGACCCTAGAGAAAGCGTGCAGAGGGCAGCGGGGCACACACACGCTGGGTGGGCACGGGGGAAATCTCAGAGCACGGGTGTCCCAGCCGCAGGGTCCCCCAGAGTGGCCTTGGGTCGCGGTCCCGGAGGCACCGGTGTTGACAGTGTGTTTTGCCGTGTTCACCACGGACAGACGTTTTGTTCTGTTTTGACTGCCAGTGTTCTGGCAGGACTTTCGCTTTTTCACTTTCATGGTTTTATTGAGATGCACCCCACACACCACACACTTTGTCCGTTTAAAGCACAGTGAGGGAGTTAGGGGCCCAGCCGCCCACAAAGTGGAAAATCCACTTCTAAGTTCCCCCAAAGTTAACTGCTAACAGCCTACTGTTGCCCAGAAGCCTTACTGATAACACAGTCGATTATCACACATTCTGTACGTTCTGTGTATTACACACAGTGTGCTTACAAGAAAGTAAGCTAGAGGACAGAAAATGTTACTTTTATCTTTAAGAAACTTTTTTTTAGAGAGAGGGTGAGTTGGGCAGATGCAGAGTGGGAGGGAGAGAGAGAGAATTCTAAGCAGGCTCCGAGCTGTCAGCATAGAGACTGACGTGGGGCTCGATCCCACCAACCTTGAGATGTGACTTGAGCTGAAATCAAGAGTAGGATGCTTGGGGAGGCTGGGTGGCTCGGTCGGTTAAGTGTCCGACTTGGGCTCAGGTCATGATCTCACGGTTCATGAGTTCGAGCCCCGCATCCGGCTCTGTGCTGACAGCTCAGAGCCTGGAACCTGCTTCAGATTCTGTGTCTCCCTCTCTCTCTCTGCCCCTCCCCTGGTCATACTCTGCCTCTTTCTCAAAAATAAATAAAACATTAAGAAAATTAAAAAAAAAAAAAAAGGGTAGGACGCTTAATGGCCTGAGCCACCCAGGCAGCCCGGACAATGCTATTAACAAAATCATAAGGAAGAGAAAATACATTCCTAGGGCTGTGCTGGATTCATAGAAAAAGTTCCACCCATAAGCGGACCCGAGCAGCTCAAACTGGAGCGGTGGGAGGGTCAGATGAACACACGATGAGGATTTCAGCAGAAGCCAG
The DNA here is from genome assembly GCF_014898765.1 of Herpailurus yagouaroundi. Lineage (NCBI taxonomy): Eukaryota > Metazoa > Chordata > Mammalia > Carnivora > Felidae > Herpailurus > Herpailurus yagouaroundi. The sequence goes on along the minus strand of NW_024412445.1, from coordinate 4,747,372 downwards.
GGTCACAGCCACTGCCAGGATCTCAGATCCTCGTCCTCCCCAGAGCGGTGTCCCCAACGCCATCCTTCAGTGCCACCCATCTGCTTTCGGGCTCTACGGCTGGTCCAACACGCGAATTCCCACACGCGCATTCCCACAAGTGGGATTGCCAGCTGGGGGCATCTCAGCCTGACCCAGGTCCCCGACAGGCGCACCTGCGGTGGCCCCGCCCCCTGCGCACGCGCAGCACAGGGAACACCCCCTCCCTGTTCCGGAAGCCCAGGGCGCTTTGCAGCCTGTAGAGGTTTCTTCTTGAGCACACTTGCTTGCTGTCTCCATTCCAGGGATCCTGGTTCTTCTCCGGGAAGCATCTTGTTCGGGCTCGTGGTTCATTTCTCTATCTCCATGCCTACCACCTGGTCCTTCCTTTCTTCTCTCTGTCCCGTTCTTCTCCGGTCTGGATTTCGTGTTCTCTTCATCATCGACGGCTTCAGTGCACATAGTATGACTTTCTTTAACGCCCAGCACATAAACTGTAGCTACTGCGTCCTTGGTTTTCCGTCCTTCACCCCAGTTCATCTCAACCATTCCTGCTCATTCGGTGTCCTCAGCCCGTTTTTCTTCTCCTTATTCTCTTTCCTCCTCTCCGTCCTCCCTTCTCCCTCCCCACCACCCTCCTTCTCCTCCTCACTCCCCCTCTTCCTCCTCCCCTCCCCCTCCCCTTAATGGCCCTCCCCCTCTTCCTCCTTTTCTCCTCCCTCTCCCTACTCCTGTAAAGTGGCACAGAGCAGTGTCGCCTAATGCTGGCCTTGCGCGGTGCTCAGCTGAAGTCCGAGTCCTCGGGGACCTGAGCACGCCCCCCCCCCCTCCGCCTCTGCGGGGGTCCAACAAGCTGAATGAAGCTCTTCTGGAAAGAATAAACGGCACCAAAAAAATCCACTTGGTTCCATGTCACCTGAGGGACAAGTTCGTGCTTCGTTTTGCCATCTGCTCCCGCACCGTGGAATCTGCACACGTGCGGCTGGCCTGGGAGCACATCAGCCAGCTGGCCAGCGACCTGCTGGGTGCAGAGAAGGAATAGAAGCCCGGCCCCAGGTAAGCTGCCCTCCTGGCCCCGCCACGCAGCGCTCCTGGGCCCGGATTTCCTCCAAGGCGAGAAGGGGCAGGACCCTTGCGCTGCGAGGATTCCTTAGGGACCTTGACCCATTCTTCCGACTTTGCATTCTTTTACATGTGACGATCAGTCCCGCACCTCTGTCGTTTGCCCTCGGAGTTCATGACACAGCTTACTAGCATAACAAGCTTCTATATTAAACTGGCAGACTGCAGATAAAGATGAAAGAGAACATTACAAAGGGAATTTGACACGATCGAGGATTTATGTTTCGCTCTCTCTCTTTGTCCTTGTTGCCCCATTACCCATATATCACAACCCACGGGGGATATGACACAGTTTTACCTTGTTCGCTTTTTTTTTTTTTTAATGTTTGTTTTTTATTTTTGAGAGAGAGCATGAGCGGGAGAGGGACAGAGAGAGAGGGAGACACAGAATCCGAAGCAACTCCAGGCTCGGAGCTGTCAGCACAGAGCCCGATGCGGGGCTCGAACACACGAACCGTGAGAGCATGACCTGAGCCAAAGTCGGACGCTTAACCAGCAGAGCCACCCGGGCACCCCTTACCTTGTTGGCTCTTAATCTTAACTGGGAATACCTGAACGAATGCTCAAGAAATTGCACGTTAAAAATTGTATTTCATTTATGCGTGAGAGGTGGATCTGTCGTTCCTGCCCATGAGGTAGGTCAGAGAGGCACCTTTCTTGGTCAAATCCTGTCCAGAAAGACGAGATCCTTTTCCTGGTACAACAAGGATCTTTCTTAAAGAGGCCATCCTGTCCAGAGCTTGAGCATTTCTGGAAGGTGCTGGGGAGAGACCAGAGTTTCACATATTTCCAATCTGCTTAGATAAGGATGTGTATCCGGGTGCCTGGGTGGCTCAGTCAGTTAAGCATCCGATTGTTGATTTCGGCTCAGGTCATGATCTCACCATTTGTGAGTTCGAGCCCTGAGTCGGGCTGGGCACTGACAGTGCAGAGCCTGCTTGGGAGTCTCTCTCTTTCCCTCTCTGTCGCCCCACCTCAAAAATAAATAAACTCTAAAACAAAACAAAACAAAACAAAACATGTGCATGACAGTGGTGGGGGGGGCGGAGGGGGTATAACTGCTGTTACACAAAAGGAAACCATATCAGGCAAACACTCCTGATTAACCTTTCCACAGCCCTGTGTTTGCACAAATCTCATCAGGATGCAGCATAGCAGGATTCTGTTCCCATGTGCCCACAACAACACAGAGAGAGGCTGTCGCCCTAAAAAATTAGCAGAAGCAAAGTCGCATTTCTGACAGAAGTCACAATTACTGTGAAGTCATATGTGTTATCAATCCAAAAGGTACAAATGAGATTAATTTTTTTTTTTAGTATAGGACACAATAGGGGCACCCGAGTGGCTCAGTCGGTTAAGTGTCTGACTTTGGCTCAGGTTGTCATATCACAGTTGGTGAGTTCGAGCCCCACGTCGGGCTCTGTGCTGACAGCTCAGAGCCTGGAGCCTGCTTCGGATTCTGTGTCTCCCTGTCTCTCTGCCCCTCCCCCTGCTGGTGCTCTTTCTCTCTTTCAAAAATAAATAAACGTTAAAAAAAATATATATATAGGACACAACAGTGACTCATAACACATGGAATTTTGGGGGCCAGGTTAATTAGAGCCATGAAAGTCTGAATGCATGAGCTTCACTTGGGCTCCCTTGAGATGATCACATCAAATCCACATGGCCACAATTCTAGGGAAAGAAGGAACTATTCCTATTTCACAGAGGGTGGTAGGAAACTGGGCACAGATTCTGGCTGGCATTGATCAAATGTGCTGGAGAGAAGCCAGATCAGTCATTCAGTCTCATTTCTGACAAGTCCTATTCATCTATATTACATGGTTCCCTCCAGCTCCCTGGAGAAATGGCATCTTCCTTCTGTGTGTTCTAGAGAAACATATGAGATACGGATTCTTCCATTTTTTTTTTGTTGAATGTAGCCTTATGTTCATGTTATTTTTTTCCCCTGTAGCGATCAAAAGTTGAAAAGAAATATATGTGAACACCATGGAAGAGAATAGAAGCATGCTAGCTCCGTGGACCCACACCCACGTGTGGCCTCATGTTTCCTTCTCTGAAGTTCTCCAGAGCCTTGTGTTTCTGTCTGCTCACCATCTAATCAGGGAAGAAATATTATTTGCTATGTGAAAAGTTAATCCAGTGGGTGTAGCTTTTGTTCATTATTTGGCTGTGACTTTTGTTGATTCAAAAATCATAGGTTTTCATGCTCTTGAAAATGTCAGTGGTAGGAGAAGCTTACTGAACTATTTTCCAGGGCATTCTAGGATCGTGGGACTTGAGATTATACCTTTAAATTGTGGCCTTTAAATTGTTCCATCCTGTGGCTCAATGCTTAATAAACAATTTCGAGTGCGGTGGCCATTGTGTCTGGTAAGCATTCTTTTTGGTTGCACGTTGTACCCAATTGCTTGTTGTGATATGGACTTAACCTTTCAAAACAGCCAAAGATGTGGTATCCCCAGATATTTTTAAATGGCGCTCATTGCCATTCATTCAACGAATGTTCATGGAGTGCCTAGTAGATGTCAGGCACTAGATGCATTAACAACACACAAGTTTTACTCGGAGAGGACTCCAATTCTTGAAGAAATAAATTCCATAGACCAAGTACTACTGGCATGATGGGAAAGACTAACCTCCAGGGTTTCAGATTCCTCGTCTGATCAGTCCCTCTGCCCTGTGGGATCGTGACCGATAAACACAGTGCTCGGGTGCCTGGGTGGCTCAGTTAAGTGTCCAACTTCGGCTCAGGTCATGATCTCCCAGTTTGTGGGTTCAAGCCCCACATTGGGCTCCGTGCTGACGGCTCAGAGCCTAGAGCCTGCTTTGGATTCTGTGTCTCCCTCTCTCTGCCCCTCCCCTGCTCATGCTCTGTGTCTCTCAAAGATAAATAAATATAAAACAAAAACATAAATAACCAGAATGCTCTTATGAACCTAAATACCAACAACATGCCATATTTCCTCAAATAGCCTATCTTTGTCTGAAACCATTTTTGCTGGTGGAAACACCTGCATGCTAATCCCAAGATGAGGGCTTGTCCTTTAAGAGCCAAAGTGCTTGTTCTTTGAGAGCCAATAGAACTATTGAAACCAAAGCACTCTTGAAAAGAGCCCTCAGGCTATTAATAAGTCTATTTGAATTTCATAGACCTCGGATCCCCAAATGCAATTACCTGTCTTTCAGAAATCTGGAAATATACCAGATGCCATGGAGTTCTCCATCCCACGTGGTCAGGTCATTCCTTCTCTACCCATCCGTGAACAGTCACAGCCCGTGATCCGTGCCAGGCGCTGTTATAAATATTTTAAAAATATTAACCTGTTTAATACTTATTTTAAAACTCTCAGTTATTATTCCCACGTGACAGATGGGAATACTGGGTTTTCTCAAGACGGTTAGTGGCTTGTCCCAAGGTCCTGCTGTTAGTTGGTGGCCGAGCCAGGACTGGAACTCAGGAAGTCTGGCTCTAGAACCCACACCTTTGCCCACTTAAGTGTGTTGCCCAATATGCTGTCTGCTCTCCAGGATGAACCGTTTCTCAGGATAACTGGCAGTGAGGACATTCATCTTCTCTTCTGGGAAAAACTCGTTTTCCCCTTGCAGGTAGAGTCTGGGGACCCCAACCTGACAACCCCCAAATAGTCCCATAGTTTAAAAAGGTCTGGAACATTCTGCCGAATCTTTGGTCAATGTATAGCATCTTTACATAAATGTATGTTCAGTTTGGCATCACGACATAGTTCATAGACCACTGCTGGTACTGGAACTCGATGCAAACCCCATTGCCTTCTGGCATCTGATAATGGTACCTCCTGCTGAGTGTTGGAAAAACCCAGGCAGACCTGGACACAACCGAATCCTGGTACCCAAACTGTTTTCAGTCACAATACTTCTGACACCAAATGAGAAGACCGTACCCCCCACCCCCCACCCCACCCCCTGCCCCGGTTCCAAATAGCGATATCTCTTCCAACACCGCCTCTCCAACTCTGTGACACGATCTAACTGGAGTTAAGTGTCAGATCCCACAATTCAGGGCTCAGAACCACAAGACCACCCTCCACCTTAGAGGCCAGTCACAGTCCCGGGCCTCCCGTACTTCTGACCGGCCATAAAGCAGGGGTTCCCGTGACCTCCTCCTTTGGTTCGATACTCTGCCACAACAGTTCACAGACTCAAGATGTCATCTCACTTGTGTTTACCGCTTTGTAATAAAGGACACAGCTTGGGAACAACAAACCAGAAGAGCTGCACGGGGCAAGGGAAGGGAAAAGGGGGCTGGAGCTTGCCAGAAGAAAGCCCTGGGAGAATAAGTTGCTCGCGTCAACTGGAGAAATCTGGAACTACTATTTTAGAGAAACCTGTGTGTGGTTCTGCAAAGCAGAAATGTGAAATGGATGGTCGAGGGAAGAGAGAAGAGGAAGAAACAGAGTAGGCTCACTTACAGGAGACCACGTGAGTCCAAGAGTGTCCAGAATGCAGACCCCAGACCTTGCCGTTTATGGTGATGCCCTCCTCCCCACCCCCACCGCCATCAGAGAGATGCTGAGTCACGTGAGGAGGGTTATGAGTGAAAGCCTCATGCAGGGGGAAAGACTCAGAGAGGAAGGACCTGGTGCCCGTATTCAAATGCACTCTCACTTCAGCACGAAGAGTCTTTGCGCCTCCAGATTGACCCACAGAGGCAGGTTTGGGTTCAAGGTGGAGAACCCAAAAGTCAGCCTGTCGGCGACCAGAACGTGCCATCTCACAGGGCAGTGAGTTCTCCACCCCAGCGGGGGGTTCAAGTGAAGATAGGAAAACGAAGAGCTGAGAGATGGCAAAGGAAACTCCAGTATGAGACAGAAAACCTGAAGACCTCTGAGCCCTCTTCTACATCTGAGGTTCAAGAGCCTATGAAAACAAGGGAAGTTGGGCTGGTTTATTAAAGGGCAAGGTCAAGGAGCACAAAAAATTGTGCTCCTGCACCCAGGAGGGGGCGTTCTTCAGTGATAAGCTCTACCCAGGGCAACCTGCGTTTTGTGACCGGAATAGTGCCCAGCACGTGAGTGGTGCTTACTGGGGCCACTCTGGTCTAAATGCTCTTCAGTTATCAACTGGGTTTATCCCCCTCAGTCACTCCCTTAGGTAGCTGGTGTGTAGGGTAGCTGGGATTTGAACCCTGGAGAGCTGACTCCATGGGGCCATGCTCCTAATTACCCCATCACCCTACCCCTAAGATCGTAAGAATACAGTCTACTCATTTCCTCGGGCTGTTGGACCATTCACTGGGAATCTTAAGACAACAGAAATTTATTCTCTCAGAGTTCTGGAGGCCAGAATCCAAAAATGAAGGGCTATGCTGCCTCCACAGTCTCTAGGGGAGGGTCCCTCCACACCTCTCCAGCTTCTGGTGGCCCCCCGTGCTCCTTGGTTTATGAGTGGATTACTCCAATCTCCATTTCCCCTCTGTATGTCTCTTCTTTATAAGTCATCATTCACATTGGATGAAGGCCCGCTCTAGTCCAATATGACCTCATCTTAACTCGACTGCATCTGCAAAGACCCTAGATCCCCAAACCGTCCCATTCCCTGACAGCGGAGGTGACGACTTCAATACATCTTTTGGGGATACGATTCAGCACACAACTTACAGTGTCAGACAAGAGGCACCTACAAGTGCTAACTCAGGTTGGCTGTGAGGTTCTGGAGGAAAACGGCCACAGCGGATGGCTCCTCTCAGCTCCGCCCGCGCCAGTTCAGGGGAGGGCCCCCACCTGCCCTCTCGCCAGCTCCGTTTACCATGGCGATGCCACAGGGGCCCATCCACCACCCCTGTGATCCATCCAATGTGGCCCACGAAAGCCCTTTCTGGAACCATGCATGGCATTCTGTGTCCACACAAGTCTCTTGTCTCCAATGGAGGGCAGGAATACTTTCTTGTCACTGAGCTGGGGAACCACAAGGCTGGAAGTCCATCAGAATCCAGCCACACTTGGGAATCTCCCCATGAAGGAACTGAGTTAAGATTTGGGGGTTCAACCGGACTCTTGTCCTATCTGCTTCCTTGTCCCCTCAGACCATCCACCTCCCTGCCACCTCCCGGATACACTGACAGACACACCTCTTTTCAACTCAGGGAGAGTAACTTTCCTGGCACACAGGGATGCACATTATTTGGGGCCATATTCTCCCGCTGCTCAAGAGCAAATGAGATCACTGAAGTGTACCCTGGTGTTTATTGGAGACCGTGTTGATAATATTCATGAATATGGAAATAAGCAGCCATCTCCCAGAATCCCTCACGCAAAGAACTGCCTGGCCCTCAGTTTGCGGTGGAAACCGCTTGCTTCCCTTGCGAGTTCAAAAACTTCTACCCAGGAGAAGAAAGGCCAGCTTCTATGATCTTGAAAGGAAAGTTTATCGGCAGAGCTCAAGTAGCAAACTCTTCCACAGGCTAAAGTATTAGGTAGGATTCTAAAATATCTCAATTGTAAAAGATGAAACGTCTTGATATGGTGTAAGGGTCTGAATCCGAATGACAGCATTAGTATAGCAGTAAACACAACACAGCATCACAGCCTCTGTTGAATGTACCAGCTGCTGCTCTGATGATTTATGATATCTCCTATTAATTGTAATCCTTAGAACAGCTTCCTGAGTTAGAGAAGTTTATTCGCCTTTCATCGATGAGGAGGGGGCTGAGTTCAGACAGGGTACAGCCCTGCAGGGAGATGGAAACGGCTGGACTAGGAAATACTTTTGTATCAAAAGGCACAACAGTGAGGCAGTAATGGCTAGCTGTCACTTGATGAAAAACAGTTAGCTCTGGTGACCGTAACTATAATTCGGTATTTGAACAAAAGACTCTTAGGAGGGAAAGACAGTGGTTTCTGGGAATTCTCCAAACGCTATCATTAAAATGTTGGTGATGAAACTCACCCAGAGTTGCCAATTACCCTCACAGCATTTACACGGCGGCTTCTATACACCAGCAGAAAAAACAGGTAGTGAACATACAACTGAGCCAGCCTGCTGATGACAGTTTTCATTTTCTTTTCTTTTTATTCTATGTATTTTGGGTAATTAGGATAATTATAAAATTAGCTAAGAAATTATGAACAATTTGAATAAAAAAGTCTTTGGTTACTACGTAAGCCAAGAAACGAGCTGTGAGCGGTTTTCACTGTACCTCTTGCCTATTTAAAAAGTACATATATTGTCCAATCCCTTTTATTCTGTGCCCATTTTAAAAACTGTTAAAAGTCTTGGAAAATTTTTTTTGCCTCGAATTTCTTCATATGTTGCGTCTCTTACTTGCTACTCAACATTTTCTCCCTGTGCAGATATTTCTCTTCTGTGCAGATATTCACTTTCTCAGCGAGGATTAACCCAGGACCCATGAGCCAAGGAGAGGAAGAGGAAGGCCACTCCAGCTTTCTGGGAAAAGGCTTCTTCCCTTTTCAGAAAGGGAAGTATTCGCGGGTGAAAGGTCCTTTTTCCCGTGTTAATTAGGGCTGTGAGAGGCTGCGATCCTTGGCCTGTGGCTGTGGCGGCCCCTTTGGAACAGTGAGGTGACAAGTCTGGAGGGGAAAATCACACGGAAGTGGGGCGAGATGGCAGAATGGAAAGATGTCCCCTCAGGACATCCTTAGGGGGTGTGATCAGACCCAGAGCTGTCTCCAAAATCATTATGTGACTTGATGACATTAATTAAACGTAGGTCACTGCCAGTGGCTATTCTGTTTCTTGGTCTGAAAACGCAGTTCACTGAGCCCTGCTCCAATACAAAGTCTGAGGCAATAATGGAATGTTTTCCGAAGGCGTCCTTCCACGAAAGTGTCCTCCCTAAAGAGCACAGGGCAGGGGAAAGGGGTGAGTTGGCTGAGGGACAGATCGGAATTTCGAGACTCAGGCAGAGCCCTTATTCTGTCTTTAAAACGCACGTCGATTTGCACGCGCCTCTACTCGATCGTCTTAACCAGGGGGCAACCTTCCCGGAGCACCCACCTGCTAACGTGCAGAACACACAGGGCAGGGCCTGGGCCTCCCCTCGCTCGGAGGAGGGGTGCCGGCCCCCTCCCCACCGCTCCCTTGTCAAAAAGACCTAACCACCTGCCCGCGCCCGGCCAAGCAGCTGGATCCCCGGCCCTGAGCTGCCCAGGTGAGCGCGGGTAAAGGCAGCTTCAGCGGGAATCCTCTGAACTGGATTCAAATCCCCAGCGCCCCCGAGTCTTTACTTCGGAGGACTCTGAATAGGAGGGGCAGGTGCAACAAAACCATGCTCATCTCTCTCTGCGAACCCCTCGTGGAGAACTTCCGCATGCAGCCCCCGCCGCCCCGCGCCCCCGCCTCCCCAGCCAGAGGCCTCCCTCCAGGCCCGCCATCCCCAACAACCCCCACCATGCAACCCGCCATGCCCCTCGCGCACGCCCCCACCCTCGCCAGCGCTCTCGCGGCGCCCTCCTGGCCAGCCCCCTGCGCCGGTAGCGCCCCTCCGCCCTTTTCCCCGCGCGCACCCCTCCGCGCCACCCGGAGCCCCTGCCCGAACCCCGCACGCCTCCGCCGTCCCCCACCTCCGTCTCTAACTACCGCTCCCCGCGCGTCCCCGTCACGTACACGCACCCACGCACGGCGCGGGCCCGAGCACGTAAGCAGTGCGCAGGCGCACATCGGGCCGCGCGCTTTTCGGAGGCCACAGGTCGGCTGGGAGGCGGGGAAGCGCGGGTAGGCCGGGTCCGAGGCCCGGGCGGGGGTCGCGGAGGGCTCGGGGGGCAGGGTCCGCAGGGCCCGGGGGCAGAGGCAGCGCGGGGGACCGGGCGGCCGGGCTGGGGGAAGGCCGGAGCCCCGGAGTGTGTCCCGCAGGGGGCGTGGCCGCGGCGCCCGCCGGTTTAGGTGAAGGTCTCCTAGGGGAGGGGCGTCCGGCCGGCGCGGGGGCAGCGGGGTTCCGCACCTCCCGGGCCGGGGACGGGCTGCTCTTGCAGGGGGTGGTCCGCGGCCCGGCCCTCGGGGTGGGGGAGGCTGTGGTGGGGCTGCGGCCAAGGGACCCTGCGCTCCGGCGTCCCAGGCCAGTGCGCCCGCCCCCTTGGAGGGAGTATTGCGAGGGCTGAGGACGCGGAGCATTTGGTCGAGTCTGTTCTAAGTGCTGAGAACCGTTCTGAGTGCTTTGCAGGATTTAAAGCCCGTGTTAGCTAAGTCGCGTTGGCTGCTCATGGTCAAGGTCGTGGCTGGTGGGCAGTGGAGCCAGACTTCAGACCCTGTGCCTTTCTGCTTCTGGGGCGGGCCCAGCGTCCGCAACGCGGTGGGAGCTGCGTGGGGATTTCAGTAGTTTTTATTCCAGTGGATACCCAGAAACCCAACTATTTAGTTAGACAAATATCACATTCTTACAATAAGCAGAAAATGATCAAAATAAAAATAAAAGATTGAAATGCAGCTCATATGTAAGTGTTAATTAGCCGTAAGTTTTAATTTTTTTTTAACGTTTATATTTTAGAGAGAGTGTTCGGGCGCACAAGCGGGGCACGGTCAGGGAGAGAGGGAGACCAGGCTCCAGGCTCTGAGCTGTCAGCACAGAAGCCAACCCAGGGCTCGAACTCACCAGCCCTGAGATCATGACCTGAGCTGAAGTCAGAGGTTTACACGCCTGAGTCACCCAGGCGCCCCTCACCGTAAGTTTTAGGTAGAAGAAATGCCATAACAAAGTGACAGAAATGGTAACTGTGGTCGATGTTTGTGTCATTGATCAGTGCTGGCGAAACAGGTGTTTGGGTATTCATGTCCATATTTGTTGGGTAAATGGTTGAGTTGACAGGAAGGAGACCGGGAAGGTGAATTTCAAAGACAGTGGTGAAGGTGGAAAGGAAAGAAAGGTATCCTGGGAACAGGGAGACTGGAGCTCTGAGCTGTTGGAGGAATCCCAGGGTTGCAGATGCTAATAGGGGGATGAAGCCATGGAGAGGAAGAGGGTGTTCCTCCTGAGGAGAAGGTTGGTGATCAGTGTTTTCCAAGTTCCCTCTCAGGTTCTCATTTCCAGTATTGGATCAAAGAGGCTAAGCTGAAATGGTATAGTGGGAAGACGGGTGGCGGCTTGTCAGAAGTCAGTTCTACTTTTGACTCGTTTATTTAGCTTTATTGCTTGAAACAAATTAGAATCTCACTGGATCTTAAGGCTTTTTATTTATTTATTTTTTTTCTGAACAAAGATTTATGAACACTTACCTATGATGTGACAGGTTCTTTGTAGGGTATTATGGGAGATACACAGCTGTATTAAACACGGCTTATACAATAAAGGGACCCACAGATTATTATTAAGCTATATTTATGGCAGTTTGGGAGGTAGATTTTTTTTTTTAATGTTTATTTATTCTTGAGCAAGAGACAGAGTGTGAGCAGGGGAGGGGCAGAGAGAGAGAGAGAGAGAGAGAAAGGGAGACACAGAATCTGAAGCAGTCTCTAGGCTCTGAGCTGTCAGCACAGGGCCTGATGCAGGGCTCAAACCCACGAACCATGACATCATGACCTGAGTCGAAGTCAGACACTCAACCAACAGAGCCACCCAGGCGCCCTGGGAGGTAGACTTTAAAATACAGGAGTTCTTAGTTTTTACAACACTCCTTTATTGCAGTATTCCTCGGAAACTCAGGAGTTTTCTTACAGATCGAGAGGTAAATTCTACACATCTAGCAAAACATGATTACAATCATCTGTAATTCTGGTAAAATAATTTTGACTTAATGTAAGGAGGCTTATAAAAATAACTTGAGAGAAGAAACCTAAAATAAAAGCACTTTACTGGCAGACTGTTTAGACATAGAGTGTTTGTATGTTAGCAGACTTGTTCTCATAATGACAGTTCCACTTTTTAAAAATTTGTCTTAATGTTTTGATTTATTTTCAGAGAAAGAGAGAGAGAGAGAGAGAGTGAGCAGGGAAGGGGCACAGGGAGAGGGAGAGAGAGAATCCCGAGAAGGGTCTGTGAGTTAGCACAGAGCCTGACATGGGGCTCAAACTCACAAACGGCGAGATCATGACCTGAGCTGAAACTGAGAGTTGGATGCTTAACGGACTAAGCCATCCAGGTGCCCAGACAGTTTCACTTTTAGCACTTGACGTGAACTTGGAAAATTGTGAGACACAATTGGGCATCCTGTTTTCCGTGCTCATTCTTGAGTAAGTCCCTAAGGACAGTTAGTGTAGGATGGCTGCTGCTGATTATGATCTGTGCTGCTGTGACCTTTGGGGGCAGCAGCTGGCGGGGCCTGTGCGTGGCGCCCACTCCCTGCGTGAGCATGCCCGAGGGTGAATTCCGGCCTGTTGCAGGCTCGCTCTGTGATCTCCGGTGAGGTCTCGACCTTAGCCTCAGCTTCTATATTTGTGTCATAGGCATGAGAATGGTAGTTTTCACCATATTTTCATTTTCATTATTTGACTTGATTCTTATGATTTCTCTCACGAAGCCGAGGGCTCAGTGATAGAGGCTTGGCTCAGATCATCTGCTTTTTCCTAAGGACGGAGCTGAAAACCTCTGCCTGGTTTGTCCCGATTTGTTCGTCTGTGGTTCCATGGCTCTAACGTGTTGCCTTTCCTCTACTGATGAATTTTAAACCGTTTTCCATCAAAACGTCATGAATGTTTTCCCTGTGTGCAGGGAAAATTATAGGACTAAAACCATCTCACCCATAACAAAGCATTATTGAGTCAGCTCTTAATCTTGAATGCTTGACATCTCTGATTCACTAGCTATTTCTCTTACAAATGGCCTGTCCTCATAAATGAGAAGTCCAGCATACTTCCCGAGATGAGCAGAGATTTAAAAAGTATGCCTACAGTATTGATTGCGTCCTTGCTTCCTTCTTGGTACTGATTCCGTTTCATTTTTGTCGGTTGTTACAGAACCTCCAGCATGCAGGCCCCCAGCTCCAGGTCTGTGCACCTGAGTGAATGGCAGAAGAATTACTTTGCCATTACATCCGGCATATGTACATCAGGACAGAAGGCGGACGCATACCGGGCACAGATACTACGCATTCAGTACGCGTGGGCAAACGCGGAGATCTCCCAGCTCGGTGCCGCCGTGCTGTTCAAAAAATATGCAGAGAAATACTCTGCAGTTATTGATTCTGACAACGTCGAGACCGGCTTGAATAACTACGCGGAAAGCATCTTAACGTTAGCAAGATCTCAGCAAACTGACAGTGACAGGTGGCAGTCTGGATTGTCAATAAATAATGTTTTCAAAATGAGTAATGTACAGGAGATGATGCAAGCCGGCCAGAAAGCCAGAGAGTCTCTGTTGGCACCTGCCGACATGTCGGTATTAATCCATAAAGAGGCCGCTGTCCTCGATCCTCCTAAGTTTAGTGTTTGTGGTGGTTCTGGGGACAGGGGCCCGATAACTGACTCGGCTCATAATACGAACGGGACCCAAGACATCCCAGAGGGCACTCCTTCGACGTGCCCTCTGAATGCCCGGCCACCTGCGCTGACTAACACCAGTAAGACGTGTCCTACGTCCTTAACACCTTCCGGTGAACTTGCTACCGCAAAATTCCATGCCACACCACTGTTCGGAAGTGTCAAAAAGGAAAATATCAGCTCTCCCACAGCCAACATAGGACTGAACAAGTCCTCACCTAATCAGTCTTGTTTGCCCTCTGGCTGTGAAAATCCATGGGCGCAGAAAGCTTTTTATGGTTCTGGCATCATCGATGCACTTTCCACCCCAATAGTGAATAAGGCTTTTAGTAAAACAGAAGATGATGGCCAGAGAGAAGAGAGTAGCCTGCCTGCTTTTAAAACTGCAAAAGAACAATTATGGATAGATCAGCAGAAAAAGAACCCCCAGTCCCAGCGTGTATCAGGGTCATCGTATGGCGGTGTAAAGAAGTCTCTGGGAGCCAGTAGGTCCCGAGGCATATTTGGGAAGTTCGTTCCTCCTGTACCTAAGCAGGACGGGGGAGAGCAGCTTGGGGGAATACAGTGTAAGCCTTTGGGCACAGGCCCAGCAGAACCAGCACACATAGCTGACGAGCGTCTGAAGAACCTGGAGCCAAAGATGATCGAACTTATTATGAACGAGATAATGGATCACGGGCCGCCGGTAAATTGGGACGATATCGCAGGAATAGAATTTGCCAAAGCCACAATAAAGGAGATAGTTGTGTGGCCCATGATGAGACCGGACATCTTTACTGGTTTACGAGGACCCCCTAAAGGAATCCTGCTCTTCGGGCCTCCGGGGACTGGCAAAACTCTGATCGGCAAGTGCATTGCTAGCCAGTCGGGGGCAACGTTCTTTAGTATCTCCGCTTCCTCCTTGACTTCTAAATGGGTGGGAGAGGGGGAGAAAATGGTCCGGGCGTTGTTTGCCGTCGCAAGGTGCCAGCAGCCGGCTGTGATATTTATTGATGAAATCGATTCCCTGTTGTCTCAGCGAGCAGATGGTGAACACGAGTCTTCTAGACGGATAAAAACGGAGTTTCTGGTTCAGCTAGATGGAGCAGCCACCTGTTCCGAAGACCGTATTCTGGTGGTGGGGGCGACCAACCGGCCCCAAGAAATTGACGAGGCCGCCCGGAGAAGGTTGGTGAAAAGGCTTTATATCCCTCTGCCAGAAGCTTCAGCTAGGAGACAGATGGTGACGAAGCTGATGTCCAGGGAGCGGTGTTGCCTGAGCGAGGAGGAGGTCAGCCTGGTGGTCCGGCAGTCCGATGGCTTCTCGGGGGCTGACGTGACACAGCTGTGCAGGGAAGCATCGCTTGGGCCCATCCGCAGTTTACAAGCTGCTGACATCGCCACCGTGACACCAGATCAAGTCCGACCAATATCTTATATCGATTTTGAAAATGCTTTCAGAACCGTGCGGCCCAGCGTGTCTCCTAAAGATTTAGAGCTTTACGAAAACTGGAACAGAACCTTTGGTTGTGGGCGGTAGACGGGACACTTGAAGTTTGAAGAGGGCACGTTGGTAACGTGCCCTTTCCCACTTTGTAGCTTGGGAAACTGGGGGGTTATTCATCGTACTCTCAGTGTGTATTTTGAATTCTACACCTCAAAAAAAATAGAGTAGTAATAGTTGCAATTTTACAATTGATCGGCTTAGCCCCTGTTAATAGAAGCTTGGGTTTCCCTCCAGTTACTGCCTGATGTGCGAGCCTATTTGTACCAAATATGAATGAACGTGTTTCTTTTGTTCAAAGCGGGTCTTTGTTTTCAAGGTGGACAGTATGATGACTAGTGAGCTCACACCGAGACTAGGTTCTCATTTGTATGTGAGGAGGCATCTGATGGGTGCGCGTCTCCCACTGAAGAAGGTTCCTTCTGCCGACCACGTGACTCGCGCGTTGGCCGGTGTGGTGGTTTACATTTGAAGCCGCTTCGCTTGGTGTGCAGTGGATTTAAGGTCTCCCCAAACAGCCGAATGGGAGTGCCAGTTTTTTGTTCTTCGTCACTGCGTAACAGTTGCCTCCTGTTACCAGGGCTGCCTGCGGGAGACGCATTCAGCGGTAGCCAGGTGTAATCTGGTATCAGAGACGTGTCCGCAGACTTGAAGGATGAAGAAGGTGCATTTTCCCAGGGGGGGTAGAATGTGTTTAAGATTAATATTTTATTTGGTAGGACTTCACAGCCTGTGGCATCGGTCTCTCAAAAGTGAACGTCTGCAGGTTTCTATGTGGGACCCTTTTGTAAGTAGTAGACATTCATCGTTGAAATACCAGGGCAGAGAGCTGAATAAGACGAAGAGGAGGAAGATTGCGGTCATCCCAGCCAGCACTTTGGGGAGCACGCTGTCCGTTCTTGCAGACATCTTCTGCAGGGTGGGGCTGTACGGTCGCCTCCGTAGCCTGCCTCTCTGTCACCGTCGCTTCCCGTGTGAACGTGCTCTGTTTACAACATCCTCCCTCAGGATCCCATGCTGGATGGACTGTAATTTATCCAGTCCTCTGCTCGGGGACGCTCAGGGCAGGACACGAGCCGGTTTCCCCTTTGTTCATTGTACACCAAAACACGTTGAATGCCTTAGGGATCTTTTTTAAAAACAAATACGCCTCTCCTGAGTAAAATTCTTGCATTAAATTCTTGCACGTTTTTAAGGCTGTTGGCACATGTCCTGAATTGTCCCCTAGAAAAGTCATGCATATGTGGGATTCCTCTCCACAGGAAGCCACCGTGCCTCCTTACCTGTCCCGTGTGGACATTGGGTCCCCGCAGTTTTTGTTAGTGTTCTGCTCACATCCGTCCGTTCTAACGGTGCTGGATGCCAGCCGGTGTTCTGGGCGCTGAGAGCAGAGCGGTGAACAGTAGGCAAAGAGCCTTGGTCTTACGTAGGTGACATTCAAGTTGTAATGTTTTCTCTTGACGGTGCAGTTGAAGACGGAATTTGACAGGTGACTTTAGACCGTTGTTTTCATTTTTGTTCTTGGCTCGCCTTCTATTTCCGTACCCCCTTGAAAGCTTTGTTTTTCCATCTGTGAGTTTTTTCCTTTGAAACATGCCATTGCCTTTTATTAGAATTTGGATGTTAAACTGCTCGTCTCTGGTTTTAGGTAAATATTCTTAAGTGTGAAGCATGTCACATTATTAAAATGTAAAGCACGTCTCTGTCTTGTTTCATTTCTGCGTAAACAGCACTACAAGTAACCTGGGATTCCTAGGTGTTGATGTCCAGGAATTTCTGTGGGTTCTTCCCTGAATCCTCTCCCAGATCAATCCTCCCCTTTGGGTTTTACTCTTGCCACAGCTGACTAGGTCATCCGCAGTCGCCCAGGAGGTGTTTGTGTCTTACTGAGCTCTATAGCTTGGTCGTAATGTTGACAGTTTTTTTTTCTTAACAGCCACTCCTGCCAGCCCCCACCTTCAGCAGCCTTGGTCACCAGCCACGGGCCCCTTCTCTTTGTGGAACTGAGCTGGGATTATGTCCAAGACAAAAATCTCTGGGTGGCTCAGCTCGTCTTGACTCAGGCAGAGCCCACGTCTCTCTCTCCAGAGTTAAGCTCTGCTCTGTTCAAGTGAGAATCTAATCCTGAGGGGAAGGAGGCAGGAGGTTCTGAAGCTGGAGAGAAAGTTTGAGCTGGGAATCCCTGCGTGGTCGTTTCAGGCTTCTGCCTCATGGAAGTATTCTTCCTCTCCTGCCTTCTGGGATTCGGAGTATGCCTTCGGGTAGGAAATTTCCAGAAACTTAGAGATGTCTTTGTATCTCCACGTTATGATTAGATATGAAAATCTTCGGCTGAATTCTTCCCTCCTGAGGGTTTTGTTTCTGCTGCAGTGTCTTTAACCATATTGTTTCATTAGAGAAGTGGACAGTCACCCGGGTTTTCACGTCTTTGGAAGATACGTTTCCTTCATGGAAATACACGCACGGTTTTACCAGTGCATGTAACTCGTTTGTGCATTCGTGTCTAAACGAGTTGGTAGGAATACAGTGATTAATGGGAATTTTTAATATCAGTCCTTTTAACATGTTGGGGTTGCACATACAATTTCTTTTGTTGTGTGTTCTTCAGGAAATTCTGTTCCAATCTGTGGTCTTCTCTCATTTTGAAATTCGAATTCGTTTTCTCAATTCTAGACTTTTGTCCAGTTGGCCTCCACCCTGACCCTTGATGAGGTTGGAGTCCAGGGAAAGGGCCTGGGCTTTGGAGCCGCGTGGGCCTGCTGCTGGAGTCTGACTCTGGGCCACCTAATTGTTCAGGCTCCCTTCTAACGTGAGGGTGTCTACACCTACCCTGTTGGAGAGTGAGGGTCAAATGGTCCAATACAGGTGGGAAAGACCTGGATCGTGGTTGCTCAACAACGTGGACGTGGTGCATCCTTCTGTCTGCCCTGACTGCCCATGTTGACCTGCAGGGGGCATTTTCTTCTCGGCTGTTTTGCATGCCTGTCTATTCTAGCACGTTCTGCTTCGTGTTTGTGATACTTGTGTTTCATCGTACATACTGTGTCGTCTAAACTTACAGAGTAAATCTAATTAAATAAGTGTCTTTTAGTTTTGTTACTCTTTTGAGACTTCAGAACTTTTACCTAGATCCCAGATTATGATTTTCCACTTATTCATCTTTGAGTCCTGTTTCTTGGCCTCCAGAATTACTCTCCAGTGTTTTTAATTAAAACCCACCTCCAGAGAGCTGATTGGAAGATAGGATTCTGTCCAGGTCTATGGCAAGAGGACAGGTCAGATAAGGATACTTTTTTTTTTTTTTTTTTTTTTGAGGCTTTGGTTTAAATTTTAAAATTTCGGTTAGTTAAAATGTAGTATATTAGTTTCAGATGTACAGTACAGTGATTCAACTCTTAGGTACATCACCCGGTGCTCGTCACAGCAAGTGCATTATTTATTTATTTTTTTTGAGAGATGCTTATTTTTTTGTTAATGCTTATTTTATTTTTGAGAGAGAAACAGAGCATAAACAGGGGAGGGGCAAGAGAGGGAGACACAGAACCCGAAGCGGGCTCCAGGCTTCGAGCTGTCAGCACAGAGCCCGACGCGGGGCTCAAACTCTCGAACCACAAGTTCATGACCTGAGCCGAAGTCCGATGCTCAACTGGCTGAGCACCCCCAGGCGCCCCAGCAAGTAATGTCCTTAATCTCCATCACCTATCCCTCCCCCCCGACTTCCTGTCTAGTAACCATCAGTGTGCTTTCTAGAGTTTAAGCGTTTGTTTCTTGGTTTGCCTCTCTATCTTAATGACACTTTTAACTTTTTTCATGGATTCCTGGCTTTTGACCTCAAATCTGGAGTTGGTGGTGAGCAAGCCAGTGGAATAGTTGTTTAAAGTCTACCCAGCTGCCTGTCCTTAAATAAAACTTATTTTCCAACATGCAGTTTATAATGGAGAGAGTTTTGGGGCACCTGCGTGGCTCAGGCAGTTAAATGACTTCCACCCAGGTCATGATCTTGCGGTTTGTGGGTTTGAGCCCCAGCATCGGGCTCTGTGCTGACAGCTCGGAGCCTAGAGCCTGCTCCAGGTTCTGTGTCTCCCTCTCTCTCTACTCCTCCCCCCCCCCGCCACTCAAAAATAAACATTAACAAAATTTGTATAATGGAGAGAACTTTGCAGTGGGCTTTAGAAAAAGACAAGTGACTGATCTTGGATAGTTTGTAATACATTCTCAGGCAATTGCTTTCTTAGTCATAAAAGTAAGGATGTCCTATTAGATAATCCCAAAGACACAGCCAGATCTGCTCTTCTGTTATCAGTTACCAGATATTTATCAATTAGACAAGTGCTTACAGAGTACCAGGTGTTGGGTACTATGGGAAGTATTGAAAAAAATGTAGTTCTGCAAACTTACCTGTTTATTGTCACTAATTTGGCTCATGATAGAAACTTGGGGGGGGAGTGCATCTGGCTTGCTCAGCTGGTTGAGCATCCGATTCTTGGTTTCGGCTGAGTTCATGATCATGAGATCGAGCCCTGAATCCAGCTCTGCGCTGACGGTGTAAAGTCAGCTTGGGATTCTCCCTCTCCCTCTTCCTCTTTCTCCCTCTCTCTCTCTGCCCCACCCCCACTCTCTCTCTCTCTCTCAAATAAATAAACTTTAAAAAAAAAATCTTAGAAACTGGGAAGACGTGAAGGCTCTCGAGAGCTTTGGTGACGAGTCAAGTCAGCAAAATGTACTAGTGAATGTATGAATCATTTAAGAGAAGGGGAAATATTTTTCAAATTAGGAATTCGGTGGCATCGGAGGCAGGACGCTGTGGCTAATGAGGCACCAGACCCCGGGTGTTTTGTCCCGGCCCGCTCAGGCGTCTCAGCAACCCGCAAGGTACCTGTGACCACTGGGGCCAGGCCTGAGGAGCCCTTCGAGCTGTCCTGATCTGTTCGGCTCTGAAAGATTGACCTGGGCTAAAATTAGTCTGTGCTTCCTTAGATGTGGCCAGAGCAAGCATCCTGCAGAGCAGAACCCGTGGGCTCTGCTCTCCCCTCCACCCACGGCCTGGACCTCCTCCGAGCGACCCCAGAGCGGGCCTTGCTATCTTGCTGGTCCCATTCTCCCAGGTCAGAGGGTTGCTCCCTATGTCTGTATCTAACATCTGCTGCCCAGTCGCCCTTAAAACACATGTAGGAAAAAAAAAAAAAAAAAAAAAAAAAAAACTACATCAGCTTTTTTTTTCCCTCCCAGAACAAAATAATAGCTTCATAAGAAAAGGCACAATAGGGAGCTTTTCATTCAAAATAGCGGACTAGGCCACACATTCATCTTTTCCGCCTACTTGTGCAAAAGTCTGCACTGAAAGGCCAAAGGCAGAAGTGAGCCTGACTCCAGTACGGTATTGGAGGAGAGGGGGAACGCCCCCCGCAGAAGCAGACGGCCCGGTCTTGTGACCATGTGGAACCGGATTCTGCCAAGGACCTTGAATGAGCCTGGAGGTGTGTCCCCCGCAGACATCCCCAGTGAGAGCCCTGGCAAGCCGACACCTTGTTTTCCGCCTTGTTCCGGTCGCCCGCCCCCCCCCCCCCCGCCCCTGATGGCCAGATGATAGATTTGAGTTGCTCTCACTGTTAAGTTTGTGGTGACGCGTGACGGCAGCCATCGGACGCGGATACAGGCAGCCGGGGCCTTCACGCCCTCTGCTCCCTGTGTCCACCTGGTTGGTGCCTCATGTACGGTGTCTTTAGAAAGGCCCTCCCTGAGCCCCGTGTAGGGCAGCCCCACGGACTCCCAGTCTGAGTCCACCCACCCCTGCCCCGACTCCTGGCTTTAACTGGTGAACGTCACTAACTGGAGTATTTACGCTTACTGTCCTTATGTCCCTGACACCTGCCGGCCTCCCCATCACAGCCACAAAGAGTTCCTAACAGCCGGGCATTTTCTCATTCCCCCCAGAACCACGCGGGATTCACCAGACATCTCAGAAGTCCCCGCAGCTGGGGAGACAACCAGAGAAGCAGGACAGCTCATTCCCAGGAAGCCTGCAAGTGCGCAAGACTGAGCACAGCCTGGAAAACTCCTGACCCCAGAAGACACGGTGGCCACGAAATAAAAACAGACAGCTATGCCGTTACAGGAGTTACTACAGCGGGGTAACTATCTCTCCACAAACACAGTGGCGTAAAACCGCCCATGTGAATGATCTCCGTCTCCGTGGGCCAGGCCTGGCCGGGCCTCTGTGGGGGGCGCTCACAGGCCTGCCCTGGAGGTGTCGGCAGGAGCTGCGGGCTCAGCTGAGGCTCAACCGGGGAAGGGGCTCCTTCCAGGCTCCTGGGTTGCTGGCAGCAGGCAGGACTGACGACCTCGGGGTCTTGCTGTCGGCTGGCCCCCGCTCCTGGTCATGCAGGCCTTCCCAAGCGGCTCCTTGCTTCTCAAAACCAGCCGGGGAGGGAGTCTGCCAGCAAAACAGGCATCAGAGGCGCCCATGGCACGGAGACACCAGTGGCCCTTCACGCCCCTGCTGGACCCACTGGGTCACGGGCGCCACAGCTGTGAGATAAAGACTCAGGAAGCGGGAAGGACTCCTAACTGTCCAAATAAAAATCTTAGCGGAGGGACAGAAGTGTAAACTGAAAAAAGGCTGAAACCGACCTAGTGACGTGGGAAAGCGACTTGCGGGACTACTTTGGACCGTCAAGCAGAAGGACGGAGAGAAGGAAACTGGGAGTTAAGTGGAATGAAAGACGGATTCCAGGAAATTAATCTCCACGTAAGGGGAATCTTACGGAAAAGGAAAAGGAGAGAGGGGCGTCCAGAGTCACATTAATAAGAGGAGGTTTTTCCTGAGCTAAATACCTGAGAATTCACGTAAAATTAAAAAAAGTCCACTGAGTACCCAGCAAGAATTGAGGTTGGGGAAGGAATGCTGAGGCATCTCTGGGGGTATTAGGGCTCTCCAGAGAGATGGCCCAGCAGCTTAACAGAGAGGTACAGGAGACTGATGGTAGGAATTGGCTCCGTGGCTGTGGAGGCCGAGACACCCCATGATCTGTAGGAAATAACAGGTTAGTCAGGGCTCACAAAGTTCTGGGGGCAAATGATTTTAAGATCACAGCTGTAAACCCAGGCTGTTACATGTAGGACTGAAAAGTCATAGACCCAGCAGACCCTAAATTATCACTCACACGTTCTTTATGGGAACAGGAAAACAAACCCTCAAGGATATGTGAGGCAGAATGAAAAGGTCGTCCGGATGCGGACGTTAACAAAAGGAAATACGCTGCGTGTAACTCACAGCCGTGAGCAAGGGAACCAGCGAAATGGTGTTTGCAAATGGACCTGTAAGGTTTAATGAAACTACTAAAAAGGATTCCTAAAAATAAGAGCATGATGTTAAGAATTATCCACGGCTAGTGTCACAGGTGATTGCAACAAACAGGTGAGGGGAAACAAAAATGGAACACCTGCTGGTTTTTTATTGTGCGTTTTGTTCTGTTTGAGGGAGTTAGGTATGTATTCTGGTTCAGTTTTAATGGTGACGGACAACATCTGGGTTCAAGGTCCAGGCTGCACGCAGATGCCACGGCAGGCCCATGGGGAGTGATTTGAGGTTCAAGCGTGGTGGGCGGGAGAGGGGGGGGGGGGGGTCAGACTCCTGCCACGTGGCACCAGGGGCTGGGGTAGCCACACAGGCCACCGGGTGAGGACGTCTGGGGAACTTCATCCCCTAAGCTTTGGGGACAGTGGAGAAAACAGACAGTGGGCCCAGATTTCTTTCTGAAATAGATAATATGGTCAGGATACCGGAATATTACTGTCCAAATACGAGGGCCAAAAGAAAAAGTCAGGATTTTTAGGGAGCACTTAGGGTGAGTTGTTATAAACTCCTAAGGCCCTGAGCACTGACAGGACGGGATTCGTGTTTTGTGCAAAACCGGAGGGAATCCAGAGTCAGAAACTCGGCCAGTGGTGGCATCCCTGGGCCTTTTGATGAATTTGGAACCTTCGCTAACCACTAAACCAAAGGAAGGCAGCCACAGTGTTGCCAGGATACCATCTGTCTCAGTAAACAGAAGGGAGTCTGTCTCCCATGTTCTCAGAGATACGCAGCTGAAGACCCTGTAATGGGGTTAGTCTCCGCAGGCCTGGGACAGTCACGGCTGCTGTCGTGGTGGAATTTGGGGGTTCCAGGCAAAGCATAACCAGTGCATGGACTCTGAGCAGCGTGGAGTCTGTTCTGGAAAGAACCTGCTGTCAATGACCGCTCTTGGGAAATGGTTTCTCCGTCATAGTCCCAGTTTTCCGGCCTTTCGTCTCCTGAGTGGGTGTAGGAATTCTAGAACAGAGCTGTCCAATAGATATGCACCGTGGGAACCACCTGTGTGATCTTAAGTGTCCTAGTAGCAACATTAAAAAGCAAAACTAAGAAAGAAACAAGTGACATTAACACCCAGTTCTGTCTTTCCAGCATGTAATCGATGTAAGGGTCCTTTATGAGATATTTCACTTTTTTTTTTCTCATACTGAATCTTTGAAATCCGGTGAGGATTTTACATTCACAGCACATCTCAATAGAAGTGACCACAGTCAAGTGCTTGACGGTCACAGGTGGTTAGTGGCCGCCATCGTGGAAGGGGCAGGTCCAGAAGGTTGTATCATCAGCCCATGCTTGTAACTAAGTTATGCAGTTTCCTTTAAAACTCTGTGCGATATATACACAGGCAGCCTTTTGGAGTAGGAAATCATTTAATTTCTACACCATTAGAGTGAACATTAAGAATCCAGCTTCTAGAATTAGTGAGCTTTGTGGAAACTGACTTCTGACCCAACGCTGTCCTAACACTGCTACCCCAGAGTAGCTATGAGTTTTGACACTGATCTTTAAACATGCCCAGTCTTCCTTGTCACTGTATCTTGCTTCAGCCCAAGCTCACTCCGTCACCTGCAATCATGTGATGAGAATTATACGATAGAAATCATTGTCATAGGAAAAGGTAAATGGCATTTTATCTAAATGAGTAATTTAGAAGTACTATGTATTGAGGGAGCAAAAAAAAAAGGGGGGGAGGGTAAAGCTATATAAAAGTATAAATACTTGACCTTTAAAAATGTCTTTAAGATGGTTAATATCGAAGTTTGGAACTCACACAGTAGCGTTTAATATTGCATTATAACTTGCTGGATCGTGTCCTTACGTTCTGCTTCACTTGGGACAGATGACTGCATGTTTCTGACCGATCATCAACTGTTTCTCATGAAATAAGTCCTTTAGAATAATTAAATAATTAGTATTCGGGGCCCCTGGGTGGCTCAGTCGGGTAAGTGTCAGACTTCAGCTCAAGTCATGATCTCATGGTTTGTGGGTTTGAGCCCCGCATCGGGCTCTGTGCTGACAGCTCAGAGCCTGGAGCCTGCTTTGGATTCTGTGTCTCCCTCTCTCTCTGCCCCTCGCCTACTCATGCTCTCTCTCTCTCTCTTGCTGTCTCTCTCTCTCTCAAAAATAAATAAATATTTAAAAAAATTTTTAATTAGTATTTGATCTACGTTGATTAAACATCCAGATATGTAATATATGAGTATATGCATATTTAAATATATGTATGTCCCATTAAATTAAGGTAACAACAAAATGAATATACATGATGCATATGTATGCATATATGAGTTATGTATATGTGTTTCCCTAAATTTGTTGGTCTAAAATGTAAGTGAAAATGTTAGTAAAATAGAAATAGGGTGTAGATCGGAAAAGAGATGTGGAACTTCCAGATCACAAGAGAGAAAAATAAAAACAAAGAAAATCTGCTCAATCCAAAGGAAAGAGGAAAAAAGATTTTTTTTAAAAAAGGCTGAAGAGGGGCGCCTGGGTGGCTCAGTCAGTTGAGCGTCCGGCTTCGGCTCAGGTCATGATCTTACCGTTCATGAGTTCAAGCCCCGCGTCGGGCTGTGTGCTGACAGCTCAGGGCCTGGAGCCTGCTTGGGATTCTGTGTCTCCCTCTCCCTCTGCCCCTCCCCTGCTCATGCTCTGACTCTCTGTCTTTCAATAATAAATAAACGTTAAAAAAAAAAAAAAAGACAGTAGAGAGCTTCTCAGGGCACCTGGGTGGCTCAGTCAATTAAACGTCCGACTTCCGCTCAGGTCATGATCTCACGGTTTGTGAGTTCGAGCCACGCGTTGGGCTCTGAGCTGACAGCTCGGAGCCTGGAGCCTTCTTCGGATTCTGTGTCTCCCTCTCTCTCTGCCCTTCCCCTGCTCATGCTCTGTCTCTCTCTCTCTCAAAAATAAATAAACATTAAAAAAAATTTTTTTTAATAAAAAAAGGCTGAAGAGAAAAAAGTTTAATAATAACAGAAAACCTAAAGATGTCAGGAAAAGGATTAAATATCTCAGGGTTCACTCTAAATGTGAAGAACTCCCCAGTTAATAGAGCCTCATGAATTAGGCAAAAAGGCAAAGGTCAGTTATCTTTGCAAAATGGACAGAGAGATTGGAAACAAAGGAAGGGGGCAGGACGGGAGGCAGAAGCGCTGACAGTGGGAGAGCAGGAGAAACACCTTTCATTCCAGAATCAGGGTCAAAAGCAACCCACTGAATCAGGAAATACATTTTATGCACATAAAAGTTTACTACCTTCCATGCCCAACACGAGCCTTTATACACTGAGCCTTAAGCAGCAACATGAAAAACTCAAAGCCAAAAATGATGAATACACTAGCAAAAATTGGAAAATACCAATGGTGCCCAGCCCTGGGGAGGGTTTGGAGAGCAGGGCATTGCAACACGCTGTTTGGGGAGGGCGTATCGGCGGGGGGGGGGGGGGGCGTGCAGCCCTTCTTCCAGGCAGTTTGACCCAACCGAATAATGATTCCACTGCTGGGCGTCTATGCTACATGAAGAAGTTCACGGAAACCTTGTAATGTATGAAGAGATTGCCAGCCGAAATACCTGGCGATGGGGACTCCTCAAATCCGCTCCGTGGGGCTGTCTGCAGTGGTCTGAAAAAACCGAAGTGGATGCATGCTTACACACTGAAGGCTCCAGACACTGCCGTTTAGTGAAACATGCAAGTTGCATAGTAATCATACCTGTCGAAGTGCAAGAACAGGAATGCAAAAAGGCCCCAGAGGGACATACAATTGCAATTAAGAGGGCTCACCCACTGCCGCTGGGGGTGGGGGCTGGGGGAGTGAGGGGTTCTTATGTCTGACTTGACACGCACAATATAGTTGTTTTGATTGATTTTGCTTTCTTGGTATTTTTAAAAACTCAGTGAAGTCATATTTTTAAATATGTCAAATAATTAAAGCTGTTTTTTAAACACACACACACACACACACACACACACACGATTATAGTCACCGTCAGCTTTGTTCCTAAGTAGTGGAGAGGCGAGGGGAAAGGACCAGAAGCCCCTATTATTCCTCTTAGAAAATGTCATGCATCACATAGGGAAAACGAGGCTGAAGAATGATGATCGGATTGAAAATAAGTCTTTAAAAAACAGTTTGCGAGCATTGATGTTTTGCATACATAGAAGATGGTATTTAGAAGTAAAACTCTCAGAATCAGAATCCATAGCAAATAGCCATTCATCCAACTCCAAATTGAGCAAAGCTGTCAAAATTGCTTTAAAAAGTAGCCGTGAGGGCACTAGAGAGTTCATCTGCATTTTAAGAAACAGAATGTTCAGAAACCCATTTTGCACCAAAGTCTTGGAGAAAGCAACCTACACGAATAACGTTACATCTGTGACCACAGAAGTGGATAAATTCTATTCATCAGAGTTTGGGGTGCAGATAATGTCAGCCTCTCACATCTGGAAGAAACAGGGTGGCCACGCGTGTGCTTTGGACCCAGGGCAATACCACAACCCCCAAGGTGTGCTGGGCTTCTGGAGACATCATTTCACAAAATACAGAAAATTGCTGTAAAACTAGGGCATGATTGCAATTTAAGGGAAATGGTGCAGATAAATCTATTTTAATGGATAAGCTTAGTAGATGCAAAATAAATATGTCAGTATTTCATTATTTATTCCTTTCAACCAGTCTAAATTAGAGTGGAAAATGCAGACAATCTCCAATCTGCAATTGTACACATAGAAATGAAAAAAAAAATTGCTTCTCCTCAGCCATTTGAGTACTTTGGAAAAACTTCTTCCCACTGTATAATTAATTTCAAAGGCTCTTTTGCACTCTTTCGTTTCCACTGCATAATCCATTGTGTTCTTCTTGGCTGTCTCACTTTACCTAGGCCATCAAGTTGCTCACCACTGAATGGAGTTCACAAATTCTCTTTTGATCAGTGGGTCTCTTTGGACGCTTGGGTCAGTATTTCTGTTCAGCAAAAACTAGGTTAGTGAGATTGGACAGGGCCATCTGCCTGGCATCACTGCCAGACAAAGGGCCAGTGGTAGTGGGCTCAACCCAAGGACCCCCCCAGAGGCTGTGACACCTTCCAACTTGGTAACTCTTGATTTATTGAGCAACGTTATTAAGCAGTGAGCAAGGGTTGCCTTTCTTGCTGTCTATGCTACAGATAAAGAAGGAGAACAAAAAGGCTTACTAAGACTCTCCTAAAATTCTACCCCAGTGGAGGCATCAAGATATAGATATATCTTCTAAGAAATAGAGAATTCAATATAGCATTTCCTTTATTGGAGTCAATGTGCTAACTTATATAAAACACAGGACACAGTTTATAATGTGCTAGAGAAAATATGACATTTAAAAACATCAGGGAAACAATCCCTGATAATTTGATAAATGATGTTATCAGCTTAAGATAGATGAGCTCTAAGATTAGCTATCAACTCAAAACAGGAGAAACCATATGCAAAGCTGAATTTTTCATGAGCAAACAGACCAACATACTTTCTGATGGAAACATGAGGTGCAGGCCCAGGGTCAAAATGTAAAACAATTGGAATTGACTCTGTTGAGCATAAAGCTCTACAAAATAAAATTCTAGGCACTAGAATTTAGGAATCTTAGTGTTCTTTGTCTCTTCTTTACATCCTCTGTGTTTTATGTAATGAGAATAATGTTTCCTGCATGAAATATCATGGTAAGAGGTCAATGAGAAATATGTATTTGGAATGATCAGGGACATGTCAAAACATTGTTTCTTTTTGTCCTTCCACGCTACCTTCCTTTTTCCCCTGTATTCTCTGTATTTTTCTTCAAGTATTATATGAAACTTCTTGATTAGTACTTGGAGAAATAAAGTCTTCAGAGTCAGAAAACTTAGCTTTGCAAACATCACGAGACTCCAGTTAGTTTTCCTTATGGATCCCTTGTGATAATTCCCACATGGAATGGATCCCTGCAATAAATTCCAAGCTGGAATTCTCATCACCGATTTTCCCATTCCCAACCATTAGAACAATCTTGAATTAAAAAAAAAACGCATTGTAATGCACATAAGGAATTTAATTATTATAATATACGCTCCCTGACGAAAACTCAAGAAGTACACATCACGGGGAAGAGAACACACCCAATTCCACCACCCAGAGTGTTTGGACACACTTCTCTCCCGGTCATTCCCTCCATGACACACAGAACACATTTTATGTAGCTCAAATTGTACTGCAGACATAATTACCATTAAAATTTAACAACATGCTGTAGGCAGAACTCCACATACCTACAAACTCTTCGGGGTTGCGTAGTATTCCACCGCATGGATGCCCAAGGCTTCATTCAACATTAGTCCTCTGATGTTGGCCTGTTGTGGAGGACAAGATTGTTGCGTTTTGAGAAAACTCTGATAAGAACAGCAGTGAGCTGCTTAGACTTCAGAGAAAGAGGCTGACAACTTTGAGAAGAGACCTGGAAATGCATTCTCAGCACCTGAGTTAGAGAATGTGGCGTGTTTCCCATGAATCAGCAGCAGCGGTGTCACGGGGGGGGGGGGCCCACTCTACACCCATTGAATAGAGCACCTGCAGTTTAACAAGCTCCCCAGGTGATTCACATTCATGGTTTGAGAAGCTATGGCTTAACCAACAGAGGAAATTATGTAACTGGGTGATGCTGGGAGATATTTTCAAATGACACACAGTTGCCTTTGAATAGGATTCTTGAAACCACTTCCAGTATATTGTTCACCAATATATCAGGCTAGATTGAAGAAATAGGGTTTGAGTTTTGAAATATCTCAAAGTTGGGTATTATGATAGAAGGTCACTGGAAGTTGATTTTTCATCCGTCAAATCTTTTAATTCTGTGTTTTGTGATTTATAACATAGCTTCGTATTTAGAAAGCCTCTTTCCAGACAGAGATGGGATACTTTTCATAGATCTTATATTTATATGTACATTCTGAGTCAGAGGACCCAGCTAACCTGTGTCGACACTCCAGACCCATAGACTCTGTGTTATTTTGAGCTGTGAAGTTTGTGGTAATTTGTCAAAGAGACTCTGGCCTCTGGAAGTGGACTGTCACAAACACCTGTAAAGGGGGGGGAGTGGATTTGGAAGGGGACCATGTGGGAGGTGGAGAGAATTTTGAGGAGTATAATAAAGCCTGAATCACCTTGAACAGACTACCATGGGAGATATGCATTGGACATTGCCACTGGGGACTCCATGTCAATGGAAGTGAAGAACATGTTATTATGAACCAGAAGAGAGGGATCCTTGTTATGTCATGGTAGAAAGTTGAGCAAAATTATCTCCCAAAGTTCCATAGAATGCAGGACTCGTGAGTGACTGTGTAGCTAGAGGGATTTCCCAGCAAAGTGTGGGGAGGCCCACATGGTAAGAAGAGAGGGAGGCCTCTGGTCAGCAGGGAACTGGAGGCCACCACATAACTTCCCGAGAGGAACTGAATCTTGGCAATCATGTGAATGAGCTCGGAAGTGAATCGTCCCCCAGCTGAGCCTTCGCATGAGACCCCAGCCCCAATAAACTTGAACCTGTTCTTATGGGATACCTTGGGGCAGAAACCCCTGCTGAGCCACACCTGGATTCCTGAGCCCTAGAAACTGTTGGATAACAACTGTTTCCTGTGTGAGGCTGCTAAGTCTGGGGATCGATTGTATATAGCAATAGATAACTAATAAAACCAGTAAAATGACATTTCACATAGGCCGCCTGGGCCTTTGCGGAAAAGACATGCTACTCTACCAACAGCAGCAGCAGAGGCAACAGGAGAAAATACAAACTGGAGAGTCCAGGGAGGAAGGGAGTCACTATTTCAGCTCAAGCAATAACTAGTGCCATCTCAATAATGTGCCTGAAGACGTCCCAGGCACGTGACTTGACATGCGAATATGGGCAAAGTTCTTTCTGTTAAATTGTGGATTCACTCTTGATTCACATCTCTCAGGAAGGGCAAGGGCACTTGTCTATAGTTTCCAAGTTTAAAATGCTGTAGAGATGTTTTGTGTAGGGCGAGGCATGTAATCAAACATGTGCAGACCGGCTCCCGGCAAAAACTCAGATGACGTCAGTGTGGTAGAACAAGCACTTAGGTACCACATTGGAAATCGTCTGCTGGGAAGACTGGATGATGCACTCTTTGCCCAGTGGTGCATAGAGCTGCCCTGCCAGTCAGCCACCCTCCCCGTGTGGCGATTTAGCGCTCAATTAATTAAAATGAAATGAAATAAAACATTCCGTTCCTCAGTTGTGCTAACTCCATTTCAGTTGCTCAGTAGCGCCCGTGGCTGTGGATTCTACATTGGCCAGTGCAGAAGTAGAACGTTTCCATCACCACAGAAAGTTCTACGGGACAGGGCTAGCCTAGAGAATGCCGGGATCTGAGAGGGGGAAAGAGGGAAGGAAGGGTAATACGGAATGTGAAAGGAGATATCACATGACCCGGGGAATGCACCAGGGTTCTCTCAATATTGTTTTTTTTTTTTAATTTTTTGTTAAAGTTTATTTATTTATTTTGAGAGAGAGAGAGAGAGAAACAGCATGAGTGGGGGAGGGGCAGAGAGAAGGAGAGAGAGAGAGAGAGAATCCCAAGCAGACTCCACATTGTCAGCCCAGAGCCTGACCTGGGGCTCGAACTCACGAACTGTGAGATCATGACCTGAGTCCAAACCAAGAGTTGGACACTTAACTGACTGAGTCACCCAGATGCCCCTTCTCTCAATACTGTTAAAGGTGACAATGGCGTTTAAATGGATTTTTTCAAATAACTCATGAATTATCTCCATAAAAGTTTTTGAACACTCTTTCTATACCACTGATATTTCGAATTCCTCCTTTATTAGTCTTGGGGGGCTTTGTGCAATCCCTACCCTTTGGCACTGGACTCCCGGCCTTTCACCATGAGACAATTTTTCTTTTTTGAGGACCGGATGGACTTTGAATGCTGCCCTGGGAACACGTGGCCCCACAAGCTGGGGTGGCTCTCGGCGCAAGAAGCACGTTTTGTATAACAAGGATGAGACAAAGCGAAATAAAAACAAAGTAGGAGACAAAGCCTGAGATGATCTTTGCTTTTCCACCCTGCCCTCCGAGGACAGAAGAGTGTGCGACCTCCCACCTTGCGATGTCCCTCTTGGCGTAGAGCAGATGGTCCAGTGTTGGAAATTCCCTAGGATCTGGTCTAGCGTGAGGCATCAGTCTCCGGAACCATTCTGTTAAATACAGTGAAAAATGATGCTGGCTCCTTTCCAGAAGGAAGGCAGCCACCTAGCACGTGGGCTCTGGTCCCTCCCATAAGACCACAGCACACGAAGCCCCAGCCGCAGCGGTTGACAGGGGCCAACGGAGAGAAGCTGATGTGTGTCACATCCCTGCTGCTGGAGCTCGCTGGCCATAGGCTCCACGGGGCCGTCCTGATGGCCCCGCCTCCTCGCACCCCATCTGTCTCCATGTTGCAGAAGCTGTTGACCTCAAAGCGCAGGATGCTTCCCCCCCGGTCCCTGATCCCGTTGCTCCTGGCCCCCAAAGGACCCTTCCACCCTTCCCTGTGCCATAGAAGGTCTTTCTTCTCTGCCTGGGGAGGCTACGGAGGGAACAGTAACCCCCTTCAGGGCAAGCCTGCACCCCAGACCCCCGGCCAGGCCGTGCTGGAGGCTGAGGGGTGGCTCGTCTCCCGCTCGTTTCGGGGTGTGTGTGCGGGGAGTGCTCCCACTGCTCCCAGAGCAAAAAGGAGGGTCTGCATCAGGGGACATTTCACCATCCACCCCAGAGGCAGGCACTGCTGGTATTTCCCGCTTCGCCAATGTCAGTGTAGAAACTGCCCGTCACCCCTGCTGTGTCGGTAACAATTAGCTGTGTCATATTAGCTAATGTTTACTGGGTGCCCACGATGCTGTAGACACCTGCTAAGGAAGGTCCTTGCATGATTTAATCAGCACGACCACAGGCCGGTTCCATGAGTTGGAATGATTGTGTCAAGGTCTGCTTTTCAGAAAGTTGCGACATGACTGACGAATGCTGTATTCGTCCCCAGGGCTGCCGTAACAAATACCACAGACTGCGGGGCTTAAAACAACAGAACGCAGTCCCTCACGGCTCTGGAGGGCAGGTGTCTGAAACCAAGGTGTCCGCAGAGCCACGCCCCCTCCAAAGGCTCTAGAAGAGAATTCATTTCTTGCCCCTTCCAGGGTCTTGTGGCTCCTGGCGTGGGGTAGCAGCACCCCGCTGTCTGCCTCCTTCTCGACGTGGCCCTCCCCTCCATGTCTGTGTGGCTCTCTGTGTCCTCTCCTCTTCGATAAGGACACCCCCGGTCTTTGAACTGAGGACCCACTCCAAACAGCGTGACTTCATCTCAAGATGCTCAATCACACCTGCCGAGACCCTATTTCCAAAGAAGCTCACATTCTGAGGTTCTGGTGGGGACAATATTCAACCCACTGCACAATCATAAGTCTGGACTTATCAAGGGACTGTTTGATCGATTGAGGGGATCAGAAGGGTGTGAAGCTGAGTCAAGGGGCATTTGAAAGGCTGAGGATACATATGTAGCCAGGAAAGGAAGGCTGCGGCAGGCTTGCTAGATTAGGAACAAAACTCGGCACACCATCTTCCGTCTTCCGGCTTATATGGTTTCTTTTTTGTTTTTAATTTTGTTAATGTTTTTATTTAGTTTTGAGAGAGAGACAGAGCACGAGCAGGGGAGGAGCAGAGAGGGAGGGAGACACAGAATCCAAGGCAGGCTCCAGGCTCCGAGCTGCCGGCACAGAGCCCGACGCGGGGCTCGAACTCACAAGCCGGGAGATCGCAACCTGAGCCGAAGTCGGACGCTCAACCGACTGAGCCCCCCAGGCGCCCCTCGGCTTGCATTGTTTCTGATTAAAAATATATGTATTCATCTTTGGTCCTCTCTCTATAATATTTCTGTCTTTCTCTGGGTGCTTTTAAGATTTGTTTTTAAGGGGTGCCTGGGTGGCTCAGTTGGTTAAGTGTCTGACTTTGGCTCATGTGATGATTGCATGGTTTGTGAGTTCAAGCTGCACATGGGGCTCTGTGCTGACAGTGCAGAGCCTGCTTGGGATTCTCTCTCCGTCTCTCTCTCTGCCCCTCCCCCACTTGTGCGCGCGCGCTCTCTCTCTCTCTCTCTCTCTCTGAGTGAATAAATAAACTTAATTTTTTTTTAAAAAAGATTAAAAAAAAGTTTAAGCAATTTGGTTATTGTGTGTCTCAGTGTACATTTTATCATGATTCTTGTTGACCTATAAACCCGTGGGTTTGTAATCTTCACCAAATTTGGACAATATTCAGTTGTTTTCTCTTTTCTACAGTTTTGGCTCCCCCATCTCCCCCCACCCACCCTTTCAAGGACTTCAACCAAATATGTAATAAGCTGCTCAAGTTTGGACTCTCTTCTTTGTATTTTAGTTTGTGTAGTTTCTGTTGCTAGATTTTTAAGTCCACTAATCCTTTCTTGTGCAACGTGTAATCTGCCCTTAGTCCTGGCTAAGTTTTTTTGGTTTTGTTTTTCTGTTTTTTGTTTTTGGGTGTGTGTGTGCGCGCGCGCGCGCGCGCGTGTGTTTATCCCACACATTGTAGTTTTCAGCTATCAAAGTTTTATTTGCACCTTTTTTGCAATATTGTAATTTTGTAATTGGCTGTGTCCACGGACACTGCACAGCAGGGGGCAGAACCAGGGTACCTGAGGTCAGAAGGCACCATCCGCTCTGGCCTAAGGATTATTTTGAGCCAAAGGCGATTGCGCAAAAGTAGCTCCAGGAGGAGCTGTCCGCCCTCCCCCACCCTCCCGGAAGCGGAGCAGAAATTCTCCGTGTGGAGGCGTCCTCCCCCTGCCTGAACAGAGAGCCCTTATCTGCCACCGCTTTCCCCCTGTATTTGCTGCCTTACAAATCACTGCCCCCGAGGCGCCTGGGTGGCGCAGTCGGTTAAGCGTCCCACTTCGGCCAGGTCACGATCTCGCGGTCCGTGGGTTCGAGCCCCGCGTCGGGCTCTGCAATGACAACTGGAGCCTGCTTAGGATTCTCTCTCTCTCTCTCTCTCTCTCTCTCTCTCTCTCTCTCTCTCCCCATCCCTGGCTCTCACTTTGTCTCTCTCTCTCTCAAAAATAAACATAAAACAATAAAATAAATGTATCTTCCTTTGTCTGAATGGCACAACCACCCCCCCCCGCGGCCCGATTTTCTTTTTTTTTTTTTCCATGCCATACAAACCTTCCAACACCAAATAAAATTCTACACCTTTTCTCCCGTTGCTCTGCCTATTGCCAGTTTATTCCTAGACCCAGCCGCTGAAACTAGGATGGCAGAGGGAAATGTTCTCTCCCCTGCAAGATTCAGAGATCTCGGCTCCAGGAACCTGAAGGCCAAGGGGTGAAAGGTCAGTGGGAAGAAGAATCATGGTCTGAGCTACATTTTTTATTGAGTGTGAGCTTCTGAAGCTCCTCGCCCAGCTCAGGGCATAGCTCAACAGAGGTCAAGGTGGCTCACCAGGTAGACACAGGTCAAGAGCATCTGTCAAGGTCAGCAGGGTCCTGGGCCAGAGCGAGGGCGAGGGAGATCGCGCCCCTCCGTGTTCACACAGTTTATGCAAGGATTGATTTCAGGAGGCATAATGGCTGAATAACAGATCTAATGGGTAATTTGAAAATCAATCCACAAGCAAAGGATGCTGATATTTATCTGGTAGCGGGCTGGTTCCCATCCTTTCCTGGCTGAGCAGGTGGGGTACGTGTTTCCTGCCCCAGGACTCAGCTTCTCTGTCCCACAGTCGGGGGAGCTGGGCTGGGTGTGGAAGGGCTGTGCCCTGGCCCCAGCCTTACCTCCTCCTGGAGACAGAAAGAAGACTGTCCGTCCGCCCCCACATTTGTTCACCGCTAGATGGGGAACTTCTCCTAGCTTTCCCCCAGGGCTCCAGAAGTCCCTGGAGAAGGTAGTGCACATCCCTTTGAATTTAGATACCATTTCAAGGAATTATTTTTTCTGACGTCCAACTCACACGTCAGAAAACATTCAGTTCATGAATTTGCTAAAACCTCAAATTTTGGGTTTCTTCACTTTTGTCTTTTTTTTTTTTTTTTTTTTTCTTTTTTTAGTGTACTGCCCTCAAAGAAAAAGGTTAATTAGTTGGACTTTCAAACTGCTCTGGCCTGTATTAATCGCTAGGAGATTTCCAGCAGAAACTTCACTGATGGTGCTTGTTCCTGCATATACCGAAAGTGACTGGGGGTCGTATGCAAGCGATCTCACTGGGTTTCTCCTTCTGAAACCAGTGCTACGCTATATGTTCACTCACCTGAGTTTAAATACATGAATGTAAACAATAAAAAAGTAAATGGAAAGTGACCGGATCCCTTTTAAATAAGCTGTTCTTTCCTGAGTCAATGGGACTTGATGAATGGGCGGGGGGACGGGCGCAGGGGAGGGTGGGAAGCAGCTTCCTTGCAGCCTCGTGCTCTCGAAACTTCTGTTACCTACGAAATTTCTATTCCCAAGTCCTGAGCGCAAGGATAAACACACACAAAGCGGCTGATTACCTCTAGAACCTCGTGCAAGTACTTTCTTCACCTACCACATCTCACTGAATCCTTCCTCTTAGGAAGCGAGCTTTTTGAAGCTCTGGTTTGCAGCGGAGGAAGGTGAGACTGAGTTATTAACCGGTGGGTCCCACTGCAGCCCAGCGCACACAGAGGCTGGGATGAGGATGGCCTCGACTTCCTTTTTGTGGCCCTGCGTGTGTGACGGGTGTATACACAGCCTTGTATTTTGCAGCGGGGGCGCAGGGAAGAAGCCCCAGGTCAGGTGGAAACTTCCAGAGCTGCGTCCCGACAGTCCGGGGGAGGAAGGAGTGGATGATCTGAGCTGGCATGGGTCTTCAAGCCCAGATCAAGGATGGCTTGCCCTCCGGGGGACTGGAGCGGTGAGGGTCCCGAAACCCAAACGCCTCCCGGAGCCTGGCTGTGTGAATGTGTGGAAACAGCGGCTTTCACAAGGAACATTTCTCTGAGTGCAGAGGAAATGAGGCAAGCAGTTTATTTAGGAGAAGCAGAAGCAAGAGGAAAGTGATTTGCCTTCTTTTCCTCTTTTGCTCCTGGGAGGGGAATGATCCTGCAAGAATGTACCAGCAGGGTGTAGCAAGCCCTTCCCTATTTGCTGGAAATCCCTCCCTCCCTCCCAGGCTCCTCAGTTTCTGTTTTGCAGGTTGCTGCGCCCGCCCGGAGGGGACTGCAGGTCAGGGTGGCACCCTGCCAGGGCTCAACCCGCAGCACAGGGAATGCACCGGGTGGGGGAATCAAGCGGGCCCGGCCTCCAAGGCACAGGGAGGGGTGGGGGCAGCCGTGGTCCCCACTTAGCCAACACCTTGGAGGCAGCCGGGAGCCTGCTTTTTACAAAGCACATGTCCTCAGGCAAATGTCATTTCCCTGGTGGCCAGAGTGGTCTCCAAAGGGGAAGTGAAAGTTGCTGCATAATTTGAATATTGAAGGCAGCCTTCAGGATTCGGCACCGAGGGCAGGATTCATGGGGAACAAGCCAGGAGCGCCCGGTTTACTTGGGGAGGGAATCAATGTTTGTCAGGGACCACCCTGTTCTGGGTGCCGGGCTGGACGCTGGGCGGGGCGGGGGGGGGGGGTGTTGGTGCTGTGGATCAAGGCTGGCCTGGGGGTCTCATCATCTGTCTGCAGTAGAGTTTCCATGGCGTGGGAAGGTTCCACACCCGTGCTGTCCAACACGGTAGCCACGGCCACATGTGGCTCATTGAACACGTGGAATGTGGTTCTTGCCACTGAATTTTCCATTTTCTTAAATTCTAATGAATTTAAGTTGAAGGAGAGCGGCTGAGTGGCCCAGTCGGTGAAGTGTCCGACTCTCGATCTCGGCCCAGGTCATGATCTCATGGTTTGTGAGTTCGCGCCCCGCCTCGGGCTCTGGGCTGACAGTGCGGAGCCTGCTTGGGATTCTCTGTCTCCCTCTCTCTCTCTCTCTGCACCCCCTCCTCCATTTTCTCCCTCTCAGAATGAATAAATAAATAAACTTTAAGTAGCCACGTGCCTAGTAGCTACCGTATGGAACAGCGGTGTTCCATGTAGAACCTTTGTTTGGGGACCGAAATAATTGGGCTGTGACGTAGGCTCCGACATCTCTAGCCAGTGGGGGTGCGGTCGGGGGGCTTGCGGGTACCCAGAGTGTCTGCCAGTGACCAGGTCACGGAGGGTAAGAAACGATTTGACTTTTGCTTGCTTCACATGCTTCTGTACATGAGTTCCAGCCCAGGTCATGGAGGTGTGGTGACAGGTGTGGCCCCCCGCCAGCCGGGGGACCCCAGGCGAGCGAGGTCCAGGGCCCCGTTTCATACAATCCCTAGGATAGGAGGTAATGACATCTTTGTCTACGGCCTGCTGTCCACACTGTCCCTGTGGCATTCTCTGCTCTGTGCGTCTGGCACCCTTGGAAATATTCATTCAGCCCTGGTGTCTCTGTGTCTGCTCTCAGCCACCCAGGGGGAGGGCCGTTCTCACCCTTCGTGAGGAAGGAGGCCTAGCACCAAGCCCCTGGGGTGCACTGGAGATGACGGTGGACTGTGGAGCACTGCCTTCTTCCCCCCCGGATAGCAGGGCAGCATGGAAGGTTCTCCATCCCGGCCTGTTTTCCTGCAACCCTTGGTCCTAAGAACGATTTAGATCAACAGAAATGCTGACATTAGAACGTGAAGCGAGTGTTTACAATGATTTCACAAGCCTGCCTGGAGCCCCTACTGTGTGCTAAGTTAAGCGTTCATTAGCCCTCCCTACCACCCCCCCCCCCCGGGTGTTGGCAGGTGGTGTGGTCGGTCGTGGCTTGGTAAATGCACTTTTTAGCACTCGGAGATCTGCTCCAACTGGGGAGGTTTGGCTGTATCCTGAGGTTGGGCTAAGGATTTTGTGAGATTCAAAAACGCAGGGTGTGTCGAGGAAATTCTCTCGGAACCCCACTTTGTCCGAGAGGGCCAGCTCTTGGCCCCTTGCGCTGGGCATCTGTTTATTTTTTAAGTTTTATTTTTTATTTACTTTGAGAGAGAGAGAGAGAGAGAGAGAGAGAGAGCAATGAGGGGAGGGGCAGAGAGAGGCAGACAGAATCCCAAGCAGGGTCTGTGCTGACAGTGAGGACAGATAACTTGGCTGAGACTGAAAATCATTACCTTGTATCGACAAGTGCACGGGGATGCATCGTTTTTGTTCTGTGCAGATTTTTTTTTTCCCACTCAGTTCTCTACTACTTGTGATTCTCTTTCTGAATCATTACTCTTTCTCAACACGTCTCCACTCCATCATTCAGATTCGGGCGCGCCCTGTGGATGTGAATTTTCAAGTTTCTTTATCATGTTTTTTCCCAAAACAGTTCCGTCCGCCTGCCCACTCCCTCCCAGCCTCCCAACATGCAGTGTTGTAAGCGAGATTTACATCACCCAAGTGAAACAATTTTCAGGGTTCTTCCTCATCATTGCTGGTTGCCAGAGGTGGGGGCGCAGGGTGAGGAAAACGGGAGAAGGGGATCAAAAGGTAGCAACTTCCAGTTATAACATAAAGTAGCTACAGGGTTGCCCTGCACAGCATGGCGACCGTAGTGATCAACGCTGTGCTGTATCGGGTATCTGAAAGTTCCCAAGATAGTAGGTTAAGCGACTGACTTCGGCTCAGGTCATGATCTTGCAGTTCAAGAGTTCGAGCCCTGCATCAGGCTCTGCTGACAGTTCGGAGCCTGCTTCAGATCTTTGGTCTCTCTCTCTCTGCCCCTCCCCTGCTCGTTCTCTCTCTCTCTCTCTCTCTCTCAAAAATAAATAAACATGAAAAAAATTTTAAAAAGAGAGATCTTACAAGTTCTCATCACAAGAAAAAAAAATGGTTAACTGTGTATGGTGATGGATAAAAAAATATGAGTCTGAACCAAAAAGGCTGTACTGAAAAACAGAAATACAAATAATGCCTAAAAGGTGCCCGGTCGTGGGGAACTATTTGGAAAACAAAGAGTAATTGATTAGTGTAACTGATATCTTTCCTGGCCCTTAACATTCAGCATATTATGTTACTAAGAGGTTCTATACACTCAGTGTTGGTGTATTGCTTTTATTTTGTTGCTGTAAATTGCGTTATCCTGGGTATTCGGGATCTGTGAACGCTGTGTGACGTGGAGAAAATGCCCTGTCCTGTCTGAGCCGTAAGGCTCCGTATCTGTCGGTGGGTGCAGTGGGACCTTGCAAGAATCACAAGAGAACCGTGCCTGGTTCTCAGGCACGGTCCCAACTCAGTGCATTTCTTTCGCTCTCTTTTTACCCCCAAGTGTTTTACAGTTCATGTAATGGTATTTTTCGCCCAGGCCTGAACCAGGAAACAAATACAGAAATGGTATACTCCTCCTTTTCAAAAGCCCAAACCGATATACAGGTCCTCAGTGTGTGCTGAATCACCCAGGCCCTAAATCAGGTCCTACATTTTTTTTTCTTTTCTTTTCTTTTCTTCTTTTTTTTCCAAATTAAAAAAAAAATGTTTATTTATTCTTGGGAGAAAGAGAGACAGAGCACAAGCAGGGGAGGGGCAGAAAGAGAGAGAGACATAGAATCCAAAGCAAGCTCCAGGCTCTGAGCTGTCAGCATAGAGCCCGACACGGGGCTCGAACTCACAGACCACAAGGTCATGACCTGAACCGAAGTCGGACGCTTAACCGACTGAGCCCCCCAGGTGCCCCATTTTATCAAATTTTTAATGTTTACTTATTTATTTGAAAGAGAGTGCAAGCAGAGGAGGGGCAGAGAGAGAGAGAGAGAGAGAGAGAGAGAGAA
Organism: Herpailurus yagouaroundi; assembly: GCF_014898765.1. Taxonomy (NCBI): domain Eukaryota; kingdom Metazoa; phylum Chordata; class Mammalia; order Carnivora; family Felidae; genus Herpailurus; species Herpailurus yagouaroundi. The sequence goes on along the minus strand of NW_024412445.1, from coordinate 4,707,153 downwards.
TCCCAAGCAGGCTGCATGCTATCAGTATGATGAGGTTTTGGGGTGATGGGGGTTCAGAGCTGATGGCCAAGAAAGAATTCTTGACATCTTTGGTGCAAAAAAGTGATTTTATTAAAGTACAGGGACAGGACCCGTGGGCAGAAAGAGCTACATTGGGCTTGTGAGGAGTGACTGCTTATATACTAAGGAGTTGGGGGAGGTAAAGTCAAGAGGACGTTTCCTAAATGGATTTTCACCTGCTAAAGACTCACAGATCACTGGAGGCTTAGCTGTTGTCGGGCTAAGGTTGTTTTCCGTCTAGCAAAGAATTAGGGTTAAGCCAGTAGGGAACTCCCTGGGGCACCTGGGTGGCTCACTTGGTTAAGCGTCTGACTTCAGCTCAGGTCATGATCTCCTAGTCTGTGAGTTCGAGCCCCGCATCGGGCTCCGTGCTGACAGCTCAGAGCCTGGAGCCTGCTTCGGATTCTGTGTCTCCCTCTCCCTCTGCCCCTCCCCTGCTCACACTCTGACTCTCTTTCAATAATACATAAACGTTAAAAACAAATTTAAAAAAAAAAAAGGCTATTGATAAGATGGCCCTTTGCTTTTGTAACTGTACTAAGATATTTGTAAGCTGATAGAGACTTTTATCAGTTAACCATTTCTTTTTTGTCCTTTCCTTTGTCCTTGGGCAGCCAGCAGAGCCTGAGGAATCTCACACATATCCCACCTGTTGGGGGGGGGGAAGGGGGTGCTAGCCTGTGCTTGGCTCTCAGCCTGCCTGCGGCTCCCTCTTCAAGCGGGGAGCTGATGCAAGGCTTGAACTCATGAACCGTGAGATCATGATCTGAGCGGAGATCAAGCCTCAGAAGCTTAACCAACTGGGCCACCCGGGCGCCCCAGGTCCTGCATTGCGGAGTCGGGTCGAAGCATAAGGAAGGGGAGGTAAGTAAGTGTCTTGCCTCTTTTTCCTGCCAGAAAGAGAATGAGACTTATGTCCCCCGTGTCAACTCTGAAATGCCCCTGCTTGCTGGCTGTGGAAGACAAGTCCCTGAACCAATTCTGCTCTCATGGAAAGACCAGCTTCCAGAAGGCGGGAGACAGCCCATAAGAGCATCCTTGTGTGGCAAAGGCACCCACTGGTTCCACGGGGGGGCTGGAGGAACATTGGGACTGGGGGCCTGTGTTCTCTACCAGGCCTGGGGACATCCCCGGGATGGGGACATCCACCATGTCACGGAGCCACACCTGTGTCTCCATCCCTGGCACAGGGCCTGGCGCTGAGGGAATAGCCTTGCTGGGCAGCGTTTTGACCTCAGCACTGGGGCATGACCAGAGGGGCAGGTCCTCGGGGCAGGGACGGCTGGGTGTGGTTCGCCAGGCCCTCCTAGAGTGACGTGCATAGCAGCAATATAAAGGGGGCGGTGGGGATTTAGGGGAGTTAAATCCATCTTCAGGAATCCGGATTAAATACACTACATTGCATTCTTCTTGGAGCCTTTCTGATGCTACCCTACAGCGTGACTCTCTGAAAAGCTCCAGGAGTGCGGGACTCTTCCGGAACCCCTCTCCATTCTCCTTTTTATACTGTGCATAATGGGCTTTAGGAAATATGGCTCAAGGGCGACTCTCTGTGACCTTGAAAAAGGCCCTGGGCTTCCCTGGCCTTGGTTTCACTACCTGAAACCCGTGCTCACACCCATCTCTGCCCCTTCCTCCCCAGCTGTCACTTAATGTTAAAGGTCCGGCAGCTCCGGGACCAGCATGGGGCTCACTTTGCACCCCTCTCCTGGCCCCTGCTTAGCTTTGACGGTGAGGGGACCCTCCTCCGGCTCAACTTGGTCTTCCTGCTCCTGCTTATCCCCCAACCCGCACGGGGCTGGCCAGGGGTCGCAGGCCCAGAATGCCGTCCCGGGACAACTCAGCGGCACTGTGTTCCACACTCTGGCCTCTGCACCTGGACTCATGCTCTCCTTTGCCTTGGGCTTTCTTGCTTTCTCTCTTCACCCAAATAACCCTTCCAATCTTTCAGTGTCCCTGGGTCCACGCTGATTTTCTGCCGGCTGGATCTGCCCGGTTCTGAGAGCCCACAACTGCACGTGGGGCCTCACCTCTTTCCCCTTGCATTTCTATCCACTTGGCCTCACGTATTTTGACGCCTTGTTGTTTGGCGCATGCATACACATTAACGGTTATGTCTGCTTGGAGAACTGGCCCATCTATCATTATGTAAGCCCCCCCCCTCACCCCGCCTTTGTCTCTGGTAACTGCCCTTGCTCCGAAGTCCGTTCTGTCTGAAATTTTAATACAGTGACTCCTGCTTTCTTTGGATTAGTGTTACTGTGGTGTCTTTTTCACCATATCTTCCTTTGTAGCTTATTGCCTACATCTATATCATCTATGTCTAGGTCTAAGTCTGTGCCTATATCTATTATCTATATCACAATCATCTGTTTATTTTAGAGAGAAAGAGGGAGAGACTGCAACTGGGGGAGAGGAGCAGAGAGAGAGAGAGAATCTTCAGCAGGTTCCATGTTCAGCACAGAGCCCAATGCAGGGCTTGATCCCATGACCCTGAGATCATGACCTGAGCAGAAATCAAGAGTTGGATGCTCAACTGACCGAGCCACCCAGGCGCCCCACATGTCCTTATGTTAAAAAGGGCTTTTTGGTAGACAACATGCAGCTGGGGGTTTGCTTGTGGATCCACTCTGATAATCTCTGTACTTTAATCACCGCATTTATCAGTGGCACTTAAAGTATTGGTACAGTTGGATTATTGTCTACCACATTCTTTTTGTTATGTATTGGCTTTCTTTCTTTCTTTCTTTCTTTCTTTCTTTCTTTCTTTCTCTCTTTTTCTTGTCTTCCACTCTTTCTGCCTCCTCTGGTTTTAACTGGATGTTTTGAATGATTCTGCTTCTTCTCTTTACCCTGGTCTCTCAAGACTTGACTGAAATGCACTTGGCCCAGGGTACCCTGGTAGGCCTGCCTTCCCTGCCCTCAGCCCCTCTCACTCCACATCAGTGGCATCCCCTCAGGAATGCTCAGCCTGTCCCCTGGATGAGACACCCCCGTGAGGCCCCCAATGCAGACAGAATCCTCCTGGAGAGCCTCAGGGAGACGGGAAGCCTGGAACCCGGGTCCCACTGCCTCCTGCTTTTCTCCAGGGAGAGTGACACTGGCCCTGAAGCAGTTGGAAAGACGAGAGGGGGCTTCAGGAGGAGGAGTCATGGGCTGGGGGTCCCAGATCATCACTGAGGGCAAGGTCTGAAGGTCCACACCACAAACCATGCACCATGTGCCACTCCCGGAGCTGCGAGGGCCTGACACTGCTTGCAGTTGGGGTTTGGGGGATGCACCCTCCAGAAGCTCACAGTCCGATGGAGGAGGCAGGCACTTAACACCCAGCACCAGGAGAGCCCCCAGCACCACCCCAAGAAGGATTCCAGGAACACAGAGGCCTGGACTTGAGGCAGCTCCAAAGATCAGCTCAGGACAACGGGCTCGGTCTTGTCACACGTCTGGTTCGGCGGTGGCCACGTGGAGTCGGGTGCTGGTCAGGCTGGATGCCGGTCCAGAGAGTGTGGACTTGATGCCTAGCCCAGCCTCCCCCCTCCCACCCGCTGGCAGCACTCTGGATGCCTGAACTCACGATGGATGTAAACATGCAGTCAGTCTCCCTCTGGGTGGCACCCAGCAGTTTGTAAAGGCATCCCGATGCGTCCAGGGATAGGACCGGGGTGTGGGTAGGGGTGCCGCCATGGGCCTCATGAGGGGGCAGGGCCCAGAGAGGAGGAGGCCCTGAAAGGGGAATCAGATGAAGGCCCCAAAACCACAGACCCTCCTTGCTGTGGGGCCCGGCCCGCCCTCGCCCACAGGAAGCGGGAGGGAAATGTGTTGAGGAAGCTACGGCAGGTGCCGGGAGGGCCGCGATGGCCCGGAGGTGATGCCGCCCCAGGGCAGGGCTGGGGGGGGCCCTCCAAGGAGCCCGGGCCCGCCCTGCTGGGCGTGGGCGTGAGTGCATGTGCCCGGGAACACCCAGGGAGGGGACCCCGGCGCGTGAGGCCTGGGGAAGTGCGGTGTGGACGGGAGGGGGCCCGGGGCGCACCCACGAAGGGACACACAGAACATCTCGGGACAATTCACACACTCAATGTCACATCTAGTTGGTTTGACAAAACATGGGAAAGAAGAAGTGAGATTTGTTAGCTGTACCCGGATCCATGCAGTTCACTTCAGGGGACAGTTTTGGTACCAAATTATCCTTGCTATGCAAATTTCCTCCCCAACCGGCTGGTTCCCGGTCGTGCAGGGGGACCTCGGTGGCTGCACCCGCTTCCCGCCGTGCCGATTCACCGGGCAACCACAGCTCATCTGCTGGGCGGCCAGCACCCAGCTGCCGGGGAGGAGGGACCCTCCGGAAGGCTCCTGGCACAGGGAGGGGACATTGGAGACGAGGGCGGCCAGGCTGCAGGGCTCAGGGTGGTCAGCCTGGTTCCTGTCCTTGGCCTTCCCCAAAAGTGGAAAAAGCAGGGGACCTCACCGTGCGGTCGGTTCCTTTCTCCCTAAGACAATACTGCCCAGAATTTGGCATTTTTAAAGCACCGGTCCAAGCTGAGGCCCAAGGAGCAGTGGATCCTCACTTCCCCTCCGTGAGGTGCTCCCTGAACGTCCCTGCGAGGGTCCTGGACCCTCCTCATTTCTTCTGCCTTCATCGGACCGGTTGGGGCCTCTCCTTCTGCCCAGAGAAAATCTGGGATGCTGTACACAGCTGGCTTTCCTTTTCTCAGCTCGTCAAAGCCCCTGCCCAGCCTCCCGGCTCCCTCCTCAGGCACGTGGCCCATCTGTCCCTTTCCTGACAGCCACCCATGTGCTGGTGACTCTCAGGTCTCGGACCTGTCCTTACAGCTGACCCGCTCTCCTCATCCAGCCGCTTAGATAAGAAGAAACCACGCTGCCCCTTCAAGCCCTCTGCCGTCTCCTCTTTCCTCCTAATGGCTCCTATAGGAGCTGAGACTTGGAGTGGATGCCTCATTATTCCTTCCGTGAGCGATGGATTAAATCATCCCAAATAGAGGATTGTGTAACCTGTGTTCATTGAGCACCGTCTCCATCCATGGGGCTGCCATTACCAGATGTCACAGGCTAAGAGGATTTAGAAACAACAGCAACTACTCCCCACCGTTCTGGAAGCTGCGGGTCCGAAATCAGGGTCGGACTGAGGGCCCTCTTTTGGGTCACGACGTCACGTTGTGTCCTCTCCTGGGGACAGGAATCTCTCTGGGGTGTGAATCCCATTCCTGAAGGTTATTATTCCAGCACCTCCCAAAGGCCGCGCCTCCTCACGCCGCCATCTTGGAGGCTGGGGTTTCAGGCCATGGACTTGAGGGGACGCCAACATTGAGTCCGCAGCAGCATGGAGTCCGGAACATTGATATTCCGGGTAATCCTGTTGATGCTGAGGATGTAGCAGTTAGTTAAAAAAAAAAAGAAAAAAAAATCCCAGGTGCTCCTGGGTGTCCTCAGTTGGTTAAGTGTCTTCAGCTCAGGTCATGATCTCGTGGTTTCGTGAGTTCGAGCCCCACATTGGGATTTTCTCTCTCCCTCTTTCTCTGCCCCTTCCCCACTTGCGCTATGGCTGTCTCTCTCTCTCCAAAATAAATAAACTTAAAAAATTAAAAAAAAAAAAATCCCAAACCACCTAGTTCATGGAAATCACATTCTAGTGGCAAGAATCCAAGCCCTCCCCTCTTTGCTTTCCTCTTCTCTGGACTCTGTCCAGTGTCAGCACCTTGACCCCTGCCAGGTGACCACGTAGGTCCTCCCGTCCCTGGTTCCTACAGCATCTCCCTTCCGTGCCTCTAGTGGCTCCCTATCGGCTGCTTGGTCGCCTGTACGCACTCGTCCGGAGGCAGGAAGTGAGCACACCTCCTTTTGCTCTGCTGGGGTCCCCTGTGCCCTGTCCCACAGGGCAGGGGCTCTGTCCTTCCTGGGGTGCAGGAACTCAACTGCTGCCTGCATCCAGGGGACCAGTTGGTCTAATTCAGGGCAAGGGGGGGGGGGTGCGGTGGCAAGACGGCCGTGGTCAGGCACTGAGCTGTGTCCTCTAATCTAGCTTTTATGGGAAACACAGAAATGTATTTGGGTTTTCCACTCTCTGATTCTTATCTCTGAGTTGTTTCAAACTCAAGAGGGGAAGAGACAGACATTCATTGTTCTTTCTTCCTAACAAAACAAAACAAACCCAAAACATAGGTTTGGGCTGAAGGAGAGGGTTAAGCTGTAACTACCTTAGGGAGAAACAGGATGGGGAACCAGCTTAGTCCGGTTTGGGGGTGCTGGTTCCACACCTGGGGGATAGACTCCACGCAGACCTCCGGCTCTAGAATGATCACGAGCGGGTCTGCGGAAACTGCATTTTTAACAACGACCCAGGTGACTCCAAGTTACATTTGGGAATCAAGGTCAGGGGGGAATCCTTGGAAGCACTGGCACAGGGGGAAGGTGCAGGTGGGCAAGGAAGCCTTGAGGCAGCTGGGGATTGGGAATTTGGGTTAAGCACAGGAGAGTGCAACAAGGGGACAGGAGCTTGGCTGTGGGGCGGAACTGTTATTCTCGGAGCCAAGGGTCTCCCTTGCCTCCTGTTAGAGGGCTGGAGGGGCAGGCTGTCTGGGGAAAGGCAGGTAAGAATGCCATCAAGCAGGTGACACCACTTTGGCTCCAGCCCTGCTGCTCCTGGTTCTGGGGCCGAGAAAGCCCAAAGGCATCAGAGCGGTGCCCTGGCCTGTGGAGGAACACGGGGTTCCCTCGCTGGTGGCCCCAGAACCCCGCCCCGCGCATCTTGTGCCAATCGCTAGGTTCCTTGAGTTTCCTTGCTCTGCCTTTGGAGTTGGGGAGGCGCGCACAAAACCCACGACTTATGGAAAAGCCGAAGGGATTCTGTTCCTTGAGAATCCACGTGCTTTTTGATGAGGATGCACGCTGCCACCAAGGAGTCACGAAACGTCCAAGACATTTGATTTTGACAGAAAATATGACTATTTAGCAATGGGATCAGGGAGCGTCCCCCAATCCTGATTTTCAGCTCCCCCCTTTTCACACTAACGTTTAAAACATAGAAGCACCTGGGGGTCTCAGTCGGTTGAATGTATGACTCTTTGCAAAAAAAAAAAAAAATATTTATTTTTGGGAGAGCACAAGCAGGGGAGGGGCAGAGAGAGGGAGACAGAGGATTGGACGAGGGCTCTAGGCTGACAGGCTGACGGCAGTGAGCCTGACGCGGGGCTTGAACTCAAGAACTGGGAGATCGTGACCTGAGCCGAAGTTGGATGCTCAACCGACCGAGCCTCCCAGGTGCCCCAAATGTCCAACTCTCGACTTTGGCTCAGGTCATGATCCCAGGGTCATGGGATCAAGCCCCACGTTGGGCTCTGCACTAAAACATGAATCCTGCTTGGGATTCTCTCTCTCTGTGCACTCTCTAAAATAACTCTCTAAAAAAAAAAAAAAAAAGCAATGCAAATTTTACACTCACAGCGCTCATCGGGAACAGAAGTGAAGTGCGCAAAAGCAGCAAGTTCTGGTGGGGAGTGACAAAATGCGGCCCCGGGGACTCCCCACGAAGACAGAGAGGGCAGGGGACTCCAGGGCTGCCCCACGTGTGCTGGGAACAAGGGCAGGGGCATCAGTGTTACATCCAAGCATCACTTCCACTCAGCTTCTTCTTGATTCTCTGCACCTGCTGCCAGCTCTTTGCACCTTGCTGCACCCCCCTGGAATCCGGTGTCCTCCAGGCAGACCCCACGAAGCGGGCACCCCGCCCTGGGCCAGCCTCTCCGGGGTCAGGGGGACTCGTCATTTGGGCCCATTGAGTGAATGCCGCCCACCCGCGGTGAGTGGGGACCAGGGGAGGACACATGGACACTCGTCAGTGCCAAAAGGATGTGCCACGAGTAATCATTCTTACCACGCTCAGAATAAAGCGTCATGAAAACCAAGAGATGGAGGCAATCACCCTGCTGGTAGCTCTTGAAATCGAGATTTGAAACCTCACCCTTACCCTGTGGCCACAACGGGGGCTACAGGATAAGCCTGCAAGGTGTGCAAGCAAGGACCGGGGAGGCCCGGGACGCATTAGTGCCACGGACGCCTTTCCTCTGGATTCCCGCAAGTTGTGTTCATTAGGCTTCCTAAGGACGAGAGCTGCACAGATGTGTGCAAATCTGTTCCTCATTCTTGATTCCCTGCATCTGTGATCACCAACAAGGCACGGCTGTAAAACAGTGGAACTGAGTGGTTCACGCTCTTGTGGCGACCTCGCCCGAGGAGGCTTCCTCAAGATGCTACCCTGTCGACTGCTAGTTTTGAAGGTGTCCCTGGGGGACTGATGCCAGGGCCTGATGGGAAAGAGCACAGTCTATTTCACTAAAGTTTCACCTTGTTTGGATTACACGTTCTACCGTTCTACCGTGTAGGCCTAGTTAGTTACCCCATCGTGTTTGCTAGGTCTGAGCCCATCTGATGTCGGGCTCTCTCTCTGAAAAGGACAGAAGATTTCCTCCCAGAGCATCTGCTGTAACTCAGTTCTGCTGCAAAGATCAGATGAGCCTTCTGGCACTGCCTGGCTCTGGCCTAAGGGTCAGAACTGTGACAGGTGGCCACCGATGGTCGGTCACTGTCCCCCTGTGCCTCTGTAGCCACGGGCCCACCCCCAAAGGCATTATGCAGTGGGCTGTGAAGAGCAGGGGGGTGCGGGTTGTGGTGGTGGTGGTTGTGGTGCCATATTTGTTGCCCACTATTTCCACCTAGCCTCAAATCCACATTCTGAAGCCAAAGACGGGGACTCAGCATCCCAGGCAGAGCGCAGCTGCAGACAGGAGGCAGACGCTGTGCTGAGCCTGCTCATCTGGGCTGCAAACACATCAGATGGCCATGATCCCATGGTTCCCAACTGGGGCTGCGGCTGCCTGCCTGCTCTGATGGGCCGAGTGTGTGGTTCCCGGCCGCTCCCAGGTCACGGGTTAGGACAGACAAAGTGTTTGTTGCATTTATTGTTCTACCACTACAGAAAAAAGCATTTCAAAATGTGTACAAAAGTATCCTCTATCCCTCCAGGGGCACGCCCCTTGTTCACAGCTAAACAGAAATAATTTAACATCACCAGAGAGGCGGATAGCAAATACAACAGCATTTTTTTCTCATTTACAGTCCTGTACACGTATTTTCCAGAATGGTGGACGAAGACCCCAGGCAGCACTGGCTACACACACAACATCATAGAAAAGTGTATTAGAAAGTATTTAAAACAATATTGCATATTAATTTCTGGCTACGTCTGTTCACAGTGAATGCCACCACACCAAGACCACACCAACTGTGGATGTGCTTCCGTTTTCCCAAGACTGAACATCTTAAATAAATCTGAGTTTGGTTCGTTTTTTAAGTAAAACACACACACACACACACACACACACACACACACACACACACTGAACTGAATATGACAGCTATCGGGATTTTTAGATAGAGCTGACCCTTCATTATTGCTGAAACTTAGGAAGTGCAGGATAGAGTAATACTTTGCTTCCCAACCTATGTAAGTCCATTAGATGTCGCTTTTGTTTTGGCAAGAGCATGACGCTCATCAGGGTTACACAGTGATGAGAACAAACAAGAAAAAAAATCCCCACAAAAACAGAAAGAACCCCCCCTCCCCCCCCCAAAAAAAAGAACAAACTCGAATGCCCGTAACAGTAGCTTTCTTTCTCAATGAAGACTCTAAGATTTCATGTGGTGGATTCTACATTGAAAATGGAACACTCTGGTCTCTGAAGTGACAGGCATACGCCCCTTGGTGACGGATGAAGAAAAGTCACAATTCTTTTTTAGTGACTCTTTGGACAGGGCAGCGTGTGCTCTAAGGCATACGGCACAGAAGGGACCTGGATAAGGAGCAGGCGTCCAGGCTTTCGGTCCACAGAAGCTCAGAGACAGAGGGGCAGCAATTTCTTACCATAACCCACACATCCACCCGCGAGAGCGGCGCTCTTGTCTCTGACGTTTATTTTCAAATGCGGGGGCACGAAGCCTAGGCACACTTCAGAACACAGCGGTTCTCGAGACACACATTCACACCATCCAGCAGCAGAACAGACCACAGAACAGAAAAGGCGTGAGGTCATGCACAATCCTACGTTGCTCGGCTAGAAGAAAAACGTGAACGGCTTTTGGTACAGAATATGACCACCCTCCTAACGTAACTTAGTTACCAGTTGACATTCTATGGGACCGTTACCTCCAACACAATAATCTCAAAGAAAAACGGTGTTAGCATAGAACACCACAAGAAAAGGTGTGTAAATAGATGGGTACATTGGCTAGAAAAGGCAGTGAGCGGAGGGGAAGCGCTTTAGAAAAGAACATTGGTAGCCGCTATTTACAGTTCTGGGTTAAGCTTTGTTTGAAGCCACAGTGAGGAGCAGGGGTGAGAAGTTTTTTTTGGGGGGGGAAGTTAACTCCTTTCAACCAACTGGCTTTGTGGGATGATGGAAGGGAACAGGGCGGGTCTGAGTGGCCCCAGCAAACAGGAAATTTGTGTCGCTCTCCCTTTCTTTGTGGCTGCGTATGGAACCACCCGCGCCCCCTATCTGTCTCTACAGCACTTTACCCAGGGCCTTTGCACGCCCCTGCGTCAATGCAATGTTTCTTTCCAGTTTCAAAATACTGTCCCCGTCCTGTAAGCCAAGAAACGTGTGACTCAAGGATGGGTGTGGATTTCATCCTCTCAGCAAAACCCAAACGCGCACAGGAATGTGGGATAAATTCATTTCTAGAATTTGCGATGAACACAGAGGAACACGGGTCAGGGGATACACGGCGGAGGGGGAAAATTCTTCCAGCGTGTTTCTCTTTGGAAGGCTTCCCCAGACCTTGGACTGGCTTAGAACGAGAGCAGCGGTTCTCGACTAGGGAGGATTTGCTCCCCAGGGGATATGTGGCAACATCTGGAGAGATTTTGGGGTGTCAAACGGGGATGCTACGGGTATCTGTTGGGTAGTGACCAGGAAGGATGCTAAGAACCCACAGGAGAATCCCCCACCACAAAGAACTGCCCAGCCCCAAATGTCAAGAGCACCGTGACTAAGAAACCTCGATTTAGACTAAATGCAGAGGGGCCAATGGACAATTTTTCCTCTGTTTTCTTTTTCCCCGTGTTCACCTTGGCTCACTTTTGGCGAAGACATGTAAAGGTGTGAAACCGTGTGCTCTCATTTGCCTAGGTGACTGGAGTCATTATCCTTAACGACAGGATGAACCTTGAGGGTGACCCCTCTGGGTTGGCATCTGAATCATCAAACACCTCAGTGGGGCTCCCGTCATGCCTGAGGAAGGTTCTCCCTCTGCCACCGCCTGCCTCTTTCCCGTCAGATCCCGCTGGCTGGTTATGCGATCGCTCCCGACCGTTCCGCATTCCCAGGGAGAAGGGACGCGGGGCCACACATCATGTCCATGTGCAGGCACACAGGGACTGCTCTGTCCTCACGGGGGAGTCTCAGGCTATTTCAAAGTTTGGTTTTCCAAGGCGTGGGTCCTGTGAATGAACAACGTCTCCTGGGCCTCGCCTGTCATGTTTCCTTGCTCTGAAAATTAATGACCATCCTGAACCCTGCTTTCGTGGATTTTAAAACCTGAATGATGCAGAATGAGGGCAGGGAAAGAAACTTACCGACAAACAAAACAACGACATAGTTGAAGTGGGGTCTAGGTTGGGCCTCTGAAGGAAAGGCAGGCTTCTGCCTGTCAGGGGAACCAGCCAGGGAAGCAACGGGGTAGAATTTGGAATCAAGCCTTGGTTTCACGGTAATTTGACACTTTGAGAGGTTCAGAGGAAGTAAGGTCCAAGTTTTGGGATGGATGTTAGAAACATAGTGATAGACTCTGGGCCATGAAAGGCACGGACTGGAGTAGGCAGAGGGCAGCGGTCTCCACACCTGCCTCCAGGAATACAGTGTTCAGACTCTTCTCGCCCGCCAGCCTTGGAAGGCTACCTCGGTTTTGAAATTGAGAACCAGACCAACAGGCTCTCTGGCCCCTCCCTTTGTCCGAGGAGTCCAACTTTCCTCCAACAATTTGCCTTTTGTGCAGGCTGTGACTTACAACATCTCTTAGAAACTGCAGGCCTCCAGCCCTAGACGCACACGGCCAGAAGCTATGACTTGGGTTTCTAGACCCTGCTGCGTTGGGAGGGGGGCGCCTGGAGGTCTGCTCCCCGGCTCATTCCTTCCTGGGCTCTGACCTGTTTGTATCAAACTTTCTCTGAAAATGATGAGTCTTGCGGAGGGGGGCGGGCGGGGGGCTTCCAGGAAGCCACAGCTAGAGGGGACTTCAGCTCGCAGTCTATGGCAAACATCTACCCAGCGCGCGGTTGGGGGGGGGGGTGCTCCAAACGTAACCCTGCAACTAACCATAAAAAAAAAAATCACCTCGTGTTCCAAAGCAAATCAAAACCCAATTGACTGAAAACTACAAAACAAAACAAGAGAACCACCGAGAAATCAAAAGCACAAGGTTCTGGTCCAGTCCGTGCTGCTGGCGGGAGGGGAGGGCCTGGCCGCCCCCCCCACCCCCACCCCCACCCCCACCCCCACCCCCGCGTGCTTTCTCTGCGGGCCCGCGGCCGCGCGCGGGGTTTAGCTCATGTGGAAGCGGTGCTCGCCCCGGGTGATGTGGGACGAGAACTCGTAGCGGTCCTGGCTATGGTAGCCGCACATGTTGCACTCAAAAGGATCACGGAAGCCGTGACAGCCCATGTGGATGGTGTACATGACGTGGTCCAGGAAGAGCACCCTGCAGTGTTCGCACTTGTACACCTTCATGGGCTCCCCGCCCGCGCCGATCACGCGGCAGGCGTCCTGGGAGCCGTCGGAGGCCGCCCGCAGCACGTCGTAGGCTGCGTGCTCCTCCTTGATGGACAGGCCGTTGCGCGCGTGGGGCGTGATGTGGTTGGTCAGGTAGATGAGGCCGCCCCGCTGCTCCTCGGCGTTGCTCTCGGTGTCCGTCGAGTCTTGGCAGCTGTTGTTCGGGGACGCCTCCCTCTCGGAGGACACGGACTTGGCCTTGGAGAGCAGCAGCAGGTTCTCCACGGCGCTGTCCTGGGCCGCGTGGTTGGACCTCGGGGGGCCCTCCGCGTGGGGCTTGTGGAGCTGGTACATGGGGCTGATGCCCGGGACGACCTCCGAGCTGCCCGGGGGCGTCTGCACCAGCGGGCGCAGGGACTCGGCCCCCAGGTAGCTGATGGCGTTGTTGATGGCTTGGTCCATCACGTGGGTCTGCATCATCTCGTTTTCCTTCTCGTAGCTGGCGCCGCCGTCGTAGGGCATGTCCGACAGACACTTGTCCCCTGTGGGAGGCAGGCGACAGTCAGTGAGGCCACGTTACCTCTGCGCACCACGGGGGTGGCTGAGATCTACAGCAAGGGCCCCCCTCCCCACACACATCTGGGTGTCCTGGTGCTCAGGGGGACGGTGACTCAGACACCTCCCAGATGGACAAGGTGGAGGCCTGTCTGTGGTCACCCAGCTCAGGGCGCTGCTTGGAGTCAGCCCTTAAACGCACCCGACCCACCACACGAACCCGTGCATCCAAGTCGGCACACGTCAACAGAAACAGCAGAAACCGTCCAACTAAATACTAAACCAGCACTTGGGTCTTTTACTATGAATGTCACCATATTCAGTTTAAGATGAAAACTTAAATGACATATTTTCGATATAGTGTTCTAAGTGACTTGCAATAGCTGGTTAATTTCTCATAAATTTATGTAATTACCATACACGAGTGTATCATTATTCACGAGCGTGTGCGATATGCTTGCTTAAAACAGTGTTATGGGACGGGGTTCTGAATTCATAACTTCAATACTCAGAATAAAATTTGATCAAAAGGTAAGAGTTCTGGTAAGATCTATAGAAAGCTGACTTCTGGCTCGGAGAGGAAATGGACGCTCAGAGTCCGGTGTCCACATCCTCCCCAGGCCCGGTTCCACTCGCCTGTCCGTCACTGGCAGGACTAGAGCCCTGTGCCACATGGGTATGTGCGGGGAAGCTGGGCACACAGCAGGGAAGTAAAGGGGAGGGGGTGTGCCATTCGCCTGTTCTTTCCAAAAATTTCCGACCATGAACGATGCTCAAGGAACCTGCCGAGGACTCTGGGTGTGTGAGTGTCCCCTCAAGAAACTTCCAGTCTGAGAGCGAGCTCGCTCCCCAGGGATGGCGAACCCTGAGATGAGCTCGGGCTTCTGAGCAAACATTATCATGAAGAACTAAAACGAACTGCCTTGAAGATGCACCTTCTCGACACACTGGTTATAGGTTCAGTAGGAAACCGTGGCATAATGAGCAAAGTCGCTGTCTGCACTCTGTCAGGGCTACTGATTTGCTTTCCGTTTGCGTGCAGATTTATGGATAAATCAAAGCACCGGAGGCATGCCTGAGTTGTTTACATTTTACCCCTCACTCTGTTTCTTTTCTTCCTCCAACACGTTAATGCTGAGCATTGAGTGTCTACTGGACCGGACAGGAGGGGCAGACAGGGGAGCTAGTAAAAAGGGTCCCCGTCCTCAACAGCTAACGGGACACAGATATTAAAACACGGCTGCAAAAATGGTGTATCCCAGGCAGAGAAGTTCTAGGAAGCAAATAGAAGGCTTGGGTCCTGAGGGCTTCTGACCTAGAGTTGGCCAGGTGAGCGGGGCTCTTGTCCTACACGGGGGGGGGGGGGGGGGGGGGGGCCCGCAGCCGGGGGTCCTGGCCAGAGCCTGGGTGTGGGGCCGGGTGGGGGCAGTATCTACCAAGCAGAGGCTTTGTCTAGACGAAAATGAGAAGCCCCTGAAGGGTCTGAAGGAAGGGCCCTTCTCAGTAATGGGCAGGAGTACAGGTTGTGAGGGGCAAAGGTAAGTGAACTCAGAGACTCCCTTAAGAGCCCAGGGAATGGCTACTGATGGCCCGTGAGGGTGGTGGCGGGGGGAGGATCCCACACCTCCCACACTGACACCTGACATCAAGGTCTCCTGCTCATTCTTAGCAACAGGACAATAAACCACTTGGTAGTTCAAAACCTTAACTAATCTTTCTTAAAAACATTTTCCGACCACGGATGATTGTCCAGGGATATCCCCCATCATGCTGTAGAGTATCTTGGGGTCTCATTTCTTGCTTGCAAAAGAGACTTATCATAAAACAGCCCGCCTGCATTCATTCTAATGTACTGGCGGTCGGGAGAGACACTTGGCCTGATCATGGTGAAGTGTGATCCTCAGATTACAGAAGGAAAATTTGCTGGTGGCCGGTCACACCCTCTGCAGAAACTGAATAGAATGGATGGAATCTCTCCACAAGGTGGGTGGGAGGGAACACAGAAGTGGTGTTTATGCCCATTAAAAGTTAGAAGAAATAACTTGATAGCATTGTTGAATCACATTTTGAGGTCTTTGTGTTGAGGTGCTAAATATCTTCTTGGTCTAATTCTAGAACAGAATGGATCCATTCTGGCTTATGCGCCCCCATCTGTCCCTCTACCAAACCCTGGTAGGGACAAGATGGGGTATAGACTTTGAGGCCAATTCAGATACATATCGAAGTGCTTATAGCCCCATCAAAAATGGTGCTTTCCCGCCTAATCATCCTGTTTCTGCCCAAAGTTGTGGCTCTTTGGTTTCCCAGGCAACCACTGAAATCCATTGTTTTTAAAACTTGGTCTTAACAACAAATGGATGTAGGAAAAAAACCCATATATTTCAGATTACTGTGGCATATTGAAACTATCCACAAAATTTCTCTTCCCTAATACTCCACAAAGTGAGAAAAAGAAAAACCCACGCAGTTCACTTTGGCAATGAGCTAAATAAAAAAACACATTCTAATGAAACACATAGTTTCAAAAAAAATCAAGGAGCAAGGAAAGAAAATTCTGGCGTGAGACATACAGTAAAGGGTGGCCGCTGATCTCACTTCTAAAAACCTCAAGTGTGAGTCAACGAAGTCCTCAGGGTTCTCCCTAATATCCTCTTTTCTGTAGGGAGCCAATTCAAATACACATCCTCTTCCATTTCTGATCCCACAGCAGTGGAAACCTCTGCTAGCAAGAACCAGGTGAGTGTGAGGTTGGCTCTCTCGATAGGAGTGAGGTCTTCTAGGCTGTAGCTGAGGGGAAATGGCCCTAAGCCCCTAGTGTCCTCCTGTGGGGCTGGGAATCATGCTCCAGCCAGGTACAGTGGTAGCTGGTTTAGGGCATTTGACCAAATCTCAGAATGAGAGAGAGAGAGAGAGCACACAGAAAGTCTTTAAACAAAGACTGCACTTTGCCTCACCTGAACTCCTCCTTCCCCCCTATCCTTGGCATTCTTTCAGGATTTAGAAAAGTCGATAGCTCTCACAGGAAAAAAAAAAGCCTCACATACAGTGGGAAAAATGTCCAAACGTCAATCAAGCTCTATCAGCCCAAGGAGAATAAGCAAGTGACAAGAAATGTCATGATCACCATGAAAATACTTTCTAGCAACTCAAGGGAGGAAAGGAAGTAAAACAGACCAATAAGCCCATCCTAGGAAAAAAGCTCAACTCAAGGAAGAGAGGAAATGTGTCAAAATTACTTTGTGAGATGGACTCCATAAAAAAAAGCGCTGAAAGACAGCATGCTAAAACAACAGAAAAGAGGTGAAAAAAGGTTTCAGATCTCAAGAAACAAAATGAGGTCCATTTATCACAGAATTAATCCATGGATTAGAAGCAGTAACAGAACATAACCTACTAAAAATGGAATGACTGACAGAGGAAAAACACAAGATAATAAGTGTGAAAAAATGTGAAAAAAAAAGACAAAAAATAAACTGAAGGAAATGCTAACAGATATGGAGAACAAATTATCCAACATAAGGACAACTGGTATCCCTGGCCGAGATCGCAACAGATGGAAAAAAAAAAAAGATGTCTACAAGGAAGATTATTTCTCAGAAATAGAAAACAGGGGACTCCCCAGATTAAAATGGCAGGAAAGTTTTTATTCAGAATGCAAAATACCAAGACACATCCTAGTCAGGCTATTTACCTTTTAGACTATTTAACTTAAAGAACTCTTCAGGTGTTCAGAAAGAAAATGGAAGTCACCTTTAAGAAATAAATCTCAGACTGGCCTTAGACATCTTCACGGCAGCATTCAACTAAGCAATGCCATCATGGCACCACACATGGTCAAGACAGAAAGGCAACAGACAGACATCCTCAAACACATGGCAACTATGGAAATGGAGCATGTATAGGACCTCCTTGAAAAAAAAAAGTTGCTTGAAAGTTAAGTCCAATCAGTCAAGTGATTAATCACAATAAATAGACTGAGTTGGGGCTTTGAATCTGTTTAAAGAGAGAGTTAATGAAAAGTAGCTAAACTTCTGTGAGAATTAGGATTATGGGAATAAAATGTGACTATTAGGAAGCAGGACAATGTAAAAATAATATAATTGAACACCGGGGAGTAAAATCGTGTCTTTATTTCCCAAAGCTGTGAGTCCGGAGATACTGCGTAAATGGAAGCAAATGGGTTAAAAACCCGATGAAGCTCATGTTTTTCATGGTGCAGTGTATCTTTTTAATCTTAGATTAGATCCTCTAAAAATATCTTTCTGTGAGAAAATGTTCATTTGAAGATTGGCTATGCCTCCAGTTTTATTGGGTTCTTGTTCACCTCTTAAATTTAAGACATCCATACAAATGCTATTTGCATTTTGAAGTAGCATGTGTGGTATGACAGAATCTTTATGGAAGTATTTATTCCACACCTGTCTGTCAATACACCTGTTCATCACCCTAGCCCCTCACATACATACATATGGATAAAAAGACTTTTAGAATAATGCTCAGCTACTCTTAATATTGGCAATTTCTGGATGTTGGGTTTTTGGGGTGATTTGAAAACATTCACCTTTGCCTTAAAAGTCTTTATATTAACCATGTGTCACTTTCATAATGCAACATGGTTGTTTTTTACTTCCAGAGGAAAGAAACTATACCAAGATAGTTATAACGGGTAGAGAAAATGGTAATTATTGTTATGCTCCCCTATTTCCTCTCCTGTATTTAAAAAACTTCCCCAATCACCAAACAGATGAAGAACACAGCCTTGCTGTGTAACGTGACCGTCCCCTTTCTGATGGGGCTTCATCAATCCTGTTGGCTTCTATCTGATTATCCCGGGGGATGAGATCTTTGGTGACACAATGGTGAACAATGTTCCTTGCAGAGTAAGTACTTACACTCAGGCCAAAACTCAAGGAAAAACTTTTAACCATAGATCCCGTATCCATTAAGCAAAATTATGGGCCATTCGGAGCAATGTCCCTGTGAAAATCATGGCATCTTACAATTTTAAGGTGCTTTCTCAAGTTTTGATCTTTTGATCAAAAGATCAAGGGATCTGATCATCCCTTTTGATCTTCAGACTGGCACTGGGAGGGATGCAGGGTAGGAGGCATCACGCCCATTTCACAGATGGGGACACTGAGTCCAGGGATGTGCTCAAAGTTGCCAGCCAGTCACAGCTGGAGCTGGACCCTGTCCCCAGGTCTCTTGAATGTCAACCGGGAGGTCTTTCGACTGCACCACCACTGGCCCGTGTGTATGATAACGAATGATAAGAACCGCACTCCTACACACTTCAAGAATTCATATAAAGGATAAACTCAGCATCTAGAAGTTAAGAGGGACCCTAGAGACCCATCTTTTTCTTTTCTTTTCTTTTTTAATTTTAGAGATGGAGAAGCTGTGACAAGTTAGGAGCGGTTGATTAAAATTCCATTGAATGGAAGTGAGGACAAGGTAGGCATTAGGGGGCAAAAGGAGGCGCTTTTTAAAAATATGCTGAGTTGGCTGAATCACCAATATTTCTTGGTTTTCTTGGGAAAACCCATAACAGCATGCACAGCCGCTCCTGAGCCCTTCCTTCCAACCTCCATGCTGCTGTCCTTACCCTACTGTTCCCGTCATGCTTCTGTGCCCCCTCCCCTCTGGGGACTTCTTTCTAACCTTTGCTGGGCTTGATCAGAGCTTTTTTTTTTTTTTTTTTTTTAAACACGGAAGCATCTAAATCTCAAGACAATGCCTAACTTGGGGCCTCCTCCCAGGTGGCTGCAGGGGAGGCTCACGGTTAGTCTGGTTTGGGCAAAAGCTAAAACAGGTTGCAAACGTTCATTGCCAAAGTCCTCAGCGGGACTTCTCCAGGTTCCCAACCCGAAGGCGAAGTCAGACACAGCTGGTCAGGGACCAGTAACGATCCTCAGGCACGCTTGCTACTGGGTCTTTCTTTGCTCCGTCTCCCCTCATGGTGACCCGGCCACTGTCCTCTGCCTCGCCCACTGTCCCCTGCACACTGCTCACTGCTCACTGTCTGTGAACGCTGAGTTCTCACCTAGCGCAGTGCGACCTGAAATCCCACCACAACAGCCTAGCCTGTGCTCAAGGACCTCACTGCCCTTCTGCTCAGGAAATGCAGCGTCTCTGTCATTGTCCCCGACTAAGAGCTCACATTCGTGAGACTCCCCACATGGCATCTCTGGCCAGTGGTTTGCAAAAGTGTTTTAAACTGAATCCTTCTTTCCCCCACCTACGACAAGCCTCTGAAAACCTCATCAAAGCCACAAGAACTCGGCCTCTCCTTCGTCCTCCCCGCTTCCTGCTGTCGCATCTGTCCTCTGGAACCCCAGGCCTCATCAACCGTTAACCCCATTCTAGCCCCATCCTTCCCCAACGCACACTTTTTACATAGGCTCCCATGTGGCCCCCACACCAGAAAGCCCTTGAAAATTAGCAGACCAAAAACAGAACTTTTTTTTCCAGAAACTGGCCTTGTCATTTCTATAACTGGCATCTCCCTCTAAGAGAGTCACCACGACTCACGGCTTCCACTCCCACCACCTGCCCTGGCCCCCACGCCCCTGTCACCAAGACTCCTCTCTGCTCTGTCCCCTCCCTCCCATGCCCCCACTGCCCCATCCTTCTGGTGCAGTCAACCTTTGCATATGTGGTCTCTATTTTCCAAGGTATGGCACCCATGAAACATGTCAAAGCTCTCTCCTGCCTACTGAGCTGAGGGTGCATTGCTCACCTCAGCTCCCAAAGACCATTGATTCTGTGGCCAGAGCTCTCCGGGAGAGCTTCCCTGAGGGTACGTGAATCAGCCCAGAACATGTCCTGCTCCTCAGTCAGCCCGTGTCTTCCATCCACCCCAGCCACCAGCATGACCATTTCCCTACGCTTTCATCTGTCTGTTCAGAATCCTCTCCCCTTCTTCCACTATGAACAATGTGCTGAAGTCCTATTCCTCCATCAAGGTCACTATCAATTGCATGAAGCTTTTATTAATCATCTTCCTTTCTGGCCATGACCCTCCCCTCATGGTCTCTTTCCTGGCCATGACCCTCCCCCCATGATCCTCCCTCCTGGCCATGACTCTCCCTCCACAATCCTCCTTCTTGGCCATGACCCTTCCCCCATGATCCTCCTTCCTGGCCATGACCCTCCCCCATGATCCTCCCTCCTGGCCATGACCCTCCCCACCATGATCCTTGCTGACCATGACCCTCCCCCATGATCCTCCTTCCTGGACATGACCCTCCCCCATGATCCTCCCTCCTGGCCATGACCCTCCCCCGATGATCCTCCTTCTTGGCCATGATCCTCCCCCCATGGTCCTCCTTCCTGGACATGACTCTTCCCCCATGGTCTTCCTTCTTG
>NW_024412445.1:4652874-4686381 GCF_014898765.1 Herpailurus yagouaroundi | reverse complement strand
CCTTCCTGGACATGACTCTTCCCCCATGGTCTTCCTTCTTGACCATGACCCTCCCCCCATGGTCCTCTTTCCTGGACATGACCTCTCCCAGCATTCTCCTTCTATATTGTCCTTATGATAACAGCTGAGTTTCACACTGAGACTTTGTAAATGTTCTCACATCCATGATGTTAACTAATGTCCACAAAACCCTGTGAGGCACACAACGAATGGAACCAAGGTCAAGTAACGTGACCAGCTGACAGCATCAACACGGGGCTGTGCGCAGACACTCCCAGGTTGGGCCCCCAGCTTAGTGCACTTCCACTCTTAAACCGACCTAAATAGCTATCATTCTTCCCGCACCTGCAGCATGAGGCCTGGCGATGGCTACTGGTGCATCTATCATCTACACAACAGCAAGGTCCTAGAGGAAAGGGACACTTTGATCTTCCTTTTATCCCTCAAAGCACCTGACACAGGTAGAGATTCAATGGTGAGAACGGCAATCGTGGCTGTGCCCCCTTCTTCTCTGGACACGTCTCACGGGCCGAGCTGCTACGTGCAAGGAGTGTTATGAACTTCGTGTGAAAAATGAGCTTTCGAAGTTCAGCGAGGCTGCTCGGGCAGCGGGTGAATGGGCTGTGTGGAGAGCCCCTGGCCACGCTGGACCCATGTTCTTGGCTCCGAGCACACTGACCCGGCCAACCCTGTCCACAGGCAGATCTCCTGGGTGCCCAGGAGGCTGCAAGACCACATCTAGGAAAAACTGCCAGGAGAGGAATTCATTTTTAAGAAGTCTATCAGAAAAAACTCCAGGGCCACCGGGGTGGCTGAGTCAGTAGAGTGTCCAACTTCTTGGTTCCGACGCAGGTCATGATCTCACAGTTTGTGAGTTCGAGCCCCATGTTGGGCCGACAGCACAGAGCCTGCTGGGGATTCTCTCTCTCCCTCTCTCTCTGCTCTTCCCCCACATGTGCTCTCTCTCTCTCTCTCTCAAAATATGTCAATAAACATGAAACAAAGAAAAAAACTCCAAAATATTTAAGAAACGTGAAGCCTACCAATGTTTTTGCTCTGTAAAAAAATGAGCTACTTTTTCTTCCTTCTACTCTCAACTGATTTGCACCTGAGCCGACAACACCCGCATAGTTGTTCGTTAAGAGACAGCAAACGTTTGACTCTTACCAACAAATTTCTGAGGCATAGAGCTCTTACGTTTGGCGACGTTACTTGCTAGTCTGTCCAGCACGAGGGATCTCTCTGATCCTATCTTGCACAGATCTTCTGCCATCTCACTGTGATTAGCTTCTTCTTTAATGACTAAAGTCAAAGACAGTTAGAGAGGCCAGTTTAGAAAAGCTTACAATGAAAGGATTCGGTCGCATCCAGCATTAAATCTGACATTTGTTAAGCGCCTACAAGAGCCAGGCCCTTCGCAAGGATTATTGCTAATCTCCCCGGCAGCTCTTTCAGCCGGGACAGAGGCTGCCCACGGCCACCTGCTAATGACACCTGCCGGCTGTACGTTATCTCCCGAGGCCAAAGGAACAAACACCATCCCTGTCACCAGAAGCTGGATGGGATTAAGCAACTGTGTCCCTCGGACGAGTCCTCTTAACTTTTCCAGTGCCCCCAAATCCACTAACTCAGTCAGTCCCGACACCAGCCTGCTGAGGATCAAAGCACTACCTGTCAGAGCTAGAAATGATCTGAGGTTCCTACGCCATCGACAGGCACCGCGAAGGGATGTGCAGAAGGAACGTGGCCGCCCAAGATGCTACAGCGAATCCGGGCAACATGGGGAGAGAACCCAGAGCTCCTGATCCCTGAACACACAGCAAACTCTGGGAAATCAAATAACACCTGCAAACTGTGGGAAAAGCTAGACCCTGTGGGGCTAAATGTTGATGGAGGGAGGATTCCTAGCCGACCTCCATGTTTTCCATTTCCATCTTTCTTTCCATGGTTGAAGAGACAACTTTGTCTCTTACAGAGTCTGCCTATATTCTAGTTTTTACAGTTGGGTTTTTGGGGATAGAACGTTCATGTCCCTGCAATGTATCGTAATATACGAAGACCTGAAAATGGCAATTAATTACATTCCAAACAGTTAACCAATCCCTCTGGCACCACTTCTGAATGGTCCGCTTAAATCCCACTGTCCTATTTCTCCCTCTCCTCCTTCCCCAGATATGACATGCTGATTTATCACAGGATCTATAGGATCTTCTGTTACTATTCTCGATTTCTATCTATTCTCCCAAAGAGCCCCACGTCATAGCTACATTTTAACACAGCACGACACATTACTTTTCCTTTTTCAACCATGCCAATTCTCTCATCTACGTTTCCGGATACACTCCACAATATTCCAAATTTTATATTGGACCCACGCCTTGACTCGGGAAGATTCGTGCCCGCAGTGTCTGACCCTCCCCCTCTCCAGTGTTCCACGTTTGCTTTCTTGCCTCAGCACGGTGTGGTAGCTTCCTTCATTATGCCCTGCACATTACCTGCTAAGATGATTTCTAAGTATTTTATGTCTCCATTGCTATTATGAAGGCCACTCTGGAAGCCTATATTTCAAATTGGTTATTATCGCCGGTATATGTAATTTTTTAACATCAGAAATGCATGTTTCCTGCTCAATGAGCAAACATAATAACCCACACCCTGACTGGTGTGAAGGATACACACAAAATCCACGAAGCCCAATTCCAGGGGGCGTGCACATCTGACCTATGGATCCCACATGCTTGCCCACATGTCCGTCCTTCTCGGCCAAGCAGAGCACTGTGGGTGTCTTCCCTGCCCAGGGCCACAGGGCCTCCTGAGACCCTCGGGGTCATCACAGTGAGGGACAAAGGAGTCCCAGACTCCCAGATCAGTGGCATTTCCCTGCAAGAGCTTGTAACACGATCTGTGTACCTGAATGATCATCTTCCAAATGCTCGAGAGAAACTTACTTCATCCCTAAAGGAAGTTGTGACAGATGACCAAGAAACCTTTAACTAACTAAAGCGACATTCAGAAAAATTAAACTCTCCCACATCCTAGCTGGGCTAGGCTTTGTTTTTACCTAATCCCAAAGAATGGCCCCAACCTAAGGGGATCGAAGAGGGAAGAGGGTGTCTGGGTGCCCACGGGAGCACCGAGGGGGCTGCTCTCCGGCTCTGTAGGGAGAATGGGGCTTGAAAGACACACAGAAGGCACAGGTTCGACCAGCCCTGGCACAGGGAAGTGACCAAGACCCCCCCCTGCCCACACCTCAGCAGCCCACTGCCTGCCCCCAGGATCCCAGATGTCACCTTGCAGGACTCTGACTGAAGTGCTTTTATGGATACCTTCCGCCCCCCCCGGGCAGCGCTCACCACATGCCTGAAGCCTTCTTATCTCCTGAACACAGGGACATAAGGACCCATCACTGCGGTATTCCAAATAATCTGATCACCCAAGGGAAGAAATTAGCATTTCAGGGCTGTGTTGACTCTGCCTATGGGGTAACGTACATATTGCTGACACACAGGCTCACTGACACGGACAGCCCGTGGGTGACACGTGTCTGCCTTCTCTGTCCTCATTTCTGCCAGGTTGGCCGGGCAGGAATTAGCACTCCTACTTGAGAGCCCAGGGTCGCATTCAAACCCAGGTACAGAGATGCAACTTGAGCCCAGGTCTCAGGGACCGCCAGGAGCAGCCCGCTGTGATCTCCCAGCGTGTTTCTTCGGTAACAAAATAGCGGAGAAAACCAATGCGCTCTGTCTGTGTCTCCTGTTCATTCTATCTTCTCGACTCCATGTGTATGGCTCTAAAGGGACATTCAGATCACTGTATTCAAACAGGTCAGTACTGTAGATAAATAAATTGCAGCAAATATCTGTTGGGTCGGCAAATGGCTTATTTGAACATGGATCCGTCCATTCTGGAAACATACATTTCAAATTGGTTATGATGGCTGGATGTGCAATTTTTTTTTTACATCAGAAATGGTGTTTTTCATTAAATGGGCAAACATAAGGGCTCACATCCAGATTTACGTAAAGGATACGCACAAAATCCATAAAACCTATTGTCACCGGTCTCTCATTTGACCTACAGAGCCAGGATGCTTCTTCACGTGTCCCTCCTTCTCGGCAAAGCAGGGCACTGTGGCCCTTACTTCCAAGGCCCGTTAATTTATTTTTGGCAGGAAAATACAATGTCTAAACAAAGTTTAAATTTTATTCTAAAGGAGCGCCATCATCTCTGATGCCATCTTGGGGGTTGGCCACAAACTGGTGACTAGTACATGATTATTAGGATTTTCCTATTTAGTCTCACCTGCTCCAGTAACCCTCCATACCTTTCCTTTTTAGAAACAGACACCAGATAATTCAGTGGGATCTCCCCATTTTACAGGTGACAAGAGTAAGTCTCGCCCAGAGAGGTCAATGGTCAGCCCCCAGATCCACAGCTAATCGGTGAGGCAGGCAGTGCTAGAACCACAGAGGTGCTGCCACGTAAAACGTTGCCCCTTGATGCCCAAACTATCTGACTCTTGGACCTCCGTTCATTTATTTTTTTAATTTTTTTAAGTTTATTTATTTTGAGAGAGAGTGAGCAGGGGAGGGGCAGAGAGAGAAGGAGAGAGAGACCCAAGCAGGCTCCACACCGTTAGTGCAGAGCTGGACACGGAGCTCGATCCCATGACCCTGGGATCATGAGCCTGAGCCGCAATCAAGAGTCAGATGCTTAACCGACTGAGCCGCCCAGGTGTCCCAGAATTCCACTCTGACTGTTTGTCTCTCCTGTTCTCACCTGTCCTTAATCTGAAACTCTTGCCCATACCTCATGCCTCTCAACTCTCCATTTCACATGGTTAAGAGAATAAGTTTTGTCTTATGTGTATTTCACCACAGTAGAAGTACGATAAGCGATCACACAAAATTTAAAATCACAAAAGCGACCTGAGTATTCCCTGGTGGATTTCCTTTATGAGCCATTCATTAAAGCCAGAAAGCTGAGTGAGATTTAACAAACTTTCGACCCTTAATTTCACTTCTGCTTCTGGGTCCCATGACGATTTTTCCAGCGGTGGCGTCAAATAAACCGCGTTTGTAAGGAGGTCGGCTTCCATTGACCTATTCAGACATTTCTTACGTCTTAAAAGGTTAGAAAGGTGCCTTTTATGACAGCGCTGTCCCTTGGAGTAAATTCAGCCTCCTTCAACGCCAGCGTGAGCGTCCTTCACTTTACATTTTCTAAGATCGGAGTCAAGTGCCACAGGGTGATGTGGTGCCTCGGGCACCAAGGCTCATAAGAAAAAAGCAGCCTTTCCTCCAATCCTGTGATAGCCGCAACCCTCTCGACTGTCAGGGTTTTGCCAAGGAGCTCACTCGTTCCAGACAGGTGCCGAAACGGATGAACGAAAACCCAGCCTGAAAGCTTTCATTCGATCAACTTCATGAAAAGAAGAGTTTTTAAGACAAGATTTCACATCTTATTTTGAGGACTAAGCACAAAGAAGCAATCGATACTCCTGGTTTAGTTAAAAAAAAATTCCCCAAACCAAGAACCGCCCGCCCCCTCACCCCCGGCAAAGTTTCTGGGGTCACTATTCTCTCAGACACTTCCCCAGCTTTCAAGAGGGAGGGGTTCAAGGTCAGGCTCTCTCTGGTGAGATGAGGGCTTCAAAAGTCGGGAAGCACGGAGTGCTTCTGCCAAAAACGTCCCTTGGTCGGGGCGGTGGCGGCTCGCACGCCTGGGTTGTGCACCCGGCGCTGTGTGCCCGGGGCCCTTCTTCGCTGCGTGCCGGGAGGGTGAGCCAGCGCTTACCTGGGTACAGCGTGCCTGGAAGGCCCATGCTTTGCAAGTAGTTGTGGCAACGCTCTTTATGTTCCTCTAAAGAGCTTCGCTGTTTATAGCTTCGGCCACAATATCCACATTTGTGAGGTTTACCAACTGCAGAAAACACAATCGAGTTCAAGACCCCAATTAAATACTGGCCTTGGTGTGATGGGAATTCATGCAATACAATCATTACCGAAAAAGGCAAAGAACCCCTCCCCTCTTGAGAGCTAAAGTGGACTCAGTCAAAATTGCCGAATTTAAAAATAGGAATGCCCAGGGGTTTCGCTGAATGTACCAAGAACTCGTGTGACTCTGGTTTCACCTTAATTTGCCCACTGTCCTAACTCCCAAATTCTCTTCTACTGAAATCACTGTTCTTTAACTGGAGGAAATGGGCCATCACCGTGTGATCGCATGGGCACCACGTGGGCTGAGACGTGAGGGATGTCCCCAGTTGCCTGGAGGATACACAGACGCCCCTCTAAAGTCAGACTCGTCCATGTCTATGCTGCGGGCCAGGTCTGGCAAGACACTGGTGACAGATCTAAATGCACCCAAAGTGGATTCAGTTCCAGGATGCTAAACTGGATAACTTGAGGTCTCGAAGATACCACAGCGGATAGTGATGCGTTAATGAAATGAGCATTTGTTTCCAAAATGTATTTTCCTGTTCTAGCTTCAAAAAGCTCTGTGTTCTCCCCAAAAGCTTAAGGATGGCGTGGTCTCTGGATCAGCCCTGACCAACAAAACTCATTATGACGATGGATGTGTTCTTCATCTGTGCCGTCCAATGCGATAGTCATTGTACTGTTCAATATGGCGGCCACCCGTGAACCACTGAGCATGCAGAGTCTGGCTACAGTCACCGAGGACTGAAGTTTTGATTTCGTTCAAGTTTAATTGATGAAACTTAAATTTAAATGCCACATATGGCTAGTGGCCACTGCTTTAGGCAGTGCATTACCTATAATGAGGTTAGTTCCTCCCAAACTTTATGGAGCGGTATTTTAGGGAAAGAAGACTCATGCCAACAAACTCATATCATGCCCAAGCTTAATGACTTTCATAGACAGCGTTTTAAGAGATGAGATAAGTAAAGTATCTTTATTTACGTAAGGAATATAAATTTCCATCCGAAGACCAGAATCTTCTCCTACTTCCTTCTCATGTTGTTAGATTTCACATATCTGAATGTATTATATAAAAATCAATACCATCCAAATCGGAATGCTTGGTAAAATGGTTCAACCAAAGCTTGTACTGGTTCCATCTCTTCCTTAGGTGAACAGAAGCAATGGTTAGAGAAGACTAAGACGAAATGTAAAATTTGACCTTTGGAGCATTTCACAGAGGAAGAAAGGGATCCATCCCTACCTGTAGAAAGCATCGCGTCCCTAACACCGGGGAAGTAACCTGGAAATGCACAGTGTTGCCTAAAATACACCTTGTAGCACAGCCCAAGATTCTGAAGGGAAGAAAGTCTCTAGCTTGGCTTGTGATTTCCAAAGAAGGCGGTGAGGAAGGAAGGGCCTCCTCTACCCTGCCAGACCGCCCCACCCTGTATCAATCTGGGACAAAGCTATAGTCACATCTCGCCACTGATGTGTCGTTGGCCTTTGGAACCTCAAGCCACCACCAGCTGCCAGAGAAAACTGTGAGATGGATCACGGTTTCAGTGGAGTTGGGAGGGAGGCAGTGGGCCACTTCACAATGGAATAGAATGTGGCCCCATTTGGGTTTGCAGATGAAGAACGAAGTCTTCATTTTATTCTAATGAAGTCCTCTTATGGAGCCTCCATCAGCGTCTTTTCTGAGAGCTGTGTGGCTCCCTCAGGTGGCGGAGTCACCAGCAGCCCTGGGTCAATGGTATCGTATTACCTACTTGCTCATCAGCGCATCCGTGATAGAAACAAGCTGTCCAAAGTCTACCACACTCCTGCATAATTACTCAAGTAACTGGCCGTGCTTAGAGCAGGGGACCGTCATGCCTCGAAGGACGTCAGCGGGCATGGAACCAGAGTGGCCTAAAGTACTGCATTGGATGCTCCAGACTTCACAGTAGGAAGGAAAGAAAAGAGAGAGGCATCACTTCAAGGTTCAAGGACTGCCGTGCAGGCGAGACTTCGGCTGCCAATCAGAGTAACTGGGGATTATGAGGACACGGTTGGCGTCGCCTGAGGATGAGTCTTGGTGTCTTCCGCCTACGTGGGGTCGTGGTTCCTACCGCCTCAATGGGGTACTGTTGGCAACCGTGCTGATGTCCACTTGACCTGCACGGATGACGGATGCGAAGTGCCTCTGCCCTAGACCACCCAGACGGTCTGCTCATCACATCTGAAACCTTATCATTTCCCTGCACACCTTCCCTTCTTGGCGTGGGGGGGGGGGCGGCCGCCAGCACACGGGCTCCTCGTTATTGACACAGGTGAACACTGAAGAACACTCACTGTCGCCCTCCTGTCCTCCCGTTTGGGGTGGGCCATCTGTTCCCCCTGTCCCCTGCAGCACAGCCCTCCCTGCCCCTCCCGTAGGTTCCAGGCCCCCCCTGGGGGGAATGGGTGGCTTCGGCCCCACCATCACCCCCTGCTGACCTCAGTTTTGTACAGCTCCTCTCTTGGAAGATTTTAAGTTTTCTAATTAAAGAACATTTGGGGGATCGGCATGGAGAGGTGTCATGTCTGGACCCCAAAAGGGAACCGGCAGTCCAGGGCCCCTGTGACCACCTGCTTCGCCTCCTCGTGAGCTGCTGCAGGTACCCGCCGCCCCCCCCCAGCAGAAAGACTACAAAATGCTGGCTAAAATGCGTCCCGCGCCCCCTTCTAGGGTCACTTATGGATTGATGCGTTCGTGTGCAATGTGTCTGAAGGTAAACCTTAGAAACTCACCTTCCACTGTGGACTCTAGCCCCTCCTTCTATTGGAAGTCTCTCCTGAAACCTCCCGCCCTGCCCTGGAGACCGGCCGTCCGCTCCCTGCGCTCCCACCGTCCCCTCAGAGGCTGGCGTCACCACACTTGCAGCACATTGGTGCTTCGCTACTGCCCACCTGCCTCCCTCACAGAGAGTGACGTCCCTGGGCGCTCAGTACATACTCACGGGCCACAGAACGGGGCACAAGGAGAGGCCACTAAAGCCTCACTATTAACTACACTCCTCACACCTTGGAGGAGACAGCCCTGACTATAGGCAGATCTTCCCCAGGAGGCAGCATCCCTACCAATGGGGCCAGTGTGGCCCTGGCTAGGTCTGGAGGGAGCTGGTCTGAAGCCTCTTCCTCCCCCAAGTGGCCTCTTAGCTGAGGCGTGACTGGCTCCTGGCACGAGTTACACAGTCGGGGCTCACTCAGGGCAGTGTCCCCCTGGGGAGCGGGGGGACAGGCGTGTCCCCAACCAGGACAGAGAGCGGTAGGCCCTTCTCGCGTCATCGCTCAGCTTTGCAAAGTAACTATGCCCGTGACCGCCGCTCTGCGTAAAGCAGTAATACGAGCGACTTCGCAATTTCGATAAAGACATGTACTTGGGAACTTTGGGGACACGACCCGCGCGCCCCGTGGAAAGCACACGGCTGGCAAAGCCGCTTAGAAAAGCCTCACTTACCTGTCGAAACACTCTCTGTAAATTGGGACTTCTGTGCGCGCGCGTGTGTCATTTCCCACCCACATCATCTGGTTTTGTGGGGAGTCAAACTCGGGGACCGGGGCATGGATGCCCGGGGTGTGAGGGGGTGTTCCCCCGGGCCGGGCCGGCCTGCAGGGGGCGCTCCGGCGCGCGCGCGCACACACGCGCCCAGTGGACCTACCGGAGTGCGTCCTCAGGTGGCCAGTGAGGGCGTCCCGCCGGCGGCACGCGTAATTGCAGAGATGACACTTAAAGGGCTTCTCCCCAGAGTGCAGCTTGATGTGCCGAAGCAGGTTGCCCTTCTGCGTGAACGAGGCCCCGCACTGGTTGCACTGGAAAGGCCGCTCGCCTGGGAGGAGGAGAGGGGATCGGTGAGAACAAAACTCTGAGCGCGCGCGCGGGGACAGGTGCAGGACCCGCGAGGAAGTTGCTTCCCACGGGGGCCCGGTGACTTCCACCCGCTGCAGGTTTGATAGAACACGAGGCTTTCAGACTAAACCTGCCAGTTCCTTAACGCTTCACTGGTTGGGTCAATTTGATCTGAAAATCTAATTTTTTTTCCCTAAATCAGAATGGCACATCACAATGCAAATTCAAACTCATTTAAATAAAGTGACTGCAACATTTTGTGATGAAGAGCCACTCTTCCTGATCAGCAGTTTTGGAATAAACCAATATCCAATTTTGCGTGTTGTGGCATTTGGTGGGGTTTTTAATGTGGCTTTTTTCAAAGGGTCTTTAAAATATGCCACTGAAGCAAGCAAAATAAAAAGGAAACTCATTAAAAATGCATTTCAGGATCACAAGTTCATTTCAGCGTTACATTCTTATATTTAAATGAAAGGCACTTCATTATAACTGTTATAATAAGTTCTTTTCATTTACATTTTCCCTGTATTTTCCCTTTCAATTTCTTCTCCATTACCTGTCTGTCCCTACGCAGGCAAATCAGGAAGGAGACAGACAGAGTGTGAGGCTGAGAGAGAGAGAGAGAGAGACAGAGAGAGAGAGAGACAGAGAGAAGGAGAAAGATTGAATAAAATAAGTTAAGAAAGAGAAGTCCAAAGACAAGCACGTCCCCAATCCCCCCCCCCCCCAAATGGTAGGGCATCCAAGCCAGGGCCACATGGAGGTTTCTGGCTTTTTCCTTTTTTGCTTTCCTTCCCAAATCCTGAACTCGTGAAGCTCTCGCTGGCCTCTATGCACAGAAGATAAGTTGTATTTTCAGTACAACTATTCTAAGAGATGCACATGACTTGCTATTAGGAATTCTGGGGATGTTACAGCTGGAGTGGTGGCCAAGAAAGCATGGGACCCTCTGCTGGATGTGGCAGTGCCTGACTGTATGCAGGGGGACCCCACAGAGGGACACACGCGGGCATCTGTGGGAAAGAAACAGGCTACTGAGCAATCCTGGGGCTCGGACTCCCTCCCGCTCCGAGCTGGTGACCATCTTGCTTCGTTCTTGTGTTAGAAGAAGAATATACCTGTCAGGCTTAAGCACACATTAAAGCTCTTTTGGAAACAACTGCTTTTTCTTTTTTTTTCTTTCTTTTTTTTTTTTTTTTTTTTCAGAAGAGCTCTATGCGACCACAGTATCTGGTGTTGAGATACCATGAAAAAAAAAAAAACACTTCCTGGTAACGGGTTTCTTTTTTTTTTTTTCTTAGGAAAAAAGACCGTGCGAAAATGCGTCTTTAACAATGTTCCCAAATGATTGATGTGGTTTGGGTGAACGAGACAGAACTCTGACCAAAGTAGAAGCATGTCCGGTCCTATGAAAATCGCCACCAGCTTCGGCGTAAAAGTTTACACGGGCACCTGGATGTCATGATGGTTATTGCTTTTGTTTTCAGGCAGGGCGGGCGGATGTGCTAGTCCAAAAAAATGAAACTAAGTGTGATTTTTTCATTGCAGGCCGGGGGTGGGGGGGGGGGAATGCCGCTAACACAGGGCGTATTCGCTATTTCCCCAAATCTGTATCTGGGTCACACTTGGCTGGGCAAAGAGTGTTGAAAGTCAAGCAGGTGAGAAGGTGACAGTAAAACCAACCAGCAAGAATGAAGGAAATCCCTGAGATACAAGCCTGCGCTGGGTCAGAAGATTCCAAGAGCTGGTGGCCAGGTGACCCTGAGAAGCATCCAGGAGCATCTGATGATCTATCAGAAACACTTCTGGGCTGTTGTCACCCACGTGCATGAACGTAGATATTTTAACTCCGAGCAGGTGCAAGGGAAAAGAGGAGTCAGTGGTCCCTGGGGGCCGGAGACCCGGCAGGGTGGAGCGGGTTACGTTAGGGTGCACCTTCAGCTGGACATTCCGGAAAGGCAGTCAGTAAGGAATGCTCTCACCACAAAACTGCTTCTAATAAGGGTGGAGGACTCTTCCTGGTGGCGCGGATGTGTCCTGGTATGACCCAAAGCTAGCCAGCTGTGTGAGGTACCCCCTCCATGCCGATGAGGCTGGGGGATCCTGCGGTGGACATAGGACGGGCAGGCCATTAAAGCCATGCTCCCCTCCCCGCCCCCCAGCCCCCTTCTGCAGAACAGGGCGGGAAGGAAAGAAAGGCGGCCGTTTCTTCAAGAGTGAAATCTGTCTTCTAATGTGAGTCAGTGGTTCTCGCGTCTCTTGTTGAGCCTGGCGTCTTAATCCCGTTGGCCGGCTTTCCTTGGAAATCTATTTGTTTTTGATTGCCTGGGCCAGCATGAATATGTAACGTGGGGCATGGAGACTCGGAGGGAGCGTTCTCCGAAGTGACAACACAGTGTTCAACTCAAGGCAGTTTCCCTTTGGAGCTGCTAACAGGAAGGGGGGCACCGCCCCGCTGCTGGACGGCAGAACGCGGTGCACGTTATTTGTGTCTCTCTGTTCGCCACTGTCAGCTGCTTGCCTCCTGTGGGTCCTTCGTTCGTGTGGTGTAGCTAAGTGAGATCAAGGGTCCCAGGGCTGGATGTCTTTTATGTAGTGGGATCAAGACTTTATTATCCTGAACTCAAAAATTAAGTTCATCTCAGTGACTGTGCAGATGTGCCACTTTAGGGACTCTCTGGAAGAATGTTTGAGCCCCCGGGGAGTCTCGGTGGCTCGGTCGGTTAAGTGCCTGACTCTTGATTTCAGATCAGCTCGTGATCTCAGGGTGAGTGGGATTGAGCCCCACGTTGGGCTCTGTGCTCACAGCCTGGGATTTACTTGGGATTCTCTCTCTCCTTCTGCCCCTCTCCCCTTTGCATTCTCTCAAAAGAAATAAATAAACATTGAAAATTTTAAGTGTTTTTTTTTTAAAAAAGGATGTTTGAGACCTTTTGTACAACTTAATGGGTAAAAAACAAAGTCTTCACGGATGCTTCCATCAAAATTTAAGAGGGTCTACCAGAAGAAGGTAGATTAGGGGCACCTGGGGGCTCAGTCAGTAAAGCATCTGACATCAGCTCAGGTCATGATCTCCTGGTTTGTGAGTTCGAGCCCCCTCGTCTGGCTCTGTGCTGACAGCTCAGAGCCTGGAGCCTGCTTCAGATTCTGTGTCTCGCTCTCTCTCTCTGCCCCTTCCCCACTCGCGCACTCTCTCTCTCTCTCAAAAATAAGCATTAAAAAAAACGTAGGTAGATTAAAAAATATACACCTGAGCTGCAAGAATGAACACATGCTGACTGCAACCGTACCTTGGAGCAGATCGTAATTTGCTGCT
Organism: Herpailurus yagouaroundi; assembly: GCF_014898765.1. Lineage (NCBI taxonomy): Eukaryota > Metazoa > Chordata > Mammalia > Carnivora > Felidae > Herpailurus > Herpailurus yagouaroundi. Next base: position 4,673,270 of record NW_024412445.1, on the reverse strand, counting down.
GATGCACTGAGCATTTTTGTTTTACAGATGGGAGCAGAGTAGGCCCGAGACCGTACCCGTAACCATAACTCTGATGCTTTTCTTTATTGTTAAAGCTCCCATCATTTAGAATAATAACGCTGCATATTTGCATGGCGGGGTTTCCCCTGCCCGGCATGCCTCTTTCACAGCACTCTCCCCTGTGATTCTCACATTCGCCCTAAGGTGTTGGCGGGGAAGGCGCTGCTATTACGATGCAGTTAACATACAGAAACCGAGCAGCAACACTAGGGAAGGAAGTGGTCGGGTCAGCCAACAGTTCAGACAATGGCACGAACAGCCCCTCACCGAGGTGGCGCTATGGGGCGCAGGGCGGGGAGACTGCCCTTGGGGGCTGCCGTTTATCGGGCAAGGGAACTCTGGTGCGCCTGGCTCGCCTGGCCGTGGGCAGGTGCAGGCCTTGGCTTCCGGGCGGAAATCAGTAGGCTGGGCCCGGGCTCCCGCCTGAAGAGCTGTCTGAAGTGGCAAGGCTGATGGTGTGCTCCTGGCCGCACGTCCTGCCGTCCACGGATGCGCCGGGTCTGGGCTCCAGCACCCCGCGCGTCCTCTGCGGTGTGCCCCAGGGTCTGCATCTTGGCGTGATCTCCTGGTGATTACATGGCCCCGGAGTTTGAGAAGCCTTGCCCTTGAAGCACTGGAAACGTGGAGAGTTCAGGCTGGGACGGAGGCCTGGCACAGCCTGCCTTTTCTAACGTCATTCTGCTCGGATCCCAGGAAAACGGACACCTTTCCAGCACGTCTAACATACCGAAACCTAGTTTGCCCAGTGTGTTTCTGGAACTCCCTATGACCCTGACCTCACATTTACGGGGGTGGGAATACACTGTGAAGACAATCCACGGGCTTACTGTTTCAGTCTGGTTGTTTGTTTAGTAAAAGCCAAGCCAGGAACCATAACATCGGTGGTGTCTCTCTGTCCCTACTTCTGGAACGTACTCCCTCCGTGAGGGAAGCGTGGCTGGGATGTACCTGGGCGCTCAGCGCTATCTGTGGGAGCGGAAAAGGCCGCTGCTCCTCTGCATATCCAGACTTGGCAGGTTTATTCATTAAATGCAATTATTCTTTTTATCGCGGCCGGCAGTCATTATATTTCGGCAATTTAGTATGCCAGAATTTGATTCATTTATCAAATATTTATTTAAGAGAATTTTCACTGTACGGTCAGGCTTTACATGAATTAGCAGGAAAGTAATTCATTTGTGAGGCCCTCTTCCTCCATCAGGAATGTATTAACATGGGTCCCGGCGTATTCTGTTAAGTGTCTATCACAGAGTAACCTACCTTCACTTTAATTTCCACCTCATTACAAAAGGGGAGAGCCTGACTACTCTCACGCAAGCCTGACTTAGGGCTTGACGGGAGGGGTCCATTTCGCCGGATAATTTGAAAATTAAGGGACGCGTTAGGAAAAGCAGAGTTTGCTTAATTTCACAGGTCAAATTTTTTTTTTTTTTTTATCGAAGAGGAACGTTCACCGAAAATAAACCTCTTTTCTGGCTTTCCAGGGGTCTTACAAATAGAAGGCGTCACTTTGGAGGCTGCCCTGATACAGACGTAAAACTTACGACTGGGCGGAAGTCGGCACTTCCTCCCAAGCCAGCTACTTTGCTCTGTGGTTCTTCTGAATTCCCGCTTAATTTCTGATCATCGCCTATGGGTTTGGCCTCATTTGAGACTCACACAAGGCTAGGGCGCCTGGGTGGCTCAGTCGATTGAGACTCACACAAGCCTGGAATTTGCAAGCCGTCTTCCTACTTCCCTAAGCTGTCTGATAAAACCTACGTGACTCCCAAGCAAGCATTTCAAGTGTTTCCTTCTCCTCCTCTTGTGGAGTGTGGTGACCGATGGCTGGCTTTATGGCGACCCACCAACGCCAACCCCTGGACAGCAAGGACCCTGGGTTCCTATGTTTTCTGTTTAAACTCTTGGGGACCGCTCAAGGTGGCAAATTTATGGTGTTTGGCACGCCTTTCAGCCAAAGAGGAACGTTTCTCTTCAGTTCAAAGGACACCTCATGCACGCAGTGGAAGAGAACATGTGACCCATCAAGGCCGTCTGGTGCCATTAGAGGTGACTCCATAGTTGTGGTGGGAAGGCTTGGGGCTGGCCGTCTGCCATGACTGAGCATAGGGAGGGGGCAGAACTATGTCCCCTCTCCCCAGTGTGAGAACATCTCGTGACCTTGGGCACAGCCATCGGACACTACAACGTCCTCACTTTTAGACACAGAATTCCACCTTCTCTGACACCTCCAAAGCCTCCAGCAGACAGAAGCTTCGACAAGAAGTTCTTTACCAATTGGAGATGGAAACTCGGGGCAATGGACCATTGTTGTTCTTGGGCTCACCTGCTGGTGGATAAGGCTGCCCGAGAATCAATCTGAACTCTGTGAAAGACTGTCTCCTGCAGCTTCTCTGTCACTCCCTCGTGTTTCTAAAAACCAAGCTCTGTGAGTTTGAATTTAAGAAATGCACATTTTGGGGCACCCCAGGAGGCTCAGCTGGTTAAGCAGCTGACTCCTGGATTTCAGCTCAAGTCAGGATCTCACAGTTCATGAGTTCAAGCCTCACGTCAGGCTCTGTCAGCACAGACCCTGCTTGGGATTCTCTCTCTCTCTCCGCCCCTCCCCTGTTCTCATGCTCTCTCAAAATAAAGAAACCTCAATAAGTAAATAAATAACAGTAGTTCTAGGAGGCATCTTTGTTAAAAAAAAAAAAAAAAAAAAGAAATGTAATTTTTACTCGTGGTTTCTCGGGGGAACCTCCGAGGAGTAGATTTCAGCAGGTCGATCTCTTTGGGTTTTGTTCCGTCTTGTGTGAAGGGTGAGCTCATCTGACAGGAGCCCCCTAACAGCACAGCGCCCGCTACTTGGCTTAGCGGTGGGACCTCGGGCCCCAGACAGAACTTTCCAGGCCGGGAACGCTCCCCCTGCATATAGGTCAGAATTGGTGCACGTTTCGAGGTGGCTGCAGAAAAACACCACTACGCTCGGGAGACGGGTTCCGAACACTCAGCCAAGAAAGGGCAGATGCCTCCTGCCACACCCCGCGGACCTTTCCGGGCCACCGAAGGAGGGACTACGCCAGGCCTTACCAGTGTGGCTTCTTTTGTGGACCATGAGCACATTGGGGCCGATGCAAATTATCCCACAGACATCACACTTTAGTTTGCCGTTAGGAAGTCGAATGCCTCCAGCTCCTGACAGAGCTCTGCTGCCTTGGCCACTGTGGGGGCCATTCATTTTCTCTCCCGCGGCATCAAGCACTCGTAAATCCTCCGCACATTCTTCCCCATTCACTTCACAGGCCCGCCCATTCTCTTCATCACTCTGAGCCTCTACTTTAACATTACCGGCTGAAAGAAACAATACAGGGGCCACTCAGTGTCATCGCAAAAACAAAACAAGACAAAAACAACACAGCAGCAAAAAAGACACCACTTGCAAGCGGAGAAGGTTCTTGAAGGTCCTCGGCAGCCTGGACCCCGGGGACAGCCCAGGGCTGGGGTCACGTCCGGCTCGCCTGGGGCTCTGGGGGAACCCACTGGGCCCATGGGTGGGTGGGGAGGGGGGAGAACCTGTCACAGTCACGTGATACGCCTCCCGGGTTGGGCAGGCCAGGGATGGGGGTAGGGCGAAGCGGTCACGTGATGCGTCTCCCGCGTGGGGTGGGGAGGGGCGGGGAAGAGCTGGCCACGTGATATGGCGCCCGCTGGGGGCCGGCAGAGAACCAGTCACGCGACATACCTCCGGGGGCGGGGGAGGGGGGCTGGGGCAGACTGGCCACGTGATATGCCTCCAGTGCTGGGGGGAGGGGCGCTGGTCATGTGACATGCCTCCTGTGCTGGGTGGGCGGGTAAGAACTGGTCATGTGATGTGCCTCTGGGGCTGGGCAAAGTCCCTCCTAAATGGTTATCAAGCCTGAGACCCTCGTTCTACTTAACGACGCCATCTTTCCGTGTTTCTCGTGTTCATAAACTCTGGGACAAGGCTCAGTAAACCCACGCTATTTCTGGCCACGGAGGCCCAAAGGAGTTCTCAACCGGTTTTCTTTCTCTGGCACGTGATCGTTCTAACTCCTTAGGGTTCTTAATAATAAAACCTGTGCCCTAGAGTAGCGCCACCGTGTGGCACGTGTCTCCGGGTGGCTGAAGGGTCAAGTCGTTTGTAAAAGTGGCAGATCTCATTGGCCTTTCAAAGGGAGCGCCCTGCCTGAGGGTGAAGGGCTCATATTAACCAACGCCCTGACCGCTGTTTACTCTGTAGTAGTGATCCCTCTAAGTCACATTTAGGGTGGTGATTTCTGTCATTCACACGTTCTTCTTGGTAAAGAAAATCAGAGGCATCTCGTTTGTCATCTTGGGAAACACAGCGTGATGATGAAGGCTGTTGATGGTAAGTCCATCACCATAATCAGTGGGAGAAACCGCAGTGACCCTGAAAGCTAGCGTCTCCATCATGGTCTCTATAGGTTAATAAGAGCAGGTAGGTCAATTCGGCCAAGTACAAGAAACAATGGCATAGATAGATGGTAGTCAGTACTATGAAATCTTTGATCGATGTTCAGAATCACTGGGTCTTCAGGCGTGGTCCTTGGACCATCAGCATCAGCGAGAACTTGTCAGAAGAGCAAATTCTCTGGTCCACCCTGCAGAGCCTGATGCAGGGTTCATGAGTTCATGACCTGAGCTGAAACCAAGAGTTGGATGCTTAACTGACTGAGCCACCCAGGTGCCCCTAACCTGGGATTGTTTTTAATCACCCAACTGGTGGTTTTTTTTTTTTTTGTTTTGTTTTTTGTTTTTTTTTTTAAATGAGATTGGGGCATTCCAGAGCTTGGTGGAGCAAATTATTGTCGCTGGGCAAGTTCTCTCGCCACTGGCGCTGAGACACAAGGGTGGCGGTCTGGGCACCCGTGGCTGGAAGGAGGAAACCACAGGATGGAGAAGCATGGGGATAACCCCCTTAGCACTCGGCTCTGTCTCACACAGTCTGAGGCAACCTCTTAGACAGCAATGACCTTTGCTTTCCCAAAAGTACAGTTGCCAGGAACCACGACTTATTTTACGTTGTTAAGACAGACAGGTATTTCTGTGACCGTCGGGTGTGCTCCGTGGCTTGTGCTGTTGATGACGGGGTGGGCCCTTCCTGGTGAGGAACAAGAGAACGGGAAAGCCTCAGGGTGACCTTCAGGGTGACATCGGCCACAGCATGCCACTTGCAGCCAAGGCAAAGCCGGACCAGGAAGGAAGAAGATGAGGATGGCACGGCGGGGGATGGGCGGGGAGCATAGCATGGATGTCACCTTAAATGCCACAGAGGCCCTCAAGCCAGCCTGGATACCAGGCACTAACCTTTCTCATTCCCGTTACGCCATGCGACGTTTCCTCTAAGAAATGTCACAGAACCAAAAGAGCCAGGAGGCTCAGATGGCACGAGCGCCTGTTATAAACCATCCTGAGATTCTGCGGACCCCAGGTATGGTTTTCGGTAGATCTGGGCAGCACCGGTCGAGGCCGAGCTCAAAGACTAGATAGAATTCAGGATCCTGTGATGCTGCAGGCTGCTGGAGAAAAGATCGCGGACAATACCCTCGATCCCTGGTGGCGAGCTCAAGCAGCCACGAGGGATGGGAACTTGACAGGGTTCCGTGTAAGCAGACAGGGTACGCGATTCCGAGTAGGAGTCGAGCGGAAGATGCAGAGTGTTTTAGGGCTGGAAGCTTGCCAGAACTTTGCGGCCACATTCTAGGCTGCATTAGGACAGGAAAAATCCGTAGGGACAGAGAGAAAAGATGCCTGATGGGGGAGGGGCCGGGGGCACAGGTGAGAACACAGACCGCAGGTGGATATCACCATCGGCCAAGGGCAGGTCAGAGTCACGCACAGGTGAACGTTCCCTAAATATGGGCGAGAAGTTTTCCTGTCTTTCTGGACAGATGCAGACTGTGTGCTGGCCGCACAGAAGAGACGGACGGACCTCTGTTCACCCGCGGAGGGTGTCCACGAAACAGGGCCTCCTTTCTGGCTGGGAGGAGGACACAGGCAACACGCCTATTACACTCAAGGGGTCAGGGCATAAACCTGTCGTAATAAGTCGCGAACACACCGATCTCAAAATTGTGATCTATTAGACATAAATGCACAGTCCCGTTAAAATAGACCTTTAAAAAAACACAAACGCAGGATGGGGCTGTTGGCTTCACTTATCTAAGTGTGAAAGAGGGGTTTTGGTGTTTTGGCTCAATTAGTGATGTGGCCGGAAAAAGGAAAAAACAGAAGATGCTGCCTTGGGGTCCTGCACGCGGTGAAATCCGGAGTCCCCTGCCCTGGCCAGGCTGTAAGCCTCCACTGCACGGTCTGACTAAAAAGGGCAGGCATGGTCTGCAGTGGTCAGAAGGAAGGAAGTCAGCGGGGGCTGAGCACACTTGGGGCGTCCATGGGGCTGGACAAGCTCGGCTCAGGGAAACGCGGGGCTGGGAGGCTGAGGCTGAACAGAGAGCAGGGGGGCCTGGGTGGCCCTGGCACCACACGGCCCAGAGGTGGTGCCCAGGCAGCAGGTTCCTTCTGCAGGTGGGCTGGGGGAGGGGGCACCTGCGTGGACAACCTCTGGGTGCATGCGCACAGGAAGACCTGGGACGTCTGTGTGAGTGTTGCGTTTGTGAGCCCGCCATTTTGAATTCCACAACCCTGCAGAAGTCAATGGCACCAGTAATTGTTTCCCCTGATGAAGCATTGACAGATGAATGGCCTTTATTTAAGCATGACAGATGAATGGCCTTTATTTAAGCTGTTCCAACTCTTGGCCTGGAGCCCACCCAAAGGGTATGCACGAGTCCTACTCCACTCCCTTGAGAAAAGTCAACTGGAACGGGAGAGTCTTCGTTTTCTTCATGATCTCCCTTGAAGGACACAGGTCGACTGGCCCAGTGAGTTCCCTGAAATAGTGGGTCTCCCCTAGTTTGTATTTCTTGTACTTTGCTCCACTGCATGGATGTTGTCTCTAAGCTAACCAGGGCTCCTGCTGACCGGTTGTCCCTACCCTGAATTCCTAGCCCATGCCTTCTGTTCCATTTTCTTGGAGCTGGAACTGCTCATATGCGCCCTTATGTCTACGAAACGCTACGGTCTCCCTCAACGTAGGGATTATGCTTACACGTATTTTGCAACTCCTTCCCCTACCACTCAGAAAAATGTCGAACTCAGTAAGGTACTGAACTGACCCGATTAAATATAGAACAAGAAGCGGACGTTCACGTGTTTCTTTGCCCCAGAACACGCTGGCTCAGGCCTAACCCTGAAGCTCTTTCATGGACTACGGACCGCTCATGGACAGGCGCTCCATTTTATTATTTAGTAAATGTGACATATATTAAGAGCTGATGTCTTCAAATCTCGAGTCAAGAGTTACCTTCTCAGATGCTGTTTTAAATTAGGAACACTTAAAATATTATAGTTATATATTCTAGGGGTCTCGTACGTTATTAGTAACACAGCAGTCCCAAGAGAGACCCCAGACCCCTAAAGTAAGGCGGACTTCAGCGTGGGGACAAGTTTAGCACCGAAGAATTCGGAGAAGCCAGGCAACTCAGGGTCAACGGAGCCCAGAGGCTCCATCCACTGCCAAGCACTGAACGTACTCATGAATGATTAAAGCATTTTAATGCATAGATATAACGTGCACTGGTGGCACCCCCCCTCCCCCGCCCCCCGACAAATGGGTTCTGTTTCCTCTTCGTTGCCTTTTCCCTTTTAGAAAGTGTCTTGGCATTTACCAGTAATGTAAAGGTTTGGTACTCAGAGTGTGCCTTTCCATTGTAAAGACACCCTGAAATTGTTCCTATGGTGTGAGTTTAGGCCACGTAAGCCTGGAGCCCTCAATATTTTAAATGGGGAAAAAAAATGGGAGAGAGAAATAGACCCGCAACCAGTGACTAGCAAGCCAAAATCAAACGGAATAAAAATATTCACGACAGATCTGGAATGAGTGCAATGATGCTAAAATTTGAGGGGCGTCTGGGTGGCTCAGTGGATTAAGTGTCTGACTCTTGGTTTCTGCTCAGGTCATGATCTCGGGGTTCATGGGTCTGAGCCCTGTATTGGGCTCTGTGCAGACAGCGTGGAGCCTGCTTGGGATTCTCTGCCTCCCTCTCTCTCTGCCTCTCTCTCTCACACACACACGCAATAAATAAATAAACATTTAAATGAAAATAAATAAATGAGTAGATAAATAAAATTTGAGATGAAGAGGAAATATATAGATGCTTCTGTGCTGCCTCGTAAAAAGTGATTTACAAAAACTTTTAAGCGTTTTTAAGCTAATAAAACCACTTATTATAACTTCCATCATTTAAAACATAAGGTTTTTTTTCTTGCCAAGATGCACGATTATATCCTTTTAGGCCTTTAAATGAAGTCAGGGAGAGAGAAAAGAGAAAGAGTCTGAAAAAAGCATGAGTTACAAGCAGACTTACATCCTCCTCGGGTGACTAGGAACACAACAAGCTGGGAAAGAGAAGGTAGAGGGGGGTCAAACAGGTTGTATTTATAATTTTCAAGATGGAAAAAAAAAGGAGGGGACGTGGGGTGAGGAGGGCAATCTCCATCCTGCCCACCAGGTGGCGGTGTTGGCCAAGAGCAGCTGGGCTGCTGTTTGGGTGGGGCCATCCTCCAGGACAACAGCCATCTGTGTGGAGGAGGAGGATATTTACAATTTGGGTACGTGGGAGGGGGTGTGGAAGAAAGAGACCAGAATACCTTGTGAATCCATTTGCGTAAACAGAGAGGCATATATATCAAAACATATATCATCTACCTTCTAAAATCTCCAAGTAGCATGGGTCTTTAAACAAGCCAGGTTTTACTTACAGAAGTCTTCACCAAAGGACCCGCTTCAACACTACAGCGTGCTTGCCCCTAAACCTTCCTCAGATTTCATGAAAACATTCTGAAAAACCAGAATGTATTTCCTTACTCTTAAGGGCATCTGACGGCTCAACATTGCAGCCATGTGACTGCTCCAATCCTATAATTGACAAGACTTCTCTGTGCTAGCACCTTCCTGTTTGATGTAATTGTATGAACACACACACCCTCATGCATATGCATGCATATAAAGACACATCCATACATATAGAGCTCGCAGAAGTCCATCTCTCAAGCTGTCGTTTTAAAGTTGAATCACAGGGAGATCATCAGTAGAAGAAAGAGCTCTATAACTTTTCTACACTGGAAAAGCAGTCAATTTCCAGTCCGGGTTGTGAGAACAGGGTATGGTTATGTGGCCAGTGCTAAATCCTTCAGGTATCAAAGAGTTTTGATTACCAGGATGTCAGAAACTTACCTTTAACGTTACTGACACCTTTCAGGTTGAGCCGGGATCACTAATTGTTGCAGTACTAACAAGCACGACCTGTTTTCTGACGTTGCTTTAAAACAGGAGAGAATTTACTAACGCACGTTCTCAAGGCTTCAGTCCTGAGGGGGGCAACCCGTCTGTGCTCCTTTCAATATTCGGCTCCCTGTGCCTTTTTAAAAGCACACCGCATTCCTTAAAATACTCCCTCGGCGATGCTGCCCTAATCCGTCTATCGTTCACGGACTCCTAACAGCTAAAAATGAAATTAACATCTGCTTTTGGTTTACCAGCTCAGATCAGGAAGGTTCTGCAGGCACAGACTCCTAACTGTGTCCGCTCAGGCAGTGAGGCACCGCAGACTAACGGCCTCAAAGCCCTGCCAGCATGCTCTTCTCGGTTCTGAAATGAATACTTCAGAGCCACGGAAGGAGAGCGCGCATCTTTCTCCGGTCTGACAAATTCGTAAAAGTTATCATGAAAACACGCTCGGCTGTTTCTTTTTTTTTTTTTTTTTTTATTTTTTTTTTCAACGTTTATTTATTTTTGGGACAGGGAGAGACAGAGCATGAACGGGGAAGGGTCAGAGAGAGAGGGAGACAGAGAATCGGAAACAGGCTCCAGGCTCTGAGCCATCAGCCCAGAGCCTGACGCGGGGCTCGAACTCATGGACCGCAAGATCGTGACCTGGCTGAAGTCGGACGCTTAACCGACTGCGCCACCCAGGCGCCCCGCTGGGCTGTTTCATGGGGACAGGGAGTCAGGCCATTTTATCATCACACTCAATAAAAAGGAGATACTCATCACATGAATGGCAACGCTGTTTACCAGCATGACTGGAGTAACAATTCAATCAGTACTATTGTTCCTTCTACCCTTACTGTCACTGCCACAACAAGAGGAACGTCCCATAGTGTATCTTCCAATGGTCTTAAACGCTCCATATGCACGTCCTTGTATCGGTGATGTCCCAGGCGGTTAATGAACAGGACGGTCAAGATGTAGCTCATTGGGTCAAGCATGAAGGAAGGTGGTGTGGACACATGCATTCACAACATTTACGCCATGGAAATGGAGGATGAGGTGAACACGCGTTTGTTTTCTAGAAGCGAAGCATATACTTACGAGAGAAAGATTTGGGAATGAGTGCATGAAAATCCCTAAAGCCATCGGCCCCATATGTAACTGCAATAAAGAAGGAGAAAGAAAGCTGGCTTTTGACAGTGTTCACAAGATACAGTCAGAGTTTCAAAGAAAGGGTCATTTTATTTCTTTTAAAAGAAAGCATGCTTGCTCGTAACCCACAGTTGGCTACTCGTCTGCCACTCTCAGCCTTCATACAGGCCACTCAATGGTAACACGGTGCTGCTCGGAGGCAGGACCACAGCGCATGGCATGTTATCACCTAACCTCTGCTGCGCCAAACATCTTAGGGGCAGTAACGTAAGCGGTGTGCTTCTTAGCGGGCTGAGCGCATGGCAGATTTTCTTCATTCGGCTTTCAACATTTTCTTAGAAAGTGTTCGTAGAAACTCAGCAATGTTCACACCGCACCCTGAGTGGGGAAAAATTAGTGTTTTCCCCCACCTCAGAACGAGCTATCAATTTCTGTGGGTATTCCTTATCAGCCGCTCTCATAAATGTTATCAGCACCTCAGATCTTCAAGTCCTTGCTCTGTGTTTGTAGGTCAGAACTTCCCGACATGTGTCTATGTCTGAAGGCTTAGCAGCTGCCACCCACGCGCACCCATGGAGGCACGCGTGGAGACACGTGTGTGCGCGCACACACGCACACGGAGTTTTCTCTCCAAGGGGAGCATCCCGACGTCTGTCAGCGTGGCAAGTGCAGCCTAGCTGCTAAATTAAACTTGTTGGAGCAGCCACCGAATTAGCAGAGGCAAGACGATGGTGTCCCCACAGGAAACGGACCTCCCGGACGTTGCTGGAACGCGTTTCAGCTTCCACACTCCTCTGACTACAGACCCTCTCCGTGCTTCCCGTGAAATATTGACTAAAATACTGGGATAATGGGCAAGCATCATTGGAGAGAGACTCTCAAAGGTGCTCCTTGAAGTGACCACCTTAATCATTTCCTAGCAAACCCTCAGCCTCATTTACACTGTCCCTTGACGGTCTAAACCTCACAGAGACCGTCACTGTCACATGGCCCGCGTGGAACAGGCAGGTCAGCGGTGGCTTGCCCGGGCGCACGTGTGCTCGGTGTCCACAGCCAGCCAGCAAAATGAGGCCGATTTTTCAGCGGGCTCTGCACTGAGCTTCGACTCCCTGGGTCACCTTTTCCAATCTCTGGCTCTCTGTGCGCAGGGGTACAACCATCTCAGGTAATGGGGGTATTTAAAGGGCAACGTATTGCCTTTTGAAAATGGGGGCATCACCATACGTGATAGAAGACAGATGAAAAGGCATCACGGCCACACGCCCCGAGATATTGCTCAGATTGCTGCTTTGGGGCCTCAGCGTGACGCGACTGGGAGGTCAGTTTCCCCGGGTGTCCTCTTAGGACACAGCTTGTCTGCATCATGATGCGACCACAATTCAGACAAGCTTTATAATGTCTGTCCTTCATATTTGAGTCCCTAAAATGGACACCAAGTTTAAAAAACAGAACACGGCTGTAGCTACAGAGTTACTCTACTCACCCCCCTAGGAAAGCTGAGCCGATAGGAGTTCGCGCTCACTCACGCACCACACGCGTTTGTGCACAACCGACTTCTCAGTTCAGAAGGACGTGGCCTCCTTATGGACGGTAATCACGCACAACAGGAGAATGTGACACTCACCTTGTCCTGTCCTGTCCAGCCTGGTCCTGTCCTATCTGGTCCTATCCTGTCCTGTCCAGTTTTGTCCACTTTTGTCCTGTCCAGTCTGGTCCTATCCTATCTGGTCCTATCCTGTCCTGTTCTGTCCAGTCTGGTCCTGTCTTGTTCTGTCTGGTCCTGTCCTGACTGGTGCTGCCTGGTCCAGTCTTGTCCAGTCCAGTTCCGTCCTATGTCTGTCCTGTCAGGTCCTACCCTATTCTATTTCAGTCTACTTTCATGGAAGGCATTCACTGGGGGTTTTGTAAATGCCAGGTACTTGCAAAGAACTTTCCATAAACTGCCTTTTATCTTCACCACCGTCCTACGTGGCAGGAACTATCACTAGTTTATCAGAGAGGAGACTGGGGCTCTGCAGAAGTTCTGGAACCTGTCCTCCTGGAGGTTAGCATGTGAATGTGCGAATCTGAGACTGTATCTAATGAATGCATTACAGCCAGTATTCCAAACACACATTCTCCCTGTGCAGGAAGGGCCTTTGAGAAGCTGTGTTTTCTCTTCCATGGTGCTTGAGAGGCATCAGGAAGGGTGTTACCACAGCTGCACATGCACGTTCACACTTAGGTGTGCACGCACACACACACACACTCACCTGCCCATGGGAGTCACAGTGCATTGATCAATAGTCCCCCGCAAGATGAAATGAATTAACAACGAGCGATTTGGAAAGCGCGGCCCCCCTGGCACTGCCCTCCATGTGGCTTCCCCACCCCAGCTCATCCGGGCCCCGTCACGGTGTCTCATGAGTCCCTCTCCTCCCCTGAGCAAGCTGGTCCAGGGGTCATGCAATCAGATGGCGCTCATGTCTTCGGTGGGCACTCAGATGGGCCACAAAACCCTTCTTCTCACTCATGCGGGCAGATGTCTTACAGGTGCAGACCCTGTCCTGTCCCTTATCTCAGTGCTGCTCGTAAGCCTAACACTCGTGGCAAAGCAGACCTTCTCGATGGTGCTAGAAGCCCGTGGGAACCGGGAAGTGATTATCTCCCGATGGGCTTTCAGGCCCGTCTTCGGTTCCTTAGTAAATTCCACCCCAAACTTTAGGCCGTTGTTTTACAAACGGGTACAGATTAAAAAAAAAAAAGAAAAAAAGACTCAATGTATCTTAAATTTTCTGAATGTCACAAAACACATTTTTCTTGTCAAGAACAAACTGAGTTCATTTGGTTAGGAGTTTTCAATTTGCCACATTGTCACTAATATTTTCAAAGAAAACGCTGTGGGTGCCTCAGATTCTGAATTCTATTCGGATTGCCAAATTGACGAACGTCCTGGAAAAACAGATTAAATGCCCACAAACCACACTTTTCAGTTTGCGTTGGGTCGTGCCCGTAAACTTCTCATGATGTTGTCAGTTCAGGGAGACATTAAGACAGACCTGAGATCTTCAAAACAGGAGGAGGAAGTCGGCTCTACTTTCTAGCCAAAGGACACTGACAATTTTCTGGGGAGAGTAAACACGTTTAGATTTGTATTTAGAATTCAGAAATACGCCGGAGTCTGACTTTTATACGTATTCTTCCAATCACGTTAGCCTGTTGGGCACGGTCGGATCATTAGTGTGCTATTCACTGGTGTCAGTGTGGTTTGCAGTGACCTTTGCAAGGCTTACACATCTAGCGTTTCCTGTCCCTGCGCCAGCCAGAGGGTCCCCGATTGGGACGGTAAAGAGAGGCAAAGGGCAGGACCGGGTGACCATCACTGGAGCGGCAAACAGCATGGCCGTGCTCCCTCTAGAGAACTAGTTAACCTGAACAGGTACCAAATCTTGATTCTCTTGAAATTTGTCCATACCTACGCATTCCCAGGATGGATATTTGTTTCTTAGCCCTCCAGGTTCTACCAGGGGAGGAGAGAGTGCCAGCTGATGTCTCCTGACTGCTCCAGCCTTACGGAAGAGGGGGCTGAACTGCAGACAAGCTTAAAGTCTGACCCACGGATGGAGAGCCGGGGGCGGGCGCTGGTGTGAGGTCAAACCACCTTCTTTCCAGGCTTTGAGGGCGCTGGGGCTCAGGTGATGGGTGTCTCACTCAGCCAGGTCCCCTGCATGGCCCCAGCCATATGCCATGCACCAACGGGCACACAAAATGTTTGTAAAAGAAGGCAGCAGGCATGCACCAGGCCCTCCCGGCTGTGGGAACTCACCTGGGCTCTGTCACCGCCCGGCTACCCAAATCCAAACTCAAGGTCTTTCTCCAGACCCAGCTAGCCTCCTTCCATCCCGCCTGTGCCCACGGCGCTCGGTTCTGGATTCCCCAAGTTCTAACGCATGTGGGGGTCTCACCTCCACCCTGACCTTCCCACCCACTTCTCCCGAGCTTCTGCAGGCTTTTCTCTTCCTGCTTTCCAGTCACGTCCCTTCCCAGCACCGCCACCCAGCCAAGGCTGCCTCAGCCTTTGCCACATCCTGCCAGCACTTCCTGTCACTGCCTGGCACGGAGGTGGGTATACATCCTGTGGTCCTTGCCTTTGGGCCCCTCTTCTGGTCGATCTTGCCCGCTGCCCTGAGACGGTCATGCTAAAGCCTGCCTTCCTCCGCTCATGTCCACGCCCCAAACTTCCACTGGTCTGCACCGGTACTGTGAGGCCGAGATCCCGAGTCCTGGGTCTAGGTCCCTCCAGGACCGGTCAGCAGTGACAGTGACTCTCCCAGCCGATCATCCCATTCAGATCATCAAAGGCACGCACCTGACGGAAACACGCAAGGAAAATCAAACCCGCTTCATTTGCAGATACCTTCACTCAACTGTGAGTATAATTACCTCCTAACTAAAGAGGGAGACGCAGAATCCGAAGCAGGCTCCGGGCTCCGAGCTGTCAGCACAGAGCCCGACGCGGGGCTCGAACCCATGAACTGCGAGCCCGTGACCCGAGCCGCCCAGGCGCCCCCTGAGCCCAACTTCTGTGCTCAGATTAAGAGGCGACAAGTATTTTCTTCCCTTCCTCCTGCGCCTCGCCTACAGTGTTCAAGGTACTCATCACGGGACTGCTGAGTCAACAGACTTTACTACTACTTTCTGAAGACAGCCATCTGATCACGTAAACGTTTTCAGAAGTTCACGCACCTCCAGGGAGAAGCTGCCAAGTATGTGGCAGAAAGCACTGTGTTTCCTGGGTCGGTTGTGCGTGAGGCTCCCGGGGCACCCGGTGTATCGGGGAGCAAGCTAGGAACGGGGGAGACCGCTCTTGCCGGGGTTTGTTCCAGGCTGGACCCTCCTGCAGTTAACATAACCGAGCACGGGCGGACCAGCTTTCACTCTGGATGGGTCTCTGGGCTCCTGCTGTGTGCTGAGTCCTATCAACTCATGGGGAGGGGTGTGGCTCCTGGACAGTGGGGTGCAGGGGGCTTCAGGTCAGAGGTGTGACTGGCACTCGGCCCTGCCTCCCATCAGCTGTGCGGACCGAGCGCTCAACGCGACCAACTCCGAGCCTCGGTTTCTTCACCCGCCAAGTGGGAATAATTGTATCTATTCTGTCTGGTTCACGTGAAGATTCAGGCGCGTGGTGGGCCGTAGCTTTGTTTCTCGGAGGAAAGACATTGGCAGATAAAGAGAGACGCGTATCTCATCAACAAAAAGATTCGGGGCTTCTGGGATCAGCCATGGCCCACTGACAGGTGCCAATGCGGAAAACCAACGCTTTGTGGGACCTGCCGTGACCAGGACAGATGTCCTCAGGGAAACTGCTCTTGGCACCTTGGAATTTTGAGTCTACGCAGGCTTTTGTCCCAAATACTCCTGTTGGGTGCTCCCCTCTGTCTGGGAAAGACCCTGACCGTGTTTCAGGCAAACTGCCAGGTGGTGGGACAATTCTGGTTGTTTCTATTGGGACCTGACTGCGATGGGCTGAAGTCCACTTTGCTTTACTTCAAATTGCGGCTGTCAGACCTGCCTTCTGGAGCAGATGGCACACAGAGCTGACCACCGGAGGAAAAGCCAGCTTCCGACCCTCTCTCCCTGCACACGGCACAGCCGGGGACCTCTCCTACTGTGGTTGATGTTTTCTGAATATACTTGTAATGCCGCACAGTGAGCTAAGTAGGAGAGAAGAAAAGCTGACTCACAGACCTGTAGTTTAGAAAGGGGAAAACAGGAAGCAAAGACTTTCTTTCCGAAGGGTCCAAGGGAGAATATGGCAGGTTCAGGCACCACGATTCTGTTGATGGGATGCTCCGTCAGAGTCGCCGCTTTGGTGACCCCGCAGCCTCCCGTCACCCACCCTCTCGGACACAGTTCATCACAACCTGGGGATGAAACACTCACCAGACTCAAGGACAGTTGAGGGATAGTTATGTCCTCCTTGCTTTTTCATTTTTTTTTTAATGAAAAAGTAACTTTTTTTGGTAAAAATAAGATTTGCTTCTTCTTTTAAAAAAATTTTTTTTAATGTTTTTATTTATTTTTGAGACAGAGAGAGACAGAGCATGAGCAGGGGAGGGGCAGAGAGAGAGGGAGACACAGAATCCGAAACAGGCTCCAGGCTCTGAGCTGTCAGCACAGAGCCTGATGTGGGGCTCGAACTCATGAATCGTGAGATCATGACCCGAGCCAAAGTCAGACGCCCAACCGACTGAGCCACCCAGGCGCCCTGCTTCTTCTTTTTTAAATGTTTATATATTTTGAGAGAGAGAGAGAGAGCAAGCACACAAGGGAGGTGCAGAGAGAGAGAGAGAGAGAGAGAGAGAGAGAGAGAGAGAGTCTCAAGCAGGCTCCACGCTGTCAGCACAAAGCCTGACACAGGGCTCGAACTTACGCCCCTGAGATCATGACCTGAGCTGAAATCAAGAGTCGGACGCTCAACCGACTGAGCCCCCCAGGCGCCCCAAGATTTGCCTGTCCTGAAGACAGCAGGTATACACAAGGGTCAAGATGAAATTTTCTGAAATTCACCTCCAAGCCCTATAACAAATCTAGAGAAATCATGAAGGGGAGAACGTGGGGAGGTGGTGATAAGAACACAGTGCGAGAGTGTGACCCAGGCTTACAAAGGGAGAAAGAAAGGGTCACCTTGGGGCCCGGAAGAAGGGCTGAGGGAGGTAGGAGGAGGTGCACCAATACTGACACGCCAGGAGGGTCCCGCCACGAGCCAGGGGATGAGCGAGTGTGGGGCCCCGGGCAGAAGTGATGACACAAATGTCCTTTCCCCTCCCGAATCTCACAGGGAGGGATGTTTGTATCACACAGGCCAAAACAGGAAGGGAGGGACATTCTACAAAGCAGCCGTGCCAACGGGCGGTGGTGGCCACCCAGGTGTCTCCCTGGCCAGCGGATGCGTCCAGGTCCGGGCAAGGACAGGGACACCGGGCGCCCATCAGCCGTCCAGGCATGCGCTCCAGCGGGCCTGGCCGCACACGTGTTCACATGTGGTTTTCCCGCTGACACGGTCTTACTGAACCCTCGCTGCCAGGCGGGAGGAGAGTACGGCACCGAAACGAGGTTTTGCAGAGTAAAGCAAACGAGCGCCACTGATTGTCCCCAAGGGTGGTCGCTGCGGGGGGGGGCCTTGAATGCAGCAGGGAGACGGCAGGGGACACTGCTGCCTGCTGAGAAAGGGGGAAGGGCTGAGGAGGACAGAATCAGCACTGTCGCCTTCCTCCAGGAGCGGACACGGCCCCCCGCCCAGGCTCGGCAAACACTCTTGGCCATTCCCTCCCTTCCCCGCGGCTGGCACCCCGTGTCAAGCCCCAAAGATTCCAGGAGCCCGGGCTCTGCTTCAAGGAGGCCGCAGATAAAGTAATCTTCCCCGGGACACCCAGAGGGTGGGTCCCCTGCTGGCCCTCCCTTCCAGAAGCTCTGAGGGGTCCCCGCCAAAATTCCAAGCAGCAGGTGACTCAGCAAAGGCACACGAGGGTCGGGAAGAGCGGCTCGGGGGCTGGTGAGCCCCGGGGTGCGGGCGCCGGTCCCTACGGGCAGTGCTTGCGGGTTCCTCCTCGGGGGCGCCCGGCGGGCCAGCGTGCTGCAGGGGCAGCGAGGGATCTCATTCCTGCCTTTCCCCCTCCTTCCTGTCCTCCGCCCCCAAACACACTTCTCAGGCAGTGAGCCTGGGGCCGGGGGGGGGGGGCGTTGTGGGCAGGAAGTGCGAGACACCTTCACCACCTGCAGAGGAAGACGGGGGTCGAGGGTGGCCAGGGCTGAGGTGGGCAGGTGGGGCGGACGCATCTGGCCTGCGTGCCGGGGTGCACGTGTGTGTGCGCGCACGCGCCAATGGCACAAGGGTCACTCTTCTTGCACACACACTTACAAAGGCAGCTCGGAGACCCGAAGCTAGAGTGCCCGTCACCCACGGTGACTTTTACAGCCCATGCCGTGTTTGGGACCCACGAAGCTCCTGCTCCTTCCGTTTCTGGGCCAGCAAGCAAAGCACTCCCCTGGGGACCCGGGGGGGTGTGGCGGTCCAGACCTCTCATCTGGATGGGAAACTCACACAGAGGCGGTGGGAAGGCACAAGGCAAGTGATGTGGCTACTTTAAGCAATTTCGTAAGTAGCGTTAACTTACTGCGAAGGTCGAGATCCTTTGCAGGCTAGGATTATTTTTTTATTATTTAAAAAAATTTTTTAATGTTTATTTTTGAGAGAGAGAGAGAGAGAGAGAGAGAGAGAGAGAGGCAAAGCACGATCAAGGGAGAGGCAGAGAGAGGGAGACACAGAATCAGAAGCAGGCTCCAGGCTGCGAGCTGTTAGCACAGAGCCCGACGCGGGGCTTGAACTCACGAACCACAAGGCCATGACCTGAGCGGAAGTCGGCCGCTTAACTGACTGAGCCACTCAGGTGCCTTGAGGAGCGCCCTACTGTCTTTTTTTTTTTTTTAATTTGTTTTTAACGCTTATTTATTATTGAAAGACAGAGGGTCAGAGCGTGAGCCCGGGAGGGGCAGAGGGAGAGGGACACACAGATTCCGAAGCAGGATCCAGGCTCGGAGCTGTCAGCACAGAGCCCGACGCGGGGCTCGAACCCAGGAACTGTGAGATCATGACCTGAGCTGAAGTCGGACGCTTCATCGACAGAGCCCCCCAGGCGTCCCTCCTAAGGGATTCTTGAAAGCTCCCCCTTCCCTGCCCCCTTCTCCTTGATCTCTCTCTCTCCCCCATTATTTCCTAACTTTTAGCACTAGGCTCCGTGACCACTAAGCATACGGTGCTTTATCGGTGCTCACGAGGACGTCTGGGGATATTATCATCAGTGCTGGTCCCAGGGCTCGGGCTCTGACCACCCAGAGGGGAGGCGGAAGTAGGTTTGGGAAGGACCTGCCTGCACCCTCCTTCCCCCACCCCTGCCCCCAGAGGCGCCGGGGGCTTGAGAGACCATCACTGCCTCACCAAGTCTCAGTCCCCTCCCATCTGCCACCGGACTCAAAGGTCCCGTCCCGTCCCCACACACCGGGAGGGCGGAAGGGCAGCGAGCCACAGAGCAGAGATGCCGGAGGCCCCATGGTGTCCCTCTGGGATTCGCTCATTACTCAGTTCATTACACATTACTCCTGCTTCCCGGCACCTCGGCCCAAACTGCACAGGTCTTGGGAAGAACCTTCGAAGATCAGGCTGTCTTCCTGGTAGATGTCAGCTGCTTCTCAGGATTCGAGTGTCTCAGAAAGTCCTGGGCTTCACTTAAGCGAGTTTCTTTGAACCGAGAGGGGTTCCTCCCTTCCCCTCCGCTCTGTCGTTTTATGATTCAACACTGTTTACCCAGAAGCACATGGAAAGGACCGGCGCAGGCCATGCTGGCTCCCACGCCACATCCAAGCGACTACACAAGCAAGGTCCACGTTGAGGCTGCTCGGCCCCCGCGGCTGACCCCACGCCCTCGTGAG
Source organism: Herpailurus yagouaroundi (assembly GCF_014898765.1). NCBI lineage: Eukaryota > Metazoa > Chordata > Mammalia > Carnivora > Felidae > Herpailurus > Herpailurus yagouaroundi. The sequence continues at coordinate 4,653,235 of NW_024412445.1, read as the reverse complement.
CGGCTACCGCGTGCCCGCCACCATGTGGCACGCTCTGCATACGACAGCGCTTCCGATCTTGAAGCAGCCCCGTGTGGCAACTGCGACCTTAGTTTACAAAGGAGGGAAATTGGGCCCCAGAGGCCACCTGCTGGGACGGGGCAGAGCAGGGACTCGAACCCACACACTTCACCCCAGAGCTCGTCTTTGTCACTCCAAGGCTGCCCTGTGTGCCCACCTGCTTTGAGAGTCAAACACATCACAGCGACTGAGATCAGAATGCCTGGGTGGGGCAAACCCTCCTGGATAGCAGTTCAGGAGCTTATGACAGGAGGCCACTGGATGGAGTCACCCCGCACGGCCCCGGAGGGCAGAACCACCC
>NW_024412445.1:4615170-4652864 GCF_014898765.1 Herpailurus yagouaroundi | reverse complement strand
GAGCCACCCTGCACGGCCCTGGAGGACAGAGCCACCCTGCACGGCCTCGAAGGACAGAGCCACCCTGCATGGCCCTGGAGGACGGAGCCACCCTGCACAGCCCTGGAGGACGGAGCCACCCTGCACAGCCTCGAAGGGCAGAACCATCCTGCACGGCCCTGGAGGACGGAGCCACCCTGCACGGCCCTGGAGGATGGACACATCCCGCATGGCCCTGGAGGACAGAGCCACCCTGCATGGCCTCAAAGGACAGAGCCACCCTGCACAGCCTCGAAGGGCAGAGCCACCCTGCACGGCCCTGGAGGACGGAGCCACCCTGCACGCCCTCAGAGGACCAGTGTATGTTCCAGGCACTGCACGCGTTGGGTGCAAAGCCCCGAGTGGGTCACAAGAGCCATCTCTGGGGGAAGACACAGTCTCTGGCTGCAGGAATGTGAGGGTGAGCAGAGAAAGGCCCACGCGAAACCCCAGCCCTGCCCCCAGGGAGTAGAGCGTGAGAGGAAGTCCTCGTTCTCAGGGAGATGGTTGTGTCCACCGTGGGGACAGCGTGGTGGGAGAGGGGACACAGGTCTGGCTTCCAGGAAGGGCAGCAATGCAGGGATGGCGGCGTGTGTGTGACGGGTGGTCCTCCCCACTGCCTAGACCGTGGGGCTGCAGAGGGGGACGATGGGGCAACCGAGATGAAGTCGGGGGTCCCTTGGGGGAACGGGGTCAAGGTCAGGATGGAGGTGGCCAGGGGCAGGGGGACTCTGGGCAGAGGACACTGTCCCCACACCCCACAGACAGAGGGACACTGGGGGCCATGGGGTGGCCTGGAGGGAAGAGGCTCCCGAAGCAGAAACACGCACCTGCAGGCTCGCGGCCTCAGGCCCCAGCTGGAATCCGGCCGCGGATGGGAAACTCCAGGCTTCCGAGGAAAACCATCCCAGCGATCGCCAGCCCTTGGGTTTCCAGAAGCCCCAACTTCTGCATTCTGTCCGGCCCTCTGTCCACACCAGCTCCCCTCCTCCCCCCTCTGCCCCCGTCCAGATGCCTCCAGGAGGCAGGGCCCGAGAGTGCGATTGTGACACGGAGGCATGTGTCATATTGTAACTGGGTTTCCACATCCTCCTGGCTGAATTGTAAGTGCCTAGAAGAGGAACAAGGGCGAATAATGAAATATAGGAATGCAGGAAAAGAGGAAGCCACCGCGAGACACCAGGCCAACCGAAATGCGGACACTTACGGAGAAGTGACAGAAAGGGAAGCAGGAGTCAGGAATTGCATTCGGTGGCTGGGCCAGGCGCACACACACGTATGCACAGATGCACACTCACAGGCACAGACTCTCACACTCACATGCCCAGGCGCACAGAGGCAGACTCTCACACGGACACACACTCACAGACACATCCACACACACGTTATACACAGACTCACACACCCTTATACACACTCACACACACATAGACACAGACGTGGACACTCAGATACACACACACACATATACACAGACACACACATATGAACACTCAAATACACACAGACTCACACACTTATACACACTCACACACACACTCATAAATACAGACTCACACACACTTATACACACTCACGCACACATATACACAGACACACACATGCACACTCATAAATACACAGACTCACACACACATATATACACAGATACACACACGCTTATACACAGACACAGACTCACACACACATATACACACACATACACACACACATACAGACATGCACACTCACAGATACACATCGACTCACACACACACACACGTACGCAGACACACTCACAGACACACACATGCTCCCAGATACATGCTGTCACACACATATGCACACAGTTACAGACTCTCAAACACACACATGCATATGCACACACTCATACAGAGACTCACACACAGATGCACACACACATACATACTTACACAAAGACACAAACACAGACACAGACTTTCACACACAGATGCACTCACATACATTCACACAAACGCATATTCTCACACACACACACACATGCGCACATGCATATACACACTCTACACACACACTCACAGACACACAAACATATACACACCCACCCACATATGCACAGATAATGCTCTCACCTGGACATGTATACACTCACTATATATACACACATACATATACACCCCCATACACACACAGTCTTACATGCACACATTCTCACATACACAGACTCACACATGCTTACACATACACGCTCATACACAGGCACACATATTCTCACACAGACACACACACAGACCTCTACACATACACACACACACTCACACATACATACCCACGTACATCTATACAGCTTCACTCAGATACACACACATATGGATACGCACCCTCACAGAGACATGTACATACACTCACACTTGCATACACACTTTCACACAGACACACATACTCTCGCATACACAGTCACACACACACTGTCTCCTATATGCATACAGTCACGCTCACGCATATGTGCACACACACATACTGTCTCGCGTACACAGACACAGAGTCACATGCTCGCACGCACACTCACACACGCTCACGAGCCTTTCCTCATCAGAGCAGACTTCTGCAAGGCAAGGCTGTCCTCGCCCGGGCCCCAGAACGAGGGACCAGTCAGGGCCGCGGCCCAGCTGTGTGAGGAGGTCCCGTCCCTGCATCCCCCGCATGTCTGCCCTCAGTGGTGTGAGGTCCAGAAAATCCCTGGTAATTTTAGGGGGCCATGCTGTTATTTATCTCTGCCACTTAAAAGGCTGGAGTAAAACAGGGTGAAATTTCCTTGCGGCGTAATCGACACTGTAATCTTGGAGCTCAGACCAAAACGATGGAAAAACGAACAGAAAACGTTAACGACATTCAGGCAGATCCCCTTTGGGACTAAAAATACCCTTTCAAGAAACGAGAACAGACAGAGAGGAAAAAGCACGAAACTTAGGGAAGAAGGAGAAAGAAGTTGTGAATTAACCGGTTTGTGGTATTTTCTGCGTGTGGAGATAACCAGCAGGACTCTGGGTCAAAAGGCATTCCCGCTGGAGGGGCGAGGAGGTCGCCGAGAAAAATCCTTATCTACCGTTTTCACAGGCGTGTGATGCAAGGGCAAGGGCCCCGCCGAGGGGGCCTCACCTCCGAGGCCTCTGGATTCACATGGGAAGCTCCCTCCAGGCACAGGTTTTAAAACGAATGCCCCCCTCTTCCCTGTTCCCTGGCGTCCAAGAGAAATAGTGGCTACTACCCCCAGGAATTATTACTGTTCTTGCAGAAAAATTGCTGCTTATCTCTTGAGACGTTATGCGTGAATAGAACCTTCCCGGGATCGTTTCTTTCCATTCGTTCTTTGCAAGCGAGCACAGAACCGTTGCCATGAATTACAAACCAGAGAAGGCTCCGCGCACGGCCCGTGGGCAGAGCTCGGACGTGCGGGCAGCTCAGGACGGCCCTGCGCATCCTCCCTCCCGTCCTGCTGTCAGACCTCCCCGGGCCCTGGCCACTGCTTATGTTCTTCAACCCTTCGTCACCGCCTGCTGATGGCCTGGACCCTCTAGATGCTTCCCCCTCCCTCACCTCCTAGAAGTGAGCTTCTGTCTGACCGCAGGGAGAGCGCCGGGGCTCAGCTGTTTCCCCGAGCAGAGGGCGGCTGGTCAAATTTCCACCGACAGAGCCGACTGCCAGGGCTGTGACCCACCCTCCAGGCTTCCTGGGTGAATGTTCTAGACGACACTCTACTCCTCACACATGGTTCCTACCCCAACGTGACGCTGTGGACCCTGCAGTGTTGGCGCCCAGGCATGCCACGTAAAACCAAGCCCCTGACGTTTTCCTCCACACGTAAACCTGAGTCTTACCGAGCACCTGTGATGCTGTCGCTCATGACACCCACCGAGGATGGGACGTCCGCCCCATGGCCACGGGCCTGCCACCAGGGCCACTGATGGCTGCCGTGTGAGACCCTCCCCTGTATCAGCAAAATGGAGGTGGCCAGTGCTAGCCAGCACGGGGAGCTACCAGCCTGTGATTCCAAAATGTCCCAGTTCTTTTTTTCCCTTCAGTTTTGGCAGCTTGGTTTCTCAACTCTGAAACCTGTTTTTTTCTTTTCTTTCTTTCTTCCCTTCCTTCCTCTCTTCCTCCCTTTCTTCTTTCTTTCTTTCTTTTTTTCTTTCTTTCTTTCTTCCTTCCCTTTTCCCTTTCTTTCTTTTCTTTTCTTTCTTTCTTTCTTTCTCCCTCCTTCTCTCTCTTCCTTCCTTCCTTCCTTCCTTCCTTCCTTTCTTTCTTTCTTTCTATCTATCCAAAAAATGATACACAGTAGCAAAGACCTCACCTGGGCACCACACCACCCCTCCATCCCACCTGCAGCCTGTTGGCCACCTTTCATCTGCTGTGGGCAGGTGTGCCCCGTGCACCCCATGTCAGCTGCTCAGCTGTGCCATATTCTGTCTCTCTGCCCAGGGCATTGGAGGCTCTGGGAAAACCTGTGCTGTGCACCAGCAGCTCCCAACCAGGACCCTCACCCTCCACGGGGCAGCCCTTGGCCAGTGGGGGGTGCCGTGCATGCCCCCTCCTGCATTCTGCCCCCCGGAGGGGGGGAGGGAGCTCTGGTGGGATGGAAGCCTGGTCCCCCACAGCAGTGGCAGGTGCATATCTGCATGGGTTTTCCCTTGTCCCTGCTCCCCTGTCTCTTGATCCTGCCCCCCACCAGGCTGGAGAACAACCTCGCACTTCAGAGTCAGGAAGAATTGATCGAGAAGCATCTCGCACGCACAAATGGCAAACCTGGGGTTTTTGAGCCCCCAGTGACTGATACACCAGTGTCCGCAGATGCTCCGGGGAAATTCTGCCTTTTCTGGACCCTCTGTCATTGAGGTTTTCTGTTTGTTTTGTCTTGTTTTTGGCATAGAGGTTTTTTTTTAATTTAATTTTTTAATATTTATTTACTTATTTAACTGTTTATTTTTGAAGGAGAGACAGCGTGTGAGCAGGGGAGAAGCAGAGAGAGAGGGAGACACAGAATCCGAAGCAGGCTCCAGGCTCTGAGCCGTCAGCCCAGAGCCCGACGCGGGGCTCGAACTCACAAACCGTGAGATCATGACCTGAGCCAAAGTCAGACGCTTAAATGACTGAGCCACCCACGTGCCCCAGTGTTTATTTTTTAGAGAGAGGGAGAGAGAAAGCATGCAAGGTGTGTGGGGTGGGGGCAGAAAGAGAGGGAGACACAGAATGCAAAGCAGGCTCCAGGCTCTGAGCTGTCAGCACAGATCCTGACCTGGGGCTCTCTCACGAACCGTGAGATCATGACCTGAGCCGAAGTCAGCCACTTGACCGAATGAGCCACCTGGGCGCCCATGGCATTGAGTTTTAATACAATTCCTGCATCCTGCATCTGGGACAGGCTGGGTCCCCAGGCCAAGGGATCCCCTGCCTGATAACCAAGGTGCCGGGAGACGTATGTAAAGGAAAGTTTTAGGAACTTGCTGGTAGATTCAGAGATTCACTAACAAGAGATGCCCTTCAATAAAAACGACACAGTGGAAGACCGATCGTGGAGCCAAAACTGCATCTACTGGCCCCTGGCCATCAGGCTGCTCCCAGCCCCGGCTTCAGTTTCCCCACATGAAGACACCATACCTGTCCCTCCATTTGGTGACTTCAGAGAGCCCCAGCTGTCATGGCTGGACTGATGCATAAAAGAAGGGGGCAGGCCTCTTTCCCTTCCGTCCCTGACAAGCCTTAGCACAAACACTGCAGAATCAGAGCCTCGAGTTCAGGGAATGAGCAGGAGACTGGACATCAGGCCCGTTCCGGGGAGGCGTGGTGGTGTGCCAGGGCTCTGGAGGCTAGGCCTGCCCGTTAGGGCAAGAATTGTGGCAGACAGGATTAAGGGGAAAGAAAAGCAGGTTTCTCTGGCTCTCTATCTGCACAAAGTGGAACTGCAAATCCCACGGGACGGGAGAGGAAGAGCGTGGGCTCCAGGCACGTTGTCGGTGGCTCCGTGGTTCCTCTGGCCTCCAGACCTCCCAGCATCTGTCTTTTATGATGAGATCCTACCGTAAGATCTCAGCAAGGAGAAGAGGTGTGGGAAGGTGTGATCTTGCTTATTGAAGAGCAATATTTATTTGGGGGCAACTGGGTGGCTCAGTCAGCTATGCATCCGACTCTTGGTTTCGACTCAGGTCACGACCTCGTGGTTCATGAGTTCAAACCCTGCATCAGGCTCTGTGCTGGTGGCACGGAGCCTGCTCGGGATGATCTCTCTCTCTCTCTCTCTCTCTGCCTCTCCCCCCACTCTCTCTCTCTCTTTCTCTCCCAAATAAATTAACTTGGAAAAAAAGAGAGCAATATTTATTTTCAGAACACCGAGTATTAAGAAAGTTCTAAAAATATATGAGGGAAAATGTACAGCATGTGGAATTCACAGAAAGTTTTGCCCTCTGCAATGACAAAATATTCATATTTTGGTCACCAATTACTCCAAGGTTGGTCGCGGTTGAGGGCCAAGTGAAATAAAATGTCTAATAAAGTAACAATAAGACATATTTTTGCACATTAGATCAAAAACTGTCATCAGCCTTTCCCATTTTGGCTTGAGGCTCTGGGTTTAAGTGATAGAAAGAAATACAGTGTGAACTTAAACTGGAAGGGTCCTAAAGATCAAAGAAATGGCGAATGTAATCCTTTTGCCTGATTCTGAGCTGCTAAACTTAACGAATATAGACTCGAGGGGGCGCTCGGGCAGCTCAGTCAGTTGAGCATCTGACTCGTGATCTCAGCTCGGGTCATGATCTCACTGTTCAGGGGTTCAAGCCCCGCGTCAGGCTCTGAGTTGATACTGTGGAACCTGCCTAGGATTCTCTCTCTCTCTCTCTCTCTCTCTCTCTCTCTCTCTCTGCCCCTCCCCTGCTCACAATCTCTCTCTCAAAATAAGTACACTTTAAAAAATAGAGAGACTTGGGGGAATCATCCCGTTGATATTACACTGACTCAGAAGTCAGACATCCACCTATACCACGTGGTGATAACGGGTCAAGAATGAGAAAGTAAAACCAGCCTCTGAGGCAACCGACAAAAAGAGAACTCAGAAGCCTTTGAACCAGATTCACGCGTCTACTCACGGGTGAGTCCCTGTGACACTCACGGGCCCTCACCTCGTGCACACTTTTGAAAATGATTAAATGGTTCTTTCTTATCCTAACACCCAGCAGATTAGAAGCTGCAAATTAGAAAGTTGAGGCCGACACTGAAAACACTATGCAACCAGATAAGAGAGCTCGAGAGCCAGGGCCATTTAGGGAACAGAGATAAGGTCCACAGGGGTGCTGACTTTTTCCAACAGTGAAGCACAGGGCTCAGCCCACACGGCCAGACAAATGCAAGTCTTATTTCTGGCCGCAAGAGGACTACCTCTTGGCCATCTGGACCGAATATCTGGAAGTCAACAGGCCGCTGCACTGGCGGCGTGAGAAATGTCTGAGGAAGGAAGGAATAAATAAAGAGCAAATGAATGAACGGAGAGCACAGTCCTTCCTGCACACGGGGTTTATAATTCGCCAGATGTGTGCACACAGATCACTTCTCTGGAACGCCCGAGTTAGTATTTACGATAGCAGACCTGAGCTGAGAAGAGAACGTTGAAATGTTTTCAAGATATTCTTGAAAGAATCTCAGGGGGTCAAGTGGGTTCTAGAAGGATCCCTCATCCCAACGGGTTAAATAGACCAAAAATAAAATGGGTAGGTTTGAGTAGTTTAGAAAATGTGGTCACGAAGGAACGTTCCCTCCCCGCCACATGCTAGATGAATAAGTTGGTGGAGGTGCCCTTGAACGTGAACCATGAGCGTGCGTGTCAGACTGAGTTCAGATCACTGACCAGCTTGCTGAAGGATTTCACTTACAACGGGGACAGTGAATTTTGCCTCACGTATCCATTTCTGGGCAGAGAAACTGTGGATTTTCATTGCAACTGTGTGCCGAGTGCATAAATCTTAGGTAGGGGTTAAAAGGGTTTGCTGTCGACTGCTTCCAGGGTTTTGCTGCCGGGCAAGTAGATATGGAGGAAATACAGAACATTCTGAGATTAAAAACAGGAAATGGGTGAATTCATTGCCCCTTCTGGGAAATGATGAAATGAAATGTGTTTCAACCTTAAGGTGTAATCATGCAAAACTGTGTTTATCAAGGTTATTAAGACATATGATTTCTCATCAAGATAAATGACTTTTTAAAATTAAAAAAACCAAGGGGCGCCTGGGTGGCTCAGTCAGTTAAGCGTCTGGACTCTTGGTTTCGGCTCAGGTCATGATCTCTCGGTTTCGTGAGTTCGAGCCCTGTGCTGGGCTTTGCAATGACAGTGCAGAGCCTGCTTGGGCTTCTCTCTCTGCCCCTCCCAAAATAAATCAACTTAAACAAATAAATAAAATTTAAAAGCCCAACTAATATACAGGTTCAATCCACCCCACTCCCATAACATAAAACTACAAAGAGCTAGATGCTTGAGGATTTTCTAGTACTACACAATTAGACACGAAAGCAAGAAAGTCTCTAGTGAACAATTGTGATGTGGTGAGTATCTCAGTGATCTCACATTGGAACTTATAAAGTTGAGAACTGGCTGTCTTTGTTCAGAGCTGTGCCACGTGAGCTGGATTAAACAATGAGAGGCATTGTGCTACAACCCCAACCCCTTATGCTAGAAAGCACAACTGGTTATTTTTAAAAGCAAGTCTTCAACAACAAGCCAGGGAAGCCCACCGTGTCCTCTGCCTGCTGACGCCCAGTGGCACAGGCAGGGCCCACGGCGGCAGCACCGAAAACCCAGCGCGCGGGGATCGTGGCCCCAATCGCTCCGCGGGCCCATGGATGCCTTTTCGCAGACTAACACACACAGCGGTTGTACAAATCACGCCAAAGATCTCCGTTTATGAGTAACCCATGCAAATGAGCGGCAACGAAAGAACAGAAAATGATGGGAAATCTGACAGCACACATGTTTTCACACTTCGATGACACATGTCTAACGGTTAAGAACGGAGGCAGTTATCTGCGTGTGATGTAAGGCCATCGTCAGAGTCCACTGGGGTAACATGCTATCGTGACCCAATAGACCTTGCCTCTGGCCTGCCTCCAAGCCCTGCCCGGGGGTTCTCTATCCAGCTGCCAAATCAGCCGGGAGCAAACCCTTGAAACCAGGAAGAAGGGCCAGGGCACGTATTGCTGGTGGGTTCACCCAGTTCCCAAATATGGCATCTGTGCCGTGCAAATTAACGGGATATGATAGTGGTAAGGAGGTATGGATGTTGCTGTCTTCTTGGGAAGCACAGACCCGCCTTGGTGGCTGCGCCCTGCAACAGAAGGCCTGAACTGCTCCCCATGCATCCCAGGATCTTCCACCATGCTCCTCTGAGTAGGGGGCATCAGCATGTGGCCACATGGTCACTGACGGTGACTCAAATCCTGCCCCCGCCCCGGGACCACCCCCTTACTGCTTCTCACACCTCTGCTCAGACACCTCAACAGGCCTGGGGGTCATTTCATTTGTTTCTCACATGGGTTCTTGAACCTAACTTTCGTATTGTCAAACTTGCTGCTTTCTGAACCAATGTGGAAAATAAATAGGATACGTTGTCTTGTTTCCGAAGCCTTGACTCAACCTTTGCCTGGAGGGTGTCCCTATCTGCCCACCTGATTTCCTACAGATTCTGTAACATAACTTAAAATATATGCATTAATGCCCCAATTGTGATCAGGTAGGGAAAAACATGAAAGGCAAGAGGAGAAATGGTTGAAATTGGCATTCATTTGGGGGGATGCTATTCCCATGACTCCTCCCATTCCCCACACCCATGGCCATGACTGCCTATGGAACACATCCACTGAAGGCCTTCTCCAAGGTCAGCCCTGCTCCCAGAATCTCCCCTGAGCCCACTCAGAAACCCGGTTGCCATGGCACTTCCTTGGCCGTCAGTTGTGTCCCCCTAACCTGTCCCTTTCTCCCATTCATCTCTAAAATTCTACCTGTGCTTGAAGGGATAGAATACACGTCATGTTTTCTAAAATCCTACATAGGTTCCATCAGGGGCGCCTGGGGGGCTCAGTCGGTCAAGCGTCCGACTTTGGCTCAGGTCACGATCTCGCGGTTCATGAGTTCGAGCCTTGCGTTGGGTTCTGTGCCGACAGCTCGGAGCCTGGAGCCTGCTTCGGATTCTGTGTCTCCCCCTCTCTCTGTTCCTCCCCCACTTGTGCTCTATTTCTGTCTCTCTCTCAAAAATAAATAAACATTAAATACAATTGAAAAAAAAAACACTGATTTTGCTCCTTCTCTGTTTGTGGGTTTTGGTACCTCCAACCACTGCAGCATTTTGTGTGTCCTGCTCCCTGAGGAAGTCCCCCCAGTGTGCCTCCCTCACCCTCTTTGTTCCTCACAACGTGTGCAACAAATGTTCCAAGGATGGTCCAGCCTGGCCGGCAGATACCACCATCGAACTTTTCTACCAGTTTCCTGACGCCATTTAGAATTCCAGGATGTTTCATTATATCAGTCAACTAATATCACTCTTTGGATGGTAACAAAGATCATAAACACACAGGCTTCACATAAAAAATGATAGCAACACAGCGCCAAAAGAACGCAAGACTTAGAATCAGAGAACTTGAGTTTACACGGGTCGTGTGATTTGTAAATCAGTGAATTGACCTCATTAATTTTACAACCAACCATGAGCTCAAGATGGAGGCCCAATGACCCCAAGTGCCCACTGCCATTTTAGGCAGTCTGGGCACGGGGACCTTCTTCACCTACAAAGCAGAGAAAGCACGGTGAAGACTAAGTTGGATAAGCCACGTCACCACCACCACTGTGCTCTACCTCCCTCCAATCCGTTATGAGTTAAGAGCAAAGGCTATTAGTATCTTCAGCACATGAGTCTGGTGTGTTGTGTTCAACCACTGGGCACCATCGCTGCGTAAGATAGCAATCCGCTTACTGGAATTCTTTTGTACCGACTGTCTCCAGTTCTGTTTGCATTTATTTACTTTTTCTCATGTTTGTGTTCAGAAGAGCGGCCAGCTTTCCACCACACGCGGCACAGCCATTGGTTCAATTTGCTCATTCCAGAAACAAAATGGTGGCCAGGCTCGGTTCTCCAGTGGGCGGAGCCTCGGAGTCGGTATGCTGTGACGTCCATGGTTTCGAACCCACCAGTTCTTGCTCTGATCTGGGTAGTGATGAGGAAGCAGCACCTCACAGAGGTGTTTTACTTCAAAGAGTGTGCCAAAAATAACTGTTCCTCAACGCACACATCCCACACTCATTTGTGTGTGCGTGTGAGAATTTTGCTAACAGCCAAGTTAGAGGGCATCTCATGAAATCACTTCTCTTCAATTCTTTCTCTTTTGTGGCTGGGACTCATATGCTCTTTTCCACAGGTTCTGAAAAGTCGGCCGTGTTGTTTCCAGGAACACCAAGTGAAGACTTCAAAGAATTCATTTTCCTGACCAACTAAACACAATCCACTTCTCTGCCTATTTACCACTACGAAAGGTACGGCCCGCGGATGGGCAATCGGCAGATTTGTCTGAAATGGGAATTCTCGGGGAAGTGTCCCTGGAGTATCACAGGGAAATCTATCACAGGGATGTTCTTTGCTCTTCCTAAATAAAGAACATACTTCGCATTTTGATCATGGTAAAACGTCCCTCCTTTTGATCTCCCGTCTGTCTGTGGAGCTTGGAACGTGAGCCTTCCTGACCCAAAATGCTGGCAGCGTGGGAAGGAAAATGCCTTCACCACAGCAGCGTGACGTTGTCGGGCACAGACCCCGAGGACTTGTCTGAACCCTCACGGGGAGAGCCATCCATGTCGCTGTCATTGTAAAGCACACTTTCTATCTGATTTCCCTTTTGCTTCAACTTCCTGAAGTTGGACATTTACACTGAGCTTGGAAATCCTGGATGGAAGGGACAGACCCATTTGTCTGCAGGTAACATGATAACATTTCCATTTACAAAAGTAAAAATTAAACTCCATGAAAAGCCTGACGGACACAGGCGTGTGCAAGACTGGCTTTGCCTGGAATGAACCTATTCAAGACCGTCCCGGTGGAAATAGTGGCATATTTTTCTGCTTTGATGCCTGGTGTGAATTTTGCTCCTTTTAAAGAACTTGCAAAAATGTAGCTGGCAATGGTTTAGCCCCCCTATGTCAATTTCATCCTTTATTTTTTAAAGTTTTATTCATTTTTGCGCGTGGGGGAGGGGCAGAGAGACAGGAGGACAGAGGATCCGAAGCAGGCTGCACGCTGATAGCAGAGAGCCCAATGCGGGGCTCGAACTCACAACCGGGAGATCATGACCTGAGCCAAAGCTGGACGCTTAACCAACTGAGCCACCCAGGCGCCCCCCGATTTCATTCTAATTAAAAAAACCCCACAGATTATCTAAATGATGAAAAGGAAAAAATAAAGGGGGGGTGGGTACGTTTTCAGGTGGGCTTCTCCCGAAGTTGCTGTAAGAGGAGCATCTTAAGGGAAGAAGCCGTCTTATTCATGGCTGTACCTACGTCGGGCATTCCAAGAACTTAGCAGGCTGATGGGAAGCACACCCCACTGAACAAGACAGTGATAAATGCCTGATCCTACTCTGAGATCCAAATATCCCGGGCAATGCCTCAGCAGTTATGTCCGAGAAACTCACGCACGCCTTCTGAGTTGACAGTTGACAGGGGTTGGGGCTGCACGAAAACTAACACAGCTGCCTGCATGTAAACGCGTTGCATTTGGAGGAGCCGGCCCCTGTGCAAGGTAGGTTCTATTCCCACTAGGCTCTCTGCCCTCCAGAACTAGAATATTCAAGTTCACAAACCTGGAAAACGTGTTTAATAGCCACGTTTTTACAGACCACGAGTCCCTCAGGACTACACAGCTTTCTTGCTACCTTCCATCACATCCCGAGGGCGAACGTAGCTTTGGACAAAGGTGAGCTCACCAGAGGCAGTGACCAGGGCCGGCAGGGCCCTCTGGGTGCCGAGTCTGGGGAAGGACCTGGGCACCTAGCCAATGTCTGGGGAAGGGCAGGGGGACCCTCAAAGGAAGTGAAGCAAATGTAATATCGTGTTGATTTCATCCCACTTGGAGGGACCACTTGGATTTCATCCCACTTGGAGGGACCCAGGAAACGTTAGCCAGGAGGACGAGGTGTTAAGAGGGCTTAGCGTGGCTGCCTTCAGTGACCAGAAGGGCCCCCACAACTCCCTGACCAGTGTGACTCTAGATACCAGCAGATTTGATTTCACGACTTTGCTAATCATCAGCATCTCCCTAAGGCTGTCCTGGGAGACATGCAAATAGGCTGGCCCTTTCCCCATCGACGATGCTGAAGGACTTATGTGCTGGGCTCCTGTTAGCTCAGTGGCCTTCCTTCTGGAATGCTTTATGGGAGGGGGTCCCACTGCACAGCAGAAGCCTGGCAGTGATCAAACGCACGGTGTGCGGCTGGCTCAGTGGGTGGGGGTTGGGGGGGCGGAGGGAGGCATCAGAAGCTTTCCTAAATTTCCCTTGTTTCCTTCCCGTGCAGACAGAGGCTCTGAATCACCTTTCCACTCGGGGTACAGTGACCTAGCAGTCAGTGCACCTGACAAGAGCAGCCAGGAACTTTAATGCATCAACCTGAATATTTTAGCAGATGTTCAAAACCGGGCAGAACTGTCTATGAGACAAGAAGATCGTTTATTCTAGATTTTATTTCTATAATTTTTAAAATTCCATTTATTTATTTATTTATTTATTTATTTATTTTGAGAGACAGAGAGAGACAGAGTGGGAGTGGAGGAGGGGCAGAGAGAAGAGGGAGACACAGAATCCGAAGCAGGCTCCAGCCTCCGAGCTGTCCACACGGAGCCCGACGCGGGGCTCGAACCCACGAACCGTGAGATCATGACCTGAGCCGAAGCTGGATGCTCAACCGACTGAGCCACCCAGGCGCCCCTCTATAATTTTTTACTATTTTACTGTTTTCTTCTCTCTACTCAATCGTGTCCTTCCTGTTTGCCATGGAAGGTAAGCTCTCAGAGCCCGTGGGTTTTTTCTGTCTTGGTGGCCCCCGTGCCTGACAGGCTGCCTGGGACAAAGTGGGTACTTAGGAAGCATTTATCTTATGAACTGATCCTTGGAGCCACTCAGTCCCACCTCCAGCTTGTTCCCCTGCATGCTGGGATGCCGATGCCACTCGACACCTGGGCTAATCACTTAGCTTCAAACCTACCATCCTATGTGGTGCCCGGGCTTCCTGGGGGTGTAGACAGTTTATTGCACGCCTTGCGGGAGCCAGTTCTCGTGTGGCCTGATGCCTATGACATCTAGCCTCTCAGCCTGTAACATGTTCAGTGATTGCACGTTAAAGACAATATGGCATTGAACAACATTATCAGTAAGTACTCAGATTTATTTTTAGCTTTTAAGGCTGGATAGGATAGAATTCTTAGTACACACCTATGAACATCTTGGTAAGATGATAACTCGGTATAGGACCCAGTAATTACTTCTGAGATCCCGAGATGCCGTTAATTCGGATTATTTGTCCCCTGAAGGGTGGACAGAGGGGGTTATCTTCGAAGACTCTAGACTGCAAGGCAAACCCTAATCTCACAGCAAAACTGAAAAGGCTCATTTCCCTCATCTTTTCCCATTTACGTTTGACTTCAATTTTTATTTTGTTTTATTTTTGAGAGACGCAGAGCACGAGCAGGGGAGGGTCAGAGAGAGGGAGACACAGAATTTGAAACAGGCTCCAGGCTCCGAACTGTCAGCACAGAGCCCGACGCAGGGCTTGAACCCATGAACCGCGAGATCATGACCTGAGCTAAAGTTGGACACTTAACCAACTGAGCCACCCAAGCGCCCCTGACTTAAATTTTGAGATGACACGTCTTATTTTTCCCTCAGCTGTGAAGCAGGGCTCCCTTCCTTCTGCTAACTGTTTTTACTTGATGGTTACAACATTGGCTCTTTCAGCTCCCCCCCGAGATGACTTTCTATTTCTGCGGCCAGGCTCACGAAAAGACAGCCTGAAGAGGGTTTTCGCCATACACCGAACTTGGCGTTTCTGTAAGGTGGGATGTTGGTTATGTTTCTCCTTCCCCCCCAACACTGTGTTCTGTGACGGGGAAGAAACCGTAGGGGAAATGCTTACTTGCCTGTGAGGGTCTTGCAGTCTAGCTGAACCCCATGGGCAGGTGCACAGTAGCCCCTCGGCCCCCCCCCCCCCACCCCCGGCCAGCTTAGACCAGATGCTAAGCCTTGCACCACAGGTGTCTTTACGCTTTCTGTGCCTCTTGTGTCGAAAAGTGAAAGAATTCTAGGCGTGCTTAGAGGAAGTTAGGTAAACATTCTGGGAGTTCTAAAATACGCTTCCTAGAGGGCAAAGAATGTGACTGCACGGGTTGGCTGTGTGTAAAGAGAAGGAGCTTCTAACCATGACCCAATGACATCATCAAGATCCACCGGAGGGGACAGAGACATGAACATGGAGGTTGGCAAAGGGCGTGGTCTGTCCGTCCGTCCATCCGTCCGTCCATCCGTCCATCCATCTATCCATCCATCCGTGAGGAAATGCCTATGGTAAACACGTGGCAAATTTTCATCCCTTCCAACCCAGGTAGGTAGGTTAGCAGACTTTAAATTTTTTTTTTAATGTTTATTTATTTTTGAGAGAGAGAGAGTGCAAGCAGGGGAGGGGCAGAGAGAGAGAGAGAGACACAGAATCCGAAGCAGGCTCCAGGCCCCGAGCTGTCAGCACAGAGCCCGACGCCCCTAAATAAACATCTTTTTAAATGTTTATTTATTTTTCAGAAGAGAGAGAGAGAGTGTGTGCGCACGAGTGTGTGATCAGGGAACCGGCAGAGAGAGAGAGGGAAACACAGAATCCGAAGCAGGCTCCAGGCTCCGAGCCGTCAGCACAGAGCCTGACGCGGGGCTCGAACCCATAAACTGTGAGATTATGACCTGAGCCGAAGTCGGAAGCTTAAGTGACTGAGCCACCCAGGCGCCCCCAGGTTAACACACTTTTAAAACAGCACTTTCCACACTCTGCATTTAGGAAAACCGCAGGACACATTCAGTGTGTTTTGCACATGAAGGTAGTGGGTGGTTAGTCTGCCCCGCATCATGGCTGCAGTGAGGCTGAAAGACCAGATTTAACCCAGACCTTCTGCTTCAAAACCTTCTACGATAAGCTAGACTCATCGTCCAGAGGAGTTCTTTTCGGGTGAGCCTTTATGGCAGCCCTGAAAACAATTCTCACTGCTTTATAATTAAAATTTGGTGGTTTTTTTTTTTAAGATTTTTTTTTTTTTTTTTTTGAGGGAGAGAAAGCACAAGCAGGGGATGGGCGCAGAGAGAGAGAGAGAGAGAGAGAATCGTAAGCGACATTGTCAGGGCAGAGCCTGATGTGGGGCTCGATCTCACGAACCAGGAGGTCATGACCCGAGCCGAAATCAAGGGTCAGACGCCCAACCGACTTGAGCCGCCCAGACGCGCCCTAACTGATGGCAGGTAACCCCTGTCTAATTCACTGAACAAGCAGCAAAAAGCAAGAGTTAGTGACCTGGAGACTCGTGTGGCTCTGACTCTCAGTTACCTACCACACAGGTGCATGGGACCCGAGGGTACCTGGGGTGGCCTTGCCTCTGGCCTCTTGAAATGGTCTATTCCTGGCCAAAAGGTTTCAGCCACTGGTCCCTGGACCCAAGGAACAGAATTCTGATGAAACTGTACCAAGATCAATGTTGAAAGAAAGGAAGGCAGGAAGGTCGGAAAGAGGGAAAGAGGGAAGGAAGCAAGGGAGAAAGGGAAGAAGAGGAAGAGAGAAGAAAAGCAAGAAAGGAGGAGGGAAGAAGGAACGGGGGGGGGGGGGATTAAGAAAGAAGGAAAATAAAAAGGAAGGGAAGAAAGGCAGAGAAGAAAGCAAAAAGGATCACCAGACAGGAATAGGACAATCAGAGCCTCAAGGCTGAATCTGTGACTCTGTGGGTCTTGGCGTGCTCAGGAAACACAGCAGCCACAGGAGGACATGCTGTCTCCCGAAATGCAGGAAGGACAGCAATTAGTAAGCACGTGGTGTCCTCGTACAGGAAGGCTGGGGTCTGGGCTGCACGCAGCGAGGCAGGGTCGGGCGCCCGAGCACCCCCTGGCCGGGCTCTCGGGACATGGGTGCTGAAGGGGGACATCATGCTTCCCTACAGGCAGATTGCTGCTGCCCTTCCTACTAAAAGAAAGAAAAAAGCTTTCCCTTTACCACCTCTGCTCCCATCACTTCATCAGGCTGCAGCAGTATCTTTTAGGAAGTTATTGAGAAGCTTCATTGTCCCCAATTTTTGCAAACAATTTCACAGATGCGATGGTGTCTGTCTTAGAAGCTTTATGCCTGTCCTCAAATGCTGTGCTCGTGGAATGTGCTTCAGGTCTATAAAGCAATTGCCTCATTTCAAAAAGAAAAAAGAAAAAAGAAACCCTCAAAACAAAAAGGACTGTATTTCTGTCTGTACAGAACTCAGTCACTCGGCTTTGGAAAACGAACTGGTTTCTGCACGTTGACAGACTGCCCTGTTCTCGTTATTTTAGAGAACTTCATGAGAGGCCGACCAGTCATCTCCAGTTAGGACAGGGCTGGGGCGCCTGGGTGGCTCAGTCGGTTGAGCGTCCGACTTCGGGTCAGGTGATGAAGTCACAGTTCATCGGTTTGAGCCCCGCGCCGGACTCTGTGCTGACAGCTCAGAGCCTGGAATCTGCTTTGGATTCTGTGTCTCCCTCTCTTTCTGCCCCTCCCCTGCTTGCTTGCTCTCTCTCTCTTTCAAAAATAAATATTAAAAAAAAAAAAAAGACAGAGCTACATAAAATAAACCAGACTGACATAAAAATTGGACTGGACCTAGATTTTCTCTAAATCAAATGGGGCCCAACACGGAAGACACAAAACAAGCAAATTTTCACCTTAATCGGGGAGGACAATTGAGAAAACATTTTGAAGAGAAAACTGACTTAAACGCTACTTTGGAGCAATGATAAATGACCAGCTTTGGCTAAATTTCAGCAAGGATCAATCTGAAAAGGTTTTCTGTGACAGGTAGCACAGCCCTTTCCAGAACTCTGGACATCCAGCAGGTGGCCCCTGGCCAAGGTGGCTTCTGAGTGCTCAAAATGTGGCCACTGTGAATTGAGATGTGTCATATGTGTAACACATACTGCGGTTCAAAGACTACGACCAAAGAACAGTCTAGTACTCACTAAGGATGGCTTATGTTGAGTGCGTGTTCGAATAAGAATACTTGGGGTGTGCCCCGTCCAGTCAGGTAAATTAAAATTGATCTCGCCTGCGCCATTTTCTTTTTGAATGAGTCTACTGGGAAATTGAGAATTATGGCTGTGTGTCTCATGCTGTTTTCATCGGGCAGTGCTGCCCTAGGACATCTGATTCCTACAGTTCACGAATACATTCCAGGGATGCGGGTTCTTACTCATCTGTGATACCCCTGTTCCCAGACAAGGACTGAGAGCTGGCACGTGTCAGAAGGCACAGAGCCCGGCTGTCTGCCCAGGATCCAACTGGAAAGAGCCACACGGGACATCTAGAGAGTGTGCCTGTGTGCACGTGCTGTGTGTGCATCCAGGGAAGCCTGATCTTAAGGATGAGTTTTTAGGAGACACCCCGTCAGTAATAAAAAAAAAAAAATACAGCCAGTGAGGGGTCCTGGCTGGCTCAGTCAGAAGAGCACGCAGCTCTTGATCTCAGGGTCGTGAGTTCGAGCCTCACGCTAGGCATGGAGCCTACTTAAAAAAAAAAAAACAAAACTGTAGAAACACCTACTGAAACAGGAAGACAAACACAGAACTTTTAATGCTGGCAGCTCCAAAGTTCAGCATGGGGACTGTTTTATTAGCGACAATGGCACTGCTTTGCAGTTGTGAGTCTAGGTAGTGTTTACAGTGACAAAATAACTCAGTTATCTTCTCGGGGTTAAAACCACTTCACTCAAAACCACAGCCTTCTCTACCGAGCGTGAATTTCACCGAAGACAGATTCCCCTGTGACTCCAGGACGAAATAAGGGGTGGCCACACCAGAGGGTCGTTAATGGTCATTATGGAACATGATGGCGCGAACCCGGGCCATCTGAGCGCTCTAGGGGCCCTGGCGGGGTTCTAGATCGCCCGCTGCACAGCGTGGCGATTGTGAAAGCAGGATGATTCTGCCGGGCTCCAAGAAGAAGAGACAAAAAAGAATCGTCGAGCCGCCTGCCGGGCCGTCATAAAAAAGTTCTTTTCCCATTTCTGCAGGATTTCGTTCTGAAAAAGAGAATGGCCACCTTTGCCACGCGCTCTGCAGCAGGGAGCTGGCTGGAGGCCTTCCATCGATCGCACCCGCCCGGTGGGGAAAGGCACCGGATGTTCAGGGCTTCACCGGAATCCTGCCCGGGTGATTTCAGTGGAAATCGACAGCCTGCAGCCACATCCCCTGTGGGGGAAATACTCTCCTGGCAGGCAGCCTTGCAGAGACACACCCAAGGCCCGCTGCTCAAAGGTCCCTGCAGCTCGCTACCCCCCCAAGTAGGGCACAGAGGGCTCTTTGGCTAATGGGACTGCAGCACCCGGCAGGTGCTTTGAGGCAGGAACTTGCAAAGAGCGTCCGCGGGGCTTGGGACAGTCGGGTTTGCCTCCGGTAATGTCCCCAGCTGCTTGCATATGGCCGAGCCCTTGCTGAGAAAGTGTCCCTACTGAAGCCACTGCATGCCCAAGGACAATGGAAGGGGCCAACCCCCAGATGTCTGTACAGACACCTCAGGGTTGTATGTAATCCAAGAGAGTCAGTAACCGAAACTTTCTTTTCAGAAGCCCGATCCCGCGTGTTGAAGGATTTGGTGAGGCTAGATGCTTTCCTGGAAAAAAGTCACCGTGATGCAGTCACCTATTCCTGTAACGTGGACAAGCCTTGCTTTGCGTTTGAAAGCCCTTCAGGCCAAAATAACAGCAAGAGGAATAAAAATATCTCATCGGTTAGGCACAGAAATGCTTTTTTTAAAAAATATTTATTCATTTTTTTGACAGAGACAGAGAGAGCGAGCAGGGGAGGGGCAGAGAGAGAGGGGGACACACAGAATCCGAAACAGGCTCCAGGCTCCAAGCTGTCCACACAGAGCCCGATGCGGGGCTTGAACCCATGAACCACGAGATCATGACCTGAGCTGAAGTCAGATGCTTAACCAACTGAATGCCCCACGGAAATGCTTTTCTAATCACACTCCCAGCAACAAAACCAGCATGCGAGGGGGGCATTCTGTGTATTCATACAAGACAGGCCAGTGCTGTGTGACGTTTCCAGGCTACGACCTCAACGGCAGAGTCACCCGGAACCAACCCTTTGGTTGGACGCACTCGTGTTTTCCCCTCGCCCCTCTTCCATAACCCGCTCCACAAACACCGGCTCCTGTCCCCACAGCGCTCCAGCAAAGCATCTCCTGCTTTCGAATGTCACTGCAGCTGGATGACATTAAAATAGAACTTAAGCCAGTGGCGCGCAGGTAAACCAGCTCTCAGAAAAGGAAAAAAAAAAAAAAAAAAGCCCTAATTCGTAGCACTTGCCGATTTCTGTGGTGGAAATCCTTCCAACCGCAGCGGGCTTCAAGCTACCAACAGTTGAACCCGAGCCTGGAAGCTTCTCTGAGCCTCTAACAGTTGGTATATTCCCGCTGGCCCCGGCACACCACGACCTTGAACATACTTTCTAAGTTCCCTACGAGTCTGTCAACCGCTCCCTGCCCCGCCACCCCCAAATCCTAACAAGCTGAGGGTTTGAGCAGATCTGTGGTAATGCGTGCCCTGTAGTTTCTGCTTAGACTTGGAAGAACGCAGGGCTTATCTGGCAGGTACAGTAGCCTGGCCCCAACCACTGTTGAGCTGTGGAACCAGTAAGACGGCTTCCTGGGGCCGCCAGCCTCACTGAGCCTTTTCATCTAATTGAAATGGTTCTGTGGAAACTTTGCAAGGCAATGGTTAGGGCTCTGCTCTGCTTAAACCTTTCTACTTTTTGCATAAAAGGAGGGGAAGCTTGTTTTTTTTTTTTTTTTTTTGAGTTATATTTACACTTCCCAAATCAGAAAATGTCCTAACCAGATAGGAGGACAGGTGGCGAGTGGTAACCACAACTCAAAACCTTTTTTTTTTTTTTCCATTTCTTTCTGAAACCCCATATAGGAGGAAAGTTAACGAAATGTCGGTTGGTTGTTTTATGCCCAGAGCTCGGTATTCTTTCAACACAGATGGAACAGAGCAGAAAATGAAATTGGGACCGGACCACCTAGGGCATAAAATGCTGTTGATCTATCTACCCTGGTGCACACGAATCTATTGCCTTGGGTAAATCGATTGAGTACGATGTGATCCTGAATTTGTCAGAATAAAATGGAGATAAACACTGATTTCTATTTGTGAAAGGAAACTTTTTTCTTGTTTGTTAAAAATTTTTCTTTAATGTTTATGAGAGAGAGGGAGACACAGAATCTGAAGCAGGCTCCAGGCTCTGAGCTGTCAGCACAGAGCCGGACACGGCTCGAACTCACGGACCACGAGATCATGACCTGAGCCCAGATGAGACGCTTAACCAACTGAGCCACCCAGGCACCCCCGCAACTTTTCAAAGTGAACATGCACTTTTGGAGACACGAAGCATGGTTGGAAACGCCAGGGGCAGAGTTCTTCAACCATCTGTAGCCCAGTTTTTCTACAGGAATTCTTTTTGTTTTTTGTTTGTTTGTTTGTTTTTTAATTTTTTTTTCAACATTTATTTATTTTTGGGACAGAGAGAGACAGAGCATGAACGGGGGAGGGGCAGAGAGAGAGGGAGACACAGAATCGGAAACAGGCTCCAGGCTCTGAGCCATCAGCCCAGAGCCCGACGCGGGGCTCGAACTCCCGGACCGCGAGATCGTGACCTGGCTGAAGTCGGACGCTCAACCGACTGCGCCACCCAGGCGCCCCTACAGGAATTCTTTTTGTAAAAGAAATCCATAGTCAGGTTCCAGAACCTACTGACTACATTAATCAGCCCAAAGTTGTCCCAGTGAATGTGCTCAATTGTGTGGGGTTGACGTGTTCAGGCTCGAGGGCAGGGCTTGAATCCAGGGGCTCGCCTGGGAAATGTGTGGAGACATTTATCGTCAGGTGTGACACCAGTGGCTCACATCCCCCAGTGGGAGGGACAGTCTCAGCCAAGGAAGGCGTCTCTGCCCCGAATACCAACTGTTGCCACTGAGAAACAGCGACCTAAAATAATCCACAGGGTGGACCCTGAATTCAGACAAAGCCTTTAACTCCTTCCCCTTCACTTCCTCTCTCTGGGGTCCTACCTGAGAGAGCAACTGCCCCGTTCCCTGCACTCATTTGGTACATGCCCCGCAGGCCTACTCGGTGCATGGGAGGTCCAGGTGTTGGGGGTGCAGACTGAGCAAATCCCAGAGGAGTGCTTTCTTTCTGAGTGGTGGCAGGCAGTGCTGGGAACAACAGCAGGGTAGGGAGGTACGGACTGGCGATGCCATCCAGGGTGGGCTCAAGGAAGGCCCTCTTTTCTGGCACTTCTGGATGGAGACTGAGGGCAGTGAGGGAGAAGGCCACGGGGAGCATGCTGCAGGCCTGGATGTGGCCAAGGCAGAGCCCAGGATGGCTCAGCCCACCTCCCCTGGGCCTCCCCTTGGGCTATTCTAGTTTAATCCTTCCTCTCCACCTGCTCCTTCCTATTGGCCTTCAAATATACATTCATATTCTCCTCCTACAGATCAACCCGCAGGCAGGGCAGACTTCCTACCCTCTGCTCACCAGTGTTCCCCGACGCTTGGGCTCAGGCCTTCGTCCTGCTGAGCTATTTTTAGGGATCCACCACTGATCTCCCAAAGGCCCCGTTCTCCAGCACCGCTCACCCTTCTCACCCTCGATATCACTTCTTCTCGTAGTGGCTTCTACACCATATTTCTCTCTAGAAATTTCACCTGAATCCAACAGCTCATTCTCTGCCTCCTTCCTTGCCTTCTCTCCTAGACAATAATATGCCTCCTTTACACCCATCCTGCCTTCCAGAAGGTTCCTTGGCTACCAACTGCCATCACATGTCTAGTTGACCCAATGCCCCATGTATTCCCATTCTGCTCAGTGGAATGACCGCCTTCCAGTCATCAAGGTGGAGGCTGCAGTCACCTCTTGCATGTTCCACATTGAGTGATGCACAAATATGGCGGCCACCGCCCTGCCTCCTTCTGCTGCAGCCTTCACGCTCCGGCACAAATTGCGTCTCCCTGTCAACTGTCCCCAGGGCTCTCTCCAGCACACAGATCCGGCACGATCATCCCCCAGACTGTCACTCTGGGAGGGATCCCATCCGAGCATCACGCCTCACTCCCAGGAGGAAGCCTCTTCACCCGCGCTCTTGACTTCTACCCAGCCACCACTGTTCCTCAAGTCCAACGTGGCTCAGCTCTCTGACCTGCTCCAGCTTCTACTTGGGGAGTCCTCCCCAACCCTCTTCTTCCCTCCGCCCAGCTCAGTGAGGAGAAAGTCTTCCTTCCCTACATTTTTGTGTATCACTGTGGTGCATTTGGCCACTACCTCCAGTGCATTTGGCATCATGGCATCAGCTCGGCACAACGAAGGGCTCTGTTGGCATGAATGTTATTGAATGGGAGGTCCTAAGATCCGAGAAGCCGAGGCCTGAGCAAACAACTAAGCCAGCATCAATGGTATCTGCACAAATCCCAAAGTCAATCCAGCAGGGGAAGCCTCCCGTGGCAGCCCTGCTTTGGATCATACCTTGAGAACCTCCGGGACGTTGTGGGCATTTATTCGTGCGCACATGCAGTCCATACAGGCCCTCACCGGACAGTCCATAAGGGACAGGACGGCACAGAGCAGCACAGCAGCCCAACATCCCCACACACACGCTCCTGACCGGTGCCCCTCCACGGAGGCAGCGTAACGCTCCCACATTGTCCAGTCCGGGCTGGACTCTTCCTTGTCCCCTGCTCTTGGCCTGGGAATCTAAGGGCCTTGCTAGACTGACCATGTCCTGCTCTCTCTGCCTCATTTCTTAAGGACGCTGGGCTTTGGGGGAGGTCACTCGTATTAGGGTCTCCCCGCAAAGTCGCCGGCCGCGAGGTGTCACCGGCACACGCCTATCCATCCAGGTGCCGCGGAACATCTCACGGTGAGCCCGGTGGACGGAAAGATAGCGATTACCCGGCAGTGGCCTCTGTGGATGACCGTCCACCTGTGAGCCGCCTGGCCCGTGGTTTCCACATGACAGCGGTGGGCAGGATGAGTCCTGTCAGCTCCCGGGGACGGGAACGGTGTGAATCCACCTGCCAGGGCCAGCAAGGAAGGACACAGCAGAGCCAGGGATGGAGTCCCAGCCCAGAGATGTTCCTCCAGGGAAACTGTGAGTTCTTGTCAAACACCACACAGGAGACACATACACACGGCAGTTTCATTTTTTTCCAAGGAATGTTCTTCAACGTGTGTGGTCTGGTCCCGCCCGTCCCCAGGAAACACAGTAAAAGATGATGCTGACATCACACACAGTCACTCGCCCTCCTCCGGGGCGCCACAAGCCATGCATCCTGCGGAGACCCCCACGGAGCCTCAGTGCTCTGCACTGGCCAACGACACAGGGGTGACAAAAACACATTCCAATGGGAACCAATGAATGTGTTCTATACCAGCCGCTCTTCTGAAACCCTGAAAGTCTTGGGCGGGGGAGGCAAACCCACTTTCGTGAGGCCACTTCTCATGTTTGGGGAGATTCAGGAAAATGGGAGTCTTTCTGACTGCAATCATCGGGGCTTGGAAACGTCCTGGGGACAACACGTCCCTCTCAGGGAGGCGTTCCGAGACGGGGACAGTGAGCCACAGGGGAGTCATGCAGAATCTTACGCTTTTGCACCATTGGAGCCATTGCACGGAACGCACGGCGAGGTGAACAAGAATCCAAGTGACAGGCTTTCAGTTTTGCCTCAAAGGACAACGAACCCCCAAACCCAGCCAGCCAGTCACCAGGAGTCGTGCAAGCAGCTTCTGGCCTTGGGACTGCTTTCGCAAGGGTGTATCCCATCTGAAGGCACTTGAGCTCGGCTGCAGCCAGCGCTCAGATGCTGTTAGATAATTTTCCTCCCTCACCAAACTGGGGTTTATCGGTTCAGAGGAGATGCATTTCACAGATAAAAACAACTTCCTCTAACTGCTGATTAGATAAGGAGGCATAGCATCCGTCCTCAAAAGCCGGCGTCCAATCTCCAATTAGACCAAAGCCACTGCTTTCTCTCTCCATCGGGAAAAACTCTCTGCACCGTGTCCCCCTCGTCCCCAGGCTGCCGAGAAGCCTTCCAGGCACACAGCCACCTCTTGGCGCTGCCTTGGGATTCTGCCTAAACTTGAAAACGAAGGGTGAGATCGGGCACCCTGATGGACCAATTAAAAGCATGTGACTCTTCCAAATCTGTCCTCGAACTCATGACGCAGTGAAGGGATTTTTACTTTGCATACATCAAAAAAAAAAAAAAAAAAAGAAAGAAAGAAAATTTATGTCTTCACATCCTTGATCATTTTCCTGGATTCAAGGGAAAGGGGGAAAAATCTAGAATTTTTTTCTCCTTTTTTTTTTTTTTTCTTTCCATTTTTGCCAGCGTGTGAAGCAGCAAACCGTGGTCCAAGGGACTCGATGGAAAGCCAGATTAGCTTCGAGAAGGCCACCCGGGGGGTGCAGAGCTGGGCTCCAAGCACCACCCTGGGACGTGACACACTGCCTACTGGAGACAGGTCCTGAAACAAAGCACCGACCCTGGGGTGGGGTGGGTCATGCAAGTGAGCAGTGCAAGAGAAACACCTTCCAGAAGGAAGCAGCGGCATGGGTAAATACACGTTCCTGCCCCACATTCAGGCCCAGAGTAACTGGAGAGTGACTGGATCCTCACGATCTGCTCACGTGGCCAAGCCCTCTGGGACAAGCCTTCAGCAACCCCCATCAGTCTCCAGTCTTTGGCCTTCTACTGAGTCAACTGCTGTACGTTTGCTGACTGTCTTCCTCAGGGACAGCCATCTCTACTCCCATCTTTCTTCCCTGACTCTGGTTCCTCCCTTCCTCCTCTGCTCCGGCCCCCAGGCTTGCCTCCCTGCCAGCCCTCTCCATTCACAGGGGAGGGGCCTCCTCCATGCCCTGCACCTGCATGGCAGGGAGCCAGCCTCTGACCCCAGGCCAGGGCCCCCTTCCAGGCCTGCGCGCTCCCCCAAAGCACCCTAGGGCTTGAGGAGGACCCGTGCCTAACGTCGGGACTCGGAACCCTGTTCACGCGAGGGGAGGACAAGTCAGCAAAGAAGGAAGAGGCGAGGGGTCACTGAATAAAGGCGGAGAATAGGGAAGCTTGTAGTTTCTTTCCGAGCAAGGCTATCTATCTGCCGTGTTGGATGCTAATCCCTGCCATCATTCCTACGCGAGATGCCTTCAGAAGCCCCTAGAAGAAATCTCGAGCCCCAGTTTTCCACGTCTCTCGCCTGGCTGCCATGGTGAAGCGGGTACACGTCGGGTTGCCCGAAGTGGTCACTGAGTACACGCTCTGTGTTACGTGCTTTCACACACAACCACTTCAGAGAGGTGAGACTTCTCTCATTTTTAAAGAGACCACTTCAGAAGCAGAAGCTATCGTCCCATGAAGAAGATGACATCCCTCCCCGCCCGGAAGTTCTCCTCTGCGTCCAACTTCAATTCTCCAAGTTACATTTCATGTCTCTGTTTCCTCTTACTCGGGCCCAGAAGAAAATGGAGGCACGTAAGAGCTGTAGCCATACTCCTGTGACATCTGGTCCCCATCTCTCTCTCTCTCTGTCTCTTTAATCCAGGAGGCCATATTTCTACACGGTCCTCCAGGGTTCCTCCAACACTGGGTGAAGGAATGAAATGTAGAACCTCTGGGGCACCTGGGTGGCTCAGTCGGTTAAGCACCTGACTCTTGGTTTTGGCTCAGGTCATGACCTCACATTTTATGAGTTCAAGCCCCACAGTGGGCTTCACCCTGACAGTGCGGAGCCTGCTTGGGATTCTCTCTGCCTCTCTCAAAATAAATAAATAAACTTAAAACAGTTTTTTTAAAAAAAAATTAGGGCTGCCACTTCTCTCCACTGGGCGGGGTTGGTTTCCACCACTCCCCACCGATTTGTCCGAGACTAGGGTTGAGATTCGACGTGTCTAGCCCTGAAGGGCAACATTACTGGAAGCCACAGCCCATGGTCTCTCTTAAAGCAGACCTGCCAGGGGGCCATTATCTCCAAAGAGTTTGCACCTTTGGGGCATCTGGCCATTTGTCCGTCCACTTGGGTCGGGCAGTGGCCAGCACCCCCAAGCTCTCTTCTAATTCCTCTATTTGGGTTCTATTTTCAGTTTGCCTATTCCTTGGGTCAATTTTTTTTATTATTATCAATAAATTGTCCTTCTGTCCTCAGGGCCCCAAACGTTACCTGTTTTCTCTTTCCCTTCCCTCCAGCAGACCAGCCACAGGGCAGTCTTTCTGTCTCATCAATCTTTACAAGATCTGCTTTGCACAAATTGCTTCCTTTTTCTGCTTTTTAACTGTCCTTTTTACGTTCTGCCTTTGCCACTCCGTCTTCAGCAAAGTAGGTTTCTATTTTTTCATGTAACCCTGGAAGCCCTGGAAATGAGATGAGTTTCACCGCTGTCGCCTCTCGAAAATGAGGAAACAGGCTCCAAGGTGGTGAAAGTCTGGCCAGAGGCACACGGCCGGCCGCGAGAAAGGCTCGGCTTTGGACGTGAGAAGCATCCTCTCTGACTCTGCAGCCTTCCCCCTGCGCCACCGGCCCTCGCCACCCCTTGCCACTCCTTCTATGGGACCAGCGCTCAACAAAGACACTTCACTCCTTTGGTGAAGGGAGGGGCTGTTTCTCACTTCCTGTTGTCTGCCCTCCAACACCCCTCTGTCTTCTGGCTTCTTCCCGTGGAGCTGATGACACAGGGCTTCAAACGCACCTCCCCCATCCTCCCATCTACAACACCCCGGGGTTTTTTTTTTTCCATCATCTCCTATTGCCACTCGCACACTTAATCTGTTTAACGCCACGTACGACAAGTCACTTCCAGAAACAACCTATCAGCACACGCTAATGCTAGTTGGTTTCCTACAAAATTCCTAAAGCATGGTTGCTAAAACTCAGACGCCACGGAGAATAACCGACTGCCTTGATGCCTCCCTGCGCTTGGTCTTCTGGAATTCTCGCTCTCTGTAACTGCTCCTCAGACCCCTCCCCTCTTGCGCATTTGAGCGGCTTCCACGCTTCTGCATTTCTTGGCTTCCTGGCAGCGATCCATAACCGGCTTTGACCTCTAGCCCCTCCAGGGGAGCGCTGGCTCTCCGAAACGGCGTCTCGGCACCCCCCTTCAAATGGCTCTCCCTGCCTGGCCCTGTTACGGCTACAGCAACCACTCTTTACAAGCCAAGCCAGAGAGGCTTTCCAGGTGTCTTAAATTTTACAATTCTGGAATTCATCTGTCACAAACTTCATCCCAGTAGGAGAAGCAGATGAAAAAATCCTGTCGCACGTGGCAAGGGACCACTGGTGGGAGACCACAGGGAACTATGGACCAGCCCCAGTTCCACACCACACCTGCCCAGGGCACACTAGCCTCTACAGCTCAAGACTCAGCCGAGCAAACCAGCCTGGGAAGGAGTCAGGAGTGCCCGCCAGCAGCCTGGTGGCCTCGTACTAGGGAAAGGTCCCCAGCAACTGGAATCTGACAAGAGGTGCATCTAGAATATCGTGAAGGCACCTGTAAGGAGTGTGTATTGACCTATGCCAAGTACATTCCATGCTGTCCTCTGCTCTCCCCGGGAATCAGCCAACTATCGGGGCAGCGGCGGGGAAAGCAGGGAGCGCTCACTGGTTAACCCACGACGACTTCAGAGTCCTGACGCTGATGTCTGGGCTCCGGGTTCATTGGAACGGTTGGTGGCAATGTAGCCACCTAATTTCCTCTGTGTCCCAGGTAGGTCAAGAGCACGCGCCTGCCACAGTCCAAAGTGCAGAGAACAGTACCCACCTCACTGGCTGCTTCCAGGACGGGGGCGGGGGGGGGTGCAATGCAGGGCCGTCCCCAACATTAGCTATTCGGGTGCCATCTTTGTAAACATCATACATGTAAACATCATACATGTGTGCCACCACTGGCTTGAAATTTGGCTTTTTGATTTATGTCAATGTGTTTTCAAAGGAACTGCTTAGCTAGCACTGTACGTGATACACCAATACGACTTGATCTTAAAAATAAATGTGTCAACAACAAAGCAGCGGGCTCTTCTGTGTCCAAACTTTGGGAATCCCAGAAGTGATATGGAAAATCCAGAACTGTTTCTCTTCCCACCCACTCCCCCACGCCCAGTGGCCACAGTCTAATAGGAAAAATATGTCATAAATGTACTTGTTTCCTTGGTTCATCTCAAACGAATGGATTTGGCCACTATCCTTGTCTGCACCACGAATTGTGTAGCTATTTTTTTCTGTAAAAGAACCCTTATACCCAGAGTCTTCCTGGCCTCTAAGACACATGGAAATAACACAAAATGCGTTTCTTGGTTGCTACATCAGGATGTCCTATAGAAAGATAGCTGCGGTGGTTTCCAGAACCCCGAGACCTTCACGCACATCGCCGTCCTCGGCTGTGGGTGCTTCCAGAGCCTCTCCACATGGGATCCGTGCCTCCTTGTTTCCACCTGCGTCCCCTACGTGACACTCTTTTGTGCAAATACATAGCTCTCAATACCACAGTTTTTTTTTTACTTCCAAAAAAGAAAGAGAAAATAGGTATTCTAGGGAACTGTTGACTCATTATCTCGTGAGAACATGGTATAAAGTGTGAAAACTAGTCTTTGAGTTAGAAATTGAGTCTGATTCTGACTCCGTTTTTGACCTCAGTTATTTTGCTGAACTTCTTGGGACCTCCGTTCTATAAAACCAAGAGGGGAGACCGGACTTTCCAAACGTGAACTGTAACGTGGAAGTTAACCATGGCAGGGACTGTGGAAACTTCCAAACCTCTTTATGGAAAAGGCATGTGACAAAAGGCTTTTTGTAACATTTAAAATTTTCTATTTTGCATTAAATTTGGCATTTAAGACACACAGCTGAGAGGGTCAACATAAAATGGGCAGACTTGGTTTCTTCTAAACTGAAGCTCTCACGCTAACTCACCCTACTGCCATAACGCATACAATGTATAATTGTCACTACCTAGAGCCCATAAAACTGGGTATTTCTGCGGCACCCCGAAGGCAGGAGACAGCACTACGGATGTGCCCCCATGCAGGGTGCTCTCCCACTGTGCTCTTTGGCCCCTGCATGTGAGTGTCACGGCCACGGTGACCTGTCTGTCTTCCCGCACACATGAGGGCCCCACCTTGGTGACCTTTACCCCACGTCTTCCTAACATGGCGGTTGAGGGGAAACGGCAGGTGAGATAATCCCAAACGCCTGACCAAGGACTGTGGAAGGAGACGAAGGGACCTAGGTGGTAGGGGAACAGAGTGTGCCACAGCCCGTCAATGGGACGCCCGGCCGGCCGACTCACCCGCTCCTCTCTCGGACTTGGAGCTCTGCTGTCCTCCAGACGTGGTGGAAAGGTCTTCGGGGACGGGCATCGGTTCGTCCCCATCATCTGGAGTGTCACTCACCGGGGGGCTTTCCTTCCCTAGGGAGGCAAGTAGCAGCTTGAGTGTCTGGGGTCGTGGTCACTGCCGAGGGTGGTGATTTACATAGATTTCTATATTATGGATAATATGGGGTGGTCTAGTCCACCCAAATCAATGGTACTTTTCAGACATTCTCACGATCACTGCTCCATGCCAGTGACCAGACTTCCACAGCCTTATTTAGGACATCTGTGTGATACCCCATCGCATAGCCACACTAGGATTTATTTACATCCTTTATTATCTTTGTGAATGTATATGGCTTTCCATCTTTTTTACTCTTAAAAGACACCATGATGAACATCCCAGTGGCCAACTTTTGCACATGCTCTCAACAATCATCACAGTATAAACTCCTGGAAGTTTTGCGCCTGGGTCCAACGGCACCTACGTTCAAATTTCATTTATTTATTTATTTATTTATTTTTATTTTAGAGAGAGAGGGGACAGCAGGGGGGGGGGAGCAGAGAGAGGGGGAGAGAGAGAGACAGAATCCTAAACCAGCTCTATGCTCAGTGCAGAGCCCGATGTGGGACTTGATCCCACAACCCTGGGATCATGACCTGAGCCGAAATCAAGAGTTAGATGCCCAACTGCCTGAGCCACTCAGTGCTCAGGCATCTACATTTTGAAGACTAGCTCACATTCTTTCCTGTAAGCTGGTTCCAACCTACCCTCCCACAATCAGGCTTCTTCCCACCTTCCTATTAATTTGTTTTAAAGGTCAGCTGACTGATTATCTTGCTCAGAGCTACACGTGCTGGGGCTGTTCACTGCCTTTTAGAGAGCCAGGGAATATTCTGACAGTGGCCTGGTTTGATTCCACCTGGTGGGGAGTGCAGGCTTGGAAAGAGAAGGAACAGGGAATCCGATGCCTCCTGGGACCATGATTCTCTCTGTGGAATTCTTACTTTGAAATACAGCAGAAGGATCTGCACAACTGAAAAGTCGCTTCTCCTTTGCCAAGTGCGACTCAGCAAATGAAATCGGGTTTTACAGGATGGCTAGATCTATTCTGACCCCATTAGCATTACCTTTAACTAGAGGCTCCCCCACTGGGGAACCCACCCTCCCCTCCGACTCCCAGAAACCCAGCGCTGGGAAGCCATGACTGGTAGAAAACCCTCTTGTTTCCCTTGAAACTGAAGCACCTGTCCCTTCCAACCTTCTAGACACAACTTAAAACTGGCTTAGGCAACACAGAGCACATGCACGAAATGACGCTGATGCAAAATAACCCATCAGAGTGGCTGCAGGACCCCGGTGGAGACGAAGACCTTCAAGGAGGTTAACAGAAAAGTGGAAGGCGGGGGTTACACATTCACTGGCAGGGCTGGTGACCTGGCTTCGCAGGCGAAGGACATCCTCGCAGAGCACACAAACGCTCGGGACCCAGAAAACACGGCTAGGAAGAAGACATCGTGGCTGAGTCCTCCAGCTTGGCTGTGGTCGCTGCAGTTAGCATATTTTCACACAGAGCATTACTGGGTGTGTCTGGAGAGCCAGTACAACCCGAATCGTTAATGATGGGGCAGGCGAGGATGTCCCAAGAAAACAGAAAGCCAAAGACAAACGGAAGGCAGATGCGTTCCATTGAGCAGGAGAACACGGGAGGGAAACGGGTCAGCTGATAACTGGTTTCTCCTTATGACAGCCAAGAGCAATGGTTTTCAGACTCTGAGAACGGCAGGGGGTGGTCAGAGGACAATTCTTCTCCTACCTCCTTCTCCTTCCTCCTTTTCTCCTCCTCCTCCACTATTTCCTTTTCTTTCTCCTCCTTTTGCTAAGACGGATCTTACATGGAACTTCGATATACAAAAACCAATCTTCTGCGTGTAAAGTGGGGACACTGCAGGGTGGGGAGGCTGGAAGGCCACCTGCCTTCTCAAAGACCTCCTGACAAACCCCCCAGAACAGACGGTGGAGACCCCTGGCTGAACCAACAGACCCAAAGGTTAAATGTGTATAACAGAGTGAGCGAGGCGGTGCGCACGTGTGTCCTTGTGATTAACCAACTGTCGTTATCATGGGGTGGGCGTGGGGGGCTGAGGAACTAATCTTTAGGCACCTGTTTATCTTCTCCGTGATACCTCCCTTTGAGATATCCCATGATGCTCTCAGAAGAAGAATCAGGACTTACCCAATGAAGGAACGTGGTCTCTGATGCTACAGGACGTGCAAGTAACTCTCGATGACTCTTTTGGTCCCTTAACTGCTCTGTTTATTGGGGAACAAGATCGACCACACGACACTGAAGACGCTCATATAACAGATGCTCCCCCTACGAGTTCTGTGGGTCTGGTCGGGCTCCGGCACTGAGTGAAATGCCAGCTCTCCAGTGCCCGTCATCCGACTCTCAGCCCTCCCACTGTTTCCTGCATGGGGGAGAAAATGCCACCAAGAGAGCAGTGGGGATGATGATTCTACACGGGACAGACAACCTGGGGAGAAGGCGCAGTAAACACTCACCCCTGGTGTATACAGTGGTGCACAAAGTCAGACCTGGTGGCGAGCAGAGGGGGATATGTTCACCTCCCCCCCTAGGGCTCTGCTGTCACACGGCCTGGACTCGCCTTCACTCACTGAGAGTTTTCAAGAGGTGGTCCGAGTCGCCTAAAAGCCCCCAAAGTTTGGGCGGCCGCTAAGACATGAATCACTCCCATGATCCTTTGTGCCCAATGGTCCTTAGGTTCTCTCCCTGTGGGAGGTTTCTACGATGAACACTCAGCGCTTTGTGAAAGCCTTCCTGTTAAGCAAAGCTTTTTGTGTGGGTCGCTTTTAACCAAATTTGCCCGGTTAGCCATTTAAAACGCACAACCGGGGCGCCTGGGTGGCGCAGTCGGTTAAGCGTCCGACTTCAGCCAGGTTACGATCTCGCGGTCCGTGAGTTCGAGCCCCGCGTCAGGCTCTGGGCTGATGGCTCAGAGCCTGGAGCCTGTTTCCGATTCTGTGTCTCCCTTTCTCTCTGCCCCTCCCCCGTTCATGCTCTGTCTCTCTCTGTCCCCAAAATAAATAAACGTTGAAAAAAAAATTAAAAAAAAAATAAAACGCAAAACCACGGGAGGAGTATAAAAGGTACACAACTAAGGTCATTAGGTCAACACATCCCAAACATTAAGGCAGGGTGACCAGAAGTCACTTGAACCAGGATATCATTCCAACAGTAACATGGCATAAGTCACCCCTTCAAGACAGTAAAATGAGGCTAAAAAACTGATTTTGGCCTATCTCCCACGGCTGGCTGAAGATGGAAAAATAATGTGTGTGAATGCTAATCTATCCAAGAAGCTTAGGGAACCTGTTCTGCACACGTCAGCAAGCCACAGAAACACGAGGTCCGTGTCGTGCCAAGTGCCTGTACCTCTCCCAAGTTCACGCTCAGAGACACGACGGCACATAAAACTGTCCACAGGACGGTTATTATTTTCATGGAATCATTTAGGAGGGGAAGTATAATTTCACTTTGCTAGAAAAATGAAAGAAACTTCTTACCAATTTATATTTAATCTTCCTACTGCTTCTGCTTTAAATAAAGCACAGGTAATCTGTGAGAAGTGTTTTGGGCAAATTAGATGAGAAAATTGTATAATTTGCCTTTCAGAAGCCAGTTAATTTAATTTCTCAGGTAGATTAAAATTCATCCAACAAAGGTCTGTTGATTCCCCACCTCACGAATGCAAGAGTGTTTTTTTTTTCAATTTTTTAAAATGTTTATTTTTGAGAGAGAGAAAGAGAGAGAGAAGGAGTGGGAGAGGCACAGAGAGAGAGGGAAACACAGAATCCGAAGCAGATTCCAGGTTCTGAGCTGTCAGCACAGAGGCCGACGCAGGGCTCGAACTCATGAACCACGAGATCATGACCTGAGCCGAATCAGACGTTTAACCGACTGAGCCACCCAGGCGTCCAAGAGTGGTTTTTATATACAATGACCCAGAGGAATGTAATTCCTGGGAGTAAATAAAAACTCAGAATATAGATTCCCAAGTCTTGAATAGTGAACAAGCTTGCAACCCAGCATGCTGCCTGGCTTCCTTTGAGACTTCTGGTCACTCACTGAAATTCTCTGCAAATTGAAAATGGTAGCTGGGGGGTGCCTGGGTGACTCAGCCAGCCAAGCATCCAACTTCAGCTCAGGTCATGATCTCACGGTTCGTGGGTTCGAGCCCCACATCTGGCTCACTGCTGTCAGCCTGTCAGCACAGATCCTGGAGCCTGCTTCAGATTCCATGTCTCCCTCTCTCTCTGCCCCTCCCCTGCTTGCGCTCTGTCTCTCTCTGTCTCTCAAAAATAAATGTTAAGAAAAATTTTTTTAAAAAAGGCAAAGAAAATGGTACCTATATCTTCACCACCGGGTGCGTGTAAAGTTGAAAAGAGAAGAATGCTTGGGGCAGTGTTTCCTAAAGGTAGACATTCAATCAATGTGATTTACTATGAGGCACATTTCCACTCACACACTTCAGTATATGAGGCTCATTTCCCTAAGCAGATTATGTATGCCTGTGGAGCATACTTCTTTCCCTGTTCCAACAAACATTACAAAGACCATTAAGAAGACATCCAAAGTAGCTTTAGGGTCATAGGAGCCCGAGGACCCTTAAATGGTGACTGGTTCACATCCCTCATTTTGCAGAGGATGCTATGGTGGTCCAAGAGGCAGGGAACCTGTCTCAGGTCCCACAGTTGGGGACAGAGATGAGGTATGGACACAGGGCTCACCAGCCCTATTCTCCCATGGGCTGTCTCTTCCCTTAGAAACGAAAGCAAAAAATAATGCATAGCCATAAAAATATTTTGGAAAGATTGCCAAAGAAGGAAGACACACACACACACACACACACACACACACACACCAAAACCAAAACCAAAACCAAAACTAAAACCAAAAAAGACTTTGCCCAAAGAATGAATGACAAGTGCCCTATAGTTAGGGAGAGCCCGGGGGTGCCTGGGGGGCTCAGTCAGTTAAACGTCTGACTTTGGCTCAGGTCATGATCTCACGGTTCGTGAGTTCAAGCCCCGCATGGGGTTCTGTGCTGACAGCTCAGAGCCTGGAGCCTGCTTTGGATTTTGTGTGTCTCTCTCTCTCTTTCTGCCCCTCCCCAACTTGTGCTCTCTCTCTCTCTCTCTCTCTCTCTCTCTCAAAAATAAGTAAACATTAAAAAAAAATTTTTTTTAAGTTAGGGAGAGACTGCTCGTGCAGACTGTCTGCTAAGCCTGTTCAGTAACCTGGTCTCAAATCGTGGGTGTGGGTCAGTAACATTACTGAGTATCTACTCTCAAGACCCCATTGACCAGGGCTCAGTCCACATTTAGGAAAAAAACCCAGCAAGAAAGAACAAGGCAGTTTGAAAAAACATCCGATATTGAGAACTTCTTTGATTTTCAAGTGAATGTTTCACAGATACTAGGCTGACTCCCCATGGCACCACCAATGCTGGAACATTTTTGAACCCAGGAAACTGGCAACTTCGTAGGGTTCAACCTGGGAAGTCTATGTTTTTTCTTTCCTATAGACAGAACCTGACATTGAAGAATTTTATGGGAAAAGAGGGTGATCCACTCACACGTTCCTCAGCGTATCGAGAATGTCAACTCCCGTTTGACTAAATGTACATCCTTATTCCACAGCTACCTGTCACTATCCTCCATTTCAGAAATGGGAGAGAAAAAGCAACGTGATTAGGTGTGAACTGGAGAACCAGCAAGAAGCAGAAAGTGTCCTTCCCATCTTTTGGGAAAATGGCACAACGCTTCAGATGTTCTGCTCGCTGTTTAGAATGCTGCCGGTTACACCATTCGTGTTTTGGAAGGAGCATTTCCTCTGCTGAGTGTATACAGACTACATTTCAGACCAGATCTGGAATCTTCTCGACCACAGAGGCGTTTCCTTTTTCAGGCCTTCCTGGGCCACGGGACTCCCTTCATTCTTGCACCCCTCCCCCAATGCCCACTTTCAAAAGCCAGCAACCAGAAAAACTGAGTGTTTTGCATCATGGTAAAGGGCAAGAAAACAATGAGAGGAAAACAAGGCTTTTGATATCGCTGTTGACAAGATATGAGACAAAACACTCTGGAGATGCCCACCCGGGTCAGGGCCTTCAGCTGTGGCTCTGGGACCTCAAAGGACAGAGGCTTCATTCATGTGTCACCTTAGAAGCTACCTAAGTGAGGGGTGCCTGGGGGGCTCAGTCGGTTGGGCGTCTGACTTCGGCTCAGGTCATGATCTCATGGTTTGTGGGTTTGAGCCCTGCGTCGGGCTCTGTGCTGACAGTTGGGAACCTGCTTGGGACTCTCTCTCTCAAAATAAACAAATAAACTTAAAAGGAAAAGAAGTTACCCAAGAGAAATCAGAAACAATGAAAGGGTCTCTTCGCCTATGGAAGTTTTTAACATCCTGTCTTTTTTTTTTTTTTTTTTAATGTTTTTTTTTCAACGTTTATTTATTTTTGGGACAGAGAGAGACAGAGCATGAACGGGCGAGGGGCAGAGAGAGAGGGAGACACAGAACCGGAAGCAGGCTCCAGGCTCTGAGCCATCAGCCCAGAGCCCGACGCGGGGCTCAAACTCACGGACCGCGAGATCGTGACCTGGATGAAGTCGGACGCTTAACCGACTGCGCCACCCAGGCGCCCCAACATCCTGCCTTTTTGACAAGCTAATTCCCTCTCCCTGAGGCCTCTGGCAATCCTGGGTGGGACCCGCTTCCCCAGGCCAATGGGAGGCTTCCAAGAGCCAATCTTTTTTTTTTTCTCCCTCTGTTTCTGTTGTTGTACTCCTGTTTCAGAATCAAAGAAATGTGTCTGAGAAACATAAATGCAAACAGACCTTAAAGATAGCAAGATAGTAGATATGAAGCCTATAAGGATGTAAAGGCTCCCTTTTCTTCCTCCACAGCCCGACCTCCTTCCCATCACCAAGCT
>NW_024412445.1:4599188-4610070 GCF_014898765.1 Herpailurus yagouaroundi | reverse complement strand
GGACGCTGTCTGTGTCCAGCGTCAAGTGCAAAGCGGAGAGCTTGGGCCGGACAGGGTCTCCGCCACGAAGGAGCTCACGATCAGAAAGAGGGATTCATCACACAAGCGGATCAACAACTTGTTTTCGGGAACCGGCACCTACACAAAAACCAGGATCGTAGGTCTGCGGAGGGAGAAGCCAGAGGGAACGATTATTTCACAGAAGTCAACTGTGATTTTCTACTCCGCCTGGGGATACCCAGACACCTGAACGCCTGAACCGATCGACGGCAGAAAACACCACGGCGGCAAACACCCGTCGCCTGGGCAGTTCATAGGGCCCTGAATGCTCTTACTGTGTCTTTGGAGCCAGTGGCTCTGAATCTTGCACAAGGGGAAACAGATGCGGAGATAAGTGGAGGCCAGCGTGACAGCGACGTCGGGGGCTGTCCCTCCGGGGGTGGGGGGCAGAGCCTGCTGTCAGAAGCCACTGCCCACGGCCATCTCCCTCTCTGGAGCGGTCACTGAGCCTAACACTTGCTGTCTCTCCCTCCCTCCCCTTCCCTCTCTGTGTCTGTGTCTCTGTCTCTCCCAGGTCCCTCTGCTCCAACAGGACTTGCCTGGTTTCGGTTTCATGGAGTTGGCCTATCAGCGACTCTAGAAAGCAGGGGGTGCAGAGGGGCAAACACAAGGGCTGAGAGACGGAGCAAAGGTGGCCCAGCACATTTCTGCTCCTGCAACCAGGCCAGGGGAGACATGGCCTTACAGCTGGGGCCACCCTGTGAAGGAGCCCTGGGGACGGGGAGCTTTGGAAACACCCCCCCCCCACCTTGTCCCTTGTCCTTCTTTCCTTCCTCCACACCCACGATGGACTGGGGACGGGCTGTCCCCTGGGAAGATGCATCCAACCGCCCTGGGCGGTCGTGGCTCCTGGGCCAGGAGCTGGGCAAGTCTCCAGTACTGTCCTCATTTCCACCTGCGAGCGAGCAGGTGGCCCCAAGAACAGCCCCGAGAGCCACAAGGAACCTCAAGGGCCACTGTCACGTGTGCAGGGCTGGCTGCGGTCCCCAGCCCCGTCCTCAGCCTCCTGAAGTGCCCCTTCCTTTCCTGAAGATGAACCCCTCCCTTCACATCATTTGCTCTGAAATCGCCGTGCTCACCCATAATGAAGTCAAAATGAAAAGCCAGCTGCCCGTCCAGAACCACAACTTGATTCCTTTTCGAGCAGCCCGAAGTCATGGCTGTTCCAGCATGGCTAAGTGCACAGCATGCGCAACTGGCCGTGATGAACCCCGGTGGTCACTCAGCATGAGTCTGTTCCCCAGGTTCACACAACTCCTCCACAAGCTTTACAAAAAACCCTCAGTTCTCTGTGGTTCAAGCAACGGACACAAACTAAAGAAAATGCCATGTCTGCGCAGCGAGAGGCTGTTAATAAGACTGTCCTGCCTGTTTGCAAGTTGCCAACGGAGTAAATCTTAAAAGCCCTCGTGGCACAGAACAGAATTTTTTTGGAGCCCTGTGTGGCGATGAGTGTTCACTATGCTTATCGTGGTGATCGCTTTGCAATATGCACAAATATTGAATCGGTATGTTGTCCATGGGAAACGAATGTAATGCTACGTTGCAATTATGCCCCAATTAAAAGTGCATCCATACATAAAAACAATGCCTTTCCCCGCCCCTGATACACAGAGGTGACTTTCTGCCCAGTGCCATTTCACGACATTTCTCGAGTACCTTATATGTGTCAGGAAGAGGCAGTAAAGGAATGGATATGGCTTTATTCAAGCAACTGACTACGACATTTAACAGGCCAACTGGAGCGGGCACCTGGTCTACCTTGTCCACCGTTTTATGTGTCTGGCACAGTGTTCGTTTGCTAAACGTGTACCTGTAACCTTCGCGATTACACCACACAACTGTAATCATCGCGCACGATCTGTATATGATTTCCCTTCTATAGATGAGAAGACTGAGGCTGATAATGCAGCAGCCCGCACGAAGGCACCCGTCTAACACAACAGCGGAGCTGATCCGAACCCACAACCTCTCCACGGAGATGCGTTTTTCACTCCCGCCCGGGCGAACCGCAGAGCCCGGGCTCGTGGTCCCAAATTTCAAACGGACAACGGGCAAGGAGTGGATGTTCCCTGTGTCCTAACAGGAAAGAAGTGTGTCCTTGGTAGTACTGTGCAGGTAAAGGCAGACTCCTTCCCACAACTTCCACGGTGAAGTCAAATTCTACTTATCGCATAAAATGTATGCTGTCGATCTTTGTTTTTTCCCCCTCCTGAAGAGTGAGATTGCATGACACTTACATTTGGGGGTTATTTCCTTATCAATGACGCTTGTTTTGAAGGGGGCGGGTGTGTGGGGAAAACGGGCCAAGCCTATAATCTATTTAAAACGCCTTAGGTCACAGACCTCTTTAATAAAACCCATTATCCCTGCCCAGAGAGAGCCCTTTCATTTTCAGATGGGTAGATTTTATTTTTGCAAATCTATCATATCACTGTGAATTACACTGTATCGTAAAAAAAAAGAAATGTTCCAAGAGAAAGCTAAAGCAATCTGCGAGGTCTTTGTGTCTGGTCAGGGAGACCTTATAGGTTTTCCTAACAACTTGACAAAACAGGTCAGGAGAGCATAAAAACTTCTGGGCACTCTTATTTCATTTCTGATTCTTTTCATTTTTTCAAAAATTAGCTGCCAATCTACACATTTTCATGATTATTCCACAGAGTATTGCTGGCACAAATAACAATGAAAAACAAGATTTCAACAGGACAGCAGGGAATCCAATTTGGCTTTTGCCGGGCTCCCCCTCCCCCATATTTAACGGAGCCACAGAAAACGCCTCCAGTGGTACGTTCTACTGTGAACCTGCTTTTTTCAGGGCAAATTAGCTCAGATGTGCAACTCTGTCCTCACATACCTCCCCCGCCTTTGGGGCAGGAACTGGTATGCAAAAGAGGAAGGGTGGGGGGGACCGAAGAAGCCTTTTCAAAATACAGCTAAAAAGCATGCTGTTTGAAAACATTCTCAGCAAGGAGATATTTAATGCAGAAGGGAAAAGAACACAAGAATACTGCTAAATGTCATCATGGAGCCACCTGTCTCCAAGTGAGGTATAAAGAACGATGAGAGATGCTGCATTACATTAGAATTTTTTTTTTTTTAAATAGAGAAGGCAGAGTTAGAGGGACGGTTCCCTGCGCTCACCCATCTGCTATCAAAAGCAGGTCCTGCACAGGATTTCTAGGGGCCCTAGAAGGTTCTGGCATTGTGTGATTCTCCTATGCAGAGAAGAGACTGTAAAGGATCTGGGAAAGAGGCTAGTAAAGAATGTTCCAGCACTAGACCACAGGCTCTCAAACTACTCCCAACACTGTTTATGCGGCAACCATGGCAGAGACATTCACACTCAAAATTTACATTCACTTTTATAGGACTTTTCCTGATTCTGACTGTCCTCAGAAGCCATTTCCTAAGCAGCTTCCTCAAATATAAATGGCTTTTTACACTTCGCTTCATCACTTAAGTAAAAAAAAAAAAAAAAAAAAAAAAAAAAATCTAAGTTTAGAATCATTCTCTTCTACCCTCTTCCCGATTTCAGAAGACCTTCATGCATGGCCAGCGACGGTGCAACAAAAATGAGATTTACACCTTTAAAAAAATATAAAAACTGCCCCAAAATAATGATGTGCACCGATATTCCCAAGAGTGCTGATGTCTTGTCATTTCTTATTACAAAGTGATGAAACAGAGGAGCATTTTCCTGTTCCTATATTGAGCCCGCCCTCCCCCCCAAGTTATTTTTTTCACTTAAAAAGAAAGGATCAATACAAAGTTACAATGTTCACTAAGTGTTTTACTCAGCAACTGCCAGTGCTGTCCTCACAAAGAGAACAGTATCTTCTCTGGTCCTCTTAGCAGTGGCTTCAGTTAAGGTGTTAGTAGATCATTTCATGGACACACGTCGAACCTCAAAATGAAAACCGAACAAGCAAATCCACTTGTGCTGTATACCCATAACATTCCCCCAAATGGTAACACTACAAGTCTGCCAGACTTTTTTACATTGAAGGGCTTGTGTGAGCTGCCTTGGCGAAAGATACATTCCACTGAGACCCAAGGAAGTACACTTAGACAAATCTCCCCAGGCATGGCCGGTTGTTTACAAATACACCCACATCTGTTTATTTCCAATAACTGGGAGCCACTGCTGATTTGCCCGCTGAGAACATTCTGGTAGGGACTGTAACCTTTTCTCGTTTCAGGTTAGCCTCTGCTGTCTGGGTGGGAGTGAGACAAGATCTACCAATGTACATAGGAACCTGGAGAGAAAATGTGTTCCGGAGCAAACATGTCGAGGGACTCGTGGTTGCCCAGACTTCCAGGTACCCCTTATTCCTTGCGATGGAAAAAGGCTGCTTGGCCCAGAGAGAGGGGCTGTTTCCTCCTGGCTCGAGGGAGGAGAATGTAGACAGCCTGCTGACTGACTCCCTCCACTAAAGCCACAGAGTTTCCGGGCCAAAGGGAAATTCTCTCTGCAAGAAGACACACATTCTGAGCTCCTCCGTTCTTTTTGGCAACACCCACAAATCATCAAGTAAAATCACTTAAAGTGAGGCAACTTTGCGAGAAGCGTTAAAAAATCACCTATGTGCCCACTTTCCCACTACGTCCACACCCCACGGAATGTGGATTCAAGACCCCGGTTCCTTGAACCCTAGCCTGCGTCCCGGGAGCTGCAGGACTCCAGAATTCACCTCGCTCCCCCAACCTCAAACGGTCTCTGCTGAAGTCAGACCAAGCCGTTTCTGAGAAGAGTAGAAGGGGGAACACACATATCAGTTACATGGTGAGAACGACTGCTTTGACAATCCACCCAACAATTACAGACAAGAAGACCGCTCAATGTTCTCAGTGGCCTCTTCAGTTGGATCGAGTTCGCAAGGAAAGTTCTAGATGTCCATTTTATTCTGGGACAGACCGAGAGCTCGGTCCCAGCGGGGCTGTAACCCAGACGTGGGTTATATGACCAAGAGCCCCGCACAAATGACGAGGTCCATATGAACACACACACGTTCCTGGCAGGCATCAGGCCCAACCAGGATCGCCTAGAGCCCAGTCTGTAATCCACAACCTTTGGCCTACAAGGTCCTCATGCAAACCCGGGTGTGGGGTGTCATCAGTAGAACCTCACAGAAGCTTACAACTTCCTCCTCTGTAGGTCTACAAAGAAATCGGCACGTCCTTATTTATAATTTGGCAGAAAATGCTCATGTCCGTCAGACAGCAAAACATAGGAGAGCTAATTTTGAACAGTACAACCAGATTTTTCTGCGGCCCTTAAGTAAGTGTAAATCATTTTCAATGCTTCACTTTTAAGTATTTTGTTTGTTGTTATTGTTCAGCAAGTTTCCTTTCTTTTGCAGAAGGCTCTCCTCCTCCACATGAAGCTGGAGGTTCCTGAAATCCCGGGAAACACGGGACAAATCCAGGCAGCAGGAAGCCCCGTGTAGAAAAGCCCTCGAAATTTCCAAATGAGTTTTAAAAGGGAATTAATTGCCTTATCTCTCTAACAACCTCCCATAATTAGTGGTCTGATTTCAGTTTAATGAAGTGGGATACACAATTTATCAATATGGTTCCACCGTGGATCTCTTTGCATATCACTTTAATTTTCCGCCCTACACAAAACTCAGCCACAAAGGAGGAGAAAAAGGTCAGTTTTTCAGGCTAAAAGTGGGGCTCACACTGGGGGGTCGCTGGCTCTCTCTCCTTTCCATTAAAAGCCCTGGAGGACATTTCAGAGTGTCTCAGGAACAAGCTTATAAAAGATCAATTCCTCATTTTCATTTCTCCTGAAGATTCTAAAGTAAACATTCCCCCCCCCACCCCCACCGACCTTAGGGCTAAGGAGGTATCTCATTTGCTCTGAGTTTGCCAGCGAAAATGACATGCGGGCACCAAAAAGAACCCCCAAAAAACGGACGAATCAATGTCCACGGTGGAACTCTTAGCTTTGGAACGGAGTCGGACCCACATGGCTCAATTGTTCCAAATGACCAGAAAACGCCTTGGAGGGTTGATATCGGCGCGATCTCGAAAATGGAGCTTAAAGTCCCACCTCGGTATGGATAAGAGCGCTTAAAAATACTTCATGCCGCTCTTTGTCAGTTGTTTGTACAGCCTCTGCAAGCCACCCCCCCACCCAAGAAAGAAGCAAGACGGAGGGAGGGCAGGGAAGGAGGGCAGAGGAAGGATGCTGGGTGCGCCCTTCACATCCCACGGTCCCCCGAGCCCCCCGGCCTGGCAGCTGGGCACCATATCCATTACGCTAACTTTTGGCGCGAAAACGGCAGGAAGAGAGTCAGATTTCCTTTAGCAGTGAGCTGATTGCCGGAGAAAAATGAATCATTGCACACTTGAGTGAGAAAATATGAAGAAGGCACTTTCCCACTAATTAGGGCCCATTCTGGGCAATCCGTTAAGCAGTGGCCCCTGCGCCACAGCCATCAGGAGGTGGGGCACGGGAAC
The DNA here is from genome assembly GCF_014898765.1 of Herpailurus yagouaroundi. Lineage (NCBI taxonomy): Eukaryota > Metazoa > Chordata > Mammalia > Carnivora > Felidae > Herpailurus > Herpailurus yagouaroundi. The sequence continues at coordinate 4,603,542 of NW_024412445.1, read as the reverse complement.
ACCCGAAAGCAGTGCGTGCAAATGGTGCATAATGACGCTCTCCATCACCCCAGACAGGCGGCGCAGGGGTGCGGGGCAGGGGCTGGGCAGGGGCCACACCGGCTCTCCCCCGTCTATGCAAGCGCAGCAGAGAAAGCGCGGGGCACTCACCGGTGAGCGCGTGCCTCCCAGAGACCTACGGGCGCTGCCTTTTGAGGACTGGAGTGGGGTCTTCGGACCCTGGGCCGCGTGGAGTCCCCTCGACTCAGCCGCCTGAGAGGGACCCTGCTGTCCCCCGGGGTAGCGGCCCGTCTCCTCCACCACCGCCTGCACACTCCACTGGGGCGGAGAGAAAGGTGGGACCATTTGCCAAATATGCAAAAAAGGAGGGAAGACAGTTTTCTCTCAGGAAAACACAGGCAGGAAGGGAGCCTTGCGCTTCCTGTCCTGACCAAAACGGGTTCAGAGATTATGAGGACGTCTGAGCTGACAGGCTTGTGGTGGAAGATGGAGGGAGCTCTTTGAGTCAACAGGAATTGAGGGCTCCCCGAAGGCAGAAATGGCTACACGGGAGAAGGGAAACAGGGCCAGACCTGCGCCGGGCAAGACAGAGGCCCCCAGGCCTGGCTGTCTGGGCTTTCGCCACGTCTGACAGAGCATCGCAGGTGGGTCACTGGGGGCACCTGTGGCAGCGGCCTGTTTATCACAGCAAAGTCAGACAAGGACAAAAAGCCATCGGAAGCCTGTAGGCTGCGGCCTGTAGGTGTAGGCCTCGGCCGGTGCCCCGCGGGCCCTTCTCAGGGGTGACCCCCCCCCCCGCCCCCAGCGACACACACACAGAGGTGGCCCTGCCCCCTCTCCCCACAGGAACTTCTGCAAAGCGGCTTTGGGTTGGCTGCCTCTCACTCGTCCTCGTCCCCACGCAGCATCTCACGCCTCACGTTCCATCACGTCTTAAAGACATTTGCCAGAGTAGCACACAACGTTTAAAAACCGCGTCTGAGGAAAGCTATGAAAGCGACAGCCTGGCAGGGTGGGTGTCACGGGAGCCACAGAGAGAGGAGCCGGGTGCAGAGTTGCTTCTCAAACTGCACAAAGCACCTCCGCCCCCTCTGGTCTCCACAGGGAACCAGCCACGTTGCGGTCGCTGGAGTTGGGTCTAGGGTGTGAGAGTCCCCAACGGGCCCCGCTGCTATTTCCTACCTTATCTGACTTTGAAGCTTGCGTGTGTGTGTGTGTGTGTGTGTGTGTGTGTGTGTGTGTCTGCCCCTCCCCTGCTTGCTTGCTCTCTCTCTCTCTCTCTCAAAAATAAATAAAAAATAAATTAAAAAAAAAAATCAACAGACCCACCCCAGACGGGGAGTAACCTTAAGCACCGGGGGCCAGACAGAAGCAGCATCTGGTCAGAAGCCCGAGGCACAATCCCCCCGGGAAGGCCTGTGAGCCTCACACATCACAAGCATTGCCAGAGAACCAACAAGAGGCATGGGTTCGTTCTCCGTGCCGGAGCCACTGGGGGAATCTCCATTAGAATAAGGCAATGGAAACCAATACTTATTTCATAGCGAAATGATTTCATAATCACAAAGCTTAGAAGATGGGAAAAACGCACACGAGCCATGAAACGGTGTTATCCTTGACGGATTCTGGGTTCACTGCAAAGCCATAACCTGCACACACAGTCTTGGGCAGACGCCCAAAGTACTGACATCGTTTACGTCTCAACTCACCAGCATAAAGAGGAAAATCCATCGCGCTTTAGTAAAAGGCAAAAACCAACCGAACAAACAGAACCGAAAAGGAGGGGCTTTATTACTCACGTCAGGTCTGTGTGATGTGAAAACTCTCACCCTGCCCCTATGCCTCCCTCTCCACGCCAGCTCTCTGTGTGTGTGTGTGCGTGTGTGTGCATGTGCAGAGACTCATAGAATTTATTTCCTGTATCTGTTCACACACACCTGATCTTGAAGCACACACGGGACTCGTGTACGTGTGGGGGTAGGGGCATTTCATCACATGGCATCCACCATGTTCCCCCAAATTTCCAAAGTTTGACATGTATGTTGACAATGTGCAACTGCATTACCTAAGCATGAGACACACAAATCCAAATCAAGGGGGGGATCCCCCCAAAACAACCATCATCCTCGAACACCAGTCTTTCGCCAAGTGACAAAGACACGGTGGCCCCCAGCACGCCTGAGCTTCAGACCTCTTGGCCAGGAAATTCACCAAGCTCTTAATGTCTCAACAAAGGAACCAGTGCCACGGACGGCCACGGTTTACCTTCCCTCACGAGGCTGTGGACCAACTTCTCCAAAGCGTCCAACATCACACATGCACACTTTTCTTTACAGACCCGCCAACTCATCCCGCAAGACCGCACTACTGGGCTATTACGGCCACCAGGCTCCTGAATTCCGAGGAGGTATAATTAATTCCTCAAGGTGCAGCATTTCACTGAAAATGCTGGTGAATTAAACAAACAAGCATGCTGGGATTTACAGAGCCCCTGCCTTCAACTACCACCAGGAAGCAAAACGGGAAGATGGCACGGCCACTGAACTCAATAACACAGTCTCAGCCCGGGTGGACTTTAAGACCGGGAAGCACGTTTTTGTTTTTGTTTTTGTTTTTGTTTTTTTTGCCATGTAAAAAAGGTACCAACACATATGTTCCTGGAAAGTTTTGAAATCACATACATGATATCAAGCCAGAACTGTATGGGATTTGAAGACGTGACATCATTATTTACATGTGTGCACACGAGTTCTGTTTTAACACATTCTGCATATCCTATGATGTAAGCAGGTAATCTTCCTGCCACGGATACTTGTCACTGTTTAAAATTTTAGCCACGTTGCCAAATAATCTGATTTGTCGCCGAAACAATTCTGACACACGGAATACCGAAACATACTCAAACGGCAGCTTTAAAATTCCATATGAAAGATGAGTCCCATTGACCCCCTCAAACGTCTCCAAACAAAGAAAGAAATCCAAGAGGCTCCAACCGTTTCCTGCTGGTTTCTCTCTCCTCTCAGCTCAAAACCAAGTGAACCCATCTTTGCAACCATTTCCATTTCTATGAAAGTTGAAATATTGCACACATTACATATCTTCTAATTCCATAAATTTTTCTCCCTGAACAGGAGTTGGTTTGGGTGGCAAGTAGATATTTTCTTCAAGAGAAGTTTGAGTCTCCAAGTTCAAAAACAAGGTGTCTGGGAGCAGCAATGGGGTGGGGGGAGGCAGGGGAGGGGAACAAGCAACACGCTGGCCGAGCCAAGCACGCTGCCTTGAATTCGCTCTGGGCCGGCTGCAGCCCAGGGCGGGGAGAAGGAAAACAGGGTTGGCAATGCCTGTCCAGACGCTGCGGACTTTCTGCTCTCCACATGTCACACTCTGTGCCTCCAAATTGGAAGAAAAAACAATCTCATCGTCACTAGGTTCCTCCGGAATCACCGAGGATCCTTGACCTTTTTTTTTTTTTTTTTTTAAATACATTTTCAAATACACCCACCAGTAACCTGACGCCTTCTTGCCAGGGCGTTTGGAAACCTAATCGCCAAAATTGCAGTCAGCAAAGGAACCACTAACTTTTCAGACCGGGATAATTCTTCATTTGGCAGAAAGCAAGTTCAGACGCGATCTAATGGTTTTTCAGGACAAGCAAAAGGCTGGCCCCTCAGAGATCAGGAGAGAAAGCTCTCCCTGGGTGACTTTATAAAGCCTGACTTCCGTCACCTCTAGACACATATCAATTTAAATGCAACGGGCGCTGGACCGTCCTCCCCGTGGTGACAGCGGGGCGGCTCACGAGTGTCCCACGCCGGCCTGGCCCTGCGCCTTCGGTCACCGCACAAGTCGGCGGCGGAGGCTTTGACAAAGTCAGCGCTCTCCCTATTCCCAGAAAGGAGAGGCGGACCCGAGCGAAAGCAGGGGTCACAGCTCTTACTGCCTTGTCTTTTCATTCTCTACCTCTCTGTTTTTTTTAAGCCACCGGCTACTCTGAGTTTTCTTACTGAAATTCAATTGGAAAACACTCACGTGGACGTGTGCGTCGCACTTTGGGGGCCGAGACCGATCCTCGGGCGCGAACAGCAACCTCGGGGCCGGGGCTCCCTCTGCCCCGCCGGGCTCGCCCGGGGCCGGCCGCCTCGCCACCTCCAAGGTCCCGGCCGGGCTCGGCCTCGGCGGCGCTGCGCGGGGACCCGGGGACCGTGGCCGCAGTCGCCGCCCCGGGCCGCGCACGCACTTGTTAGAGCGCCCTGCTAACTCGGCCGTCAGGCTCTTCCCAGCTTTCTTTCACAACGACTTCCTGAAGTTGCTCACTCGCCCGGTTCCCCATTTCTCCGCCACCCTCCCCCCCATC
>NW_024412445.1:4502370-4594188 GCF_014898765.1 Herpailurus yagouaroundi | reverse complement strand
CGGGGGGTGCCGCTCGCCCCGCCGCGGGGACTCCGGGGACCCGGGACATCGTGAGGCACTTTCTCCGGTGTCTGGGGTGGGGAGCGTCCGTTGCCCGCCCAGCTCCACGTCCCTCGAAATGGGGCCACTGGGCTCCCCGTTTCCGGCTGCGACCCCGGGTGAGGAGTGCCCACCCGAGGGGGTGGGAAAAGTTGATCCTCCGCAAGTGAGGGGAAGGTGCGATTCATTTTCCCAGACAACCAATGGAATACCTCTCGTCTCTCTTCCCTCCCACCTGCTCAGGCAGAAGTTAGGATCGCGCCTTCCATCTTGGTCTGCGTGCACACCCAGGTGTGACAGGGCGGCCGCGGGAGGAGGTGACAGCGAAGGCCTTGGCACCTCAGACCCCCCCCCCCTTCCCCGAGCCCCGAAGCACGCGAGGAAGGCGCTGCGTGTGTCTCGTTGAGACAGGAATGCGGGCTCTAACCGCGCACCTCTTGACGCCCGTCACTCTCATTAGCTGGGCCCCACCCGAGGGGGAGCCAGGCGATGGTGTGCTGTTTGAGCAGAAGAGGGAGAATCCTGAATGCAGGCGATTTGTCCCCATCTCCCTTGGGCGTTAAGGGAGGGATGGAGACCAGCGAGCTGCGGGCCCTGCCCTTCAGGACTTGCAGGGGCGCATCCGGAAAGGTACCCCTGCACGGGAGAGAGGAGATCCAGTGCAGATCCTGGGGAGGGCCAAATGATGCCTTCCTGCAGGAGAGTGAGGAAGTGCACCCCTGGGCCCGGAGGGAGCTCGGGGGTGCAGGCCTTGCAGGTGGACAGAACAGCGCAAAGGTGACAGGTGGAAAATGTCACTTTGGGCAGTTGAGTGGGGCAGGGATGGGAGACCACCGGGGAAGGCTGTGGCCGGCCTGGCTGAGGAGGCTGCTGGTGGCAGGGCCCAGACAGTCCTGGACCGGCTTTGCCTGGTGCCATCTCTGGGAGAAATGTCCTCTACCCTCCACGAACCCCAGGCAGCGGGACATGTTCTTCCTGGACCACTTCCACAACTCCTACCACTGAGTTAGTGCTAAGAGAAACTCTGAGATTCTGAGCCCAGAGCCTGTTAACTCCCCCTGCTTAGAGCCCAGAGGAAGTGGAGCTAGTAAAAAGGTCCATGGCTTTAATCCCTAGCCCACCCCTTACCTATATGACCTTAGGCAAGTCACTGAACCTCTGAGCCTCATTGCCCTTATCTGCAAAAGAAGTCAATGCCACTGCATTGCTCTTCATTGCAAGAGTCCTTGTCAGGATTCTATGAGTCAATAGACATAAGGTTCAAAGCCCAGGGAGGCCAAAAATGTAGTGGAGAGGTTAGAGGATACCTCTGGTTCTTAGAGGCACACAACACCCTTAGCCCCCAGTGTGTCTCATTAAATGTGTGTCATGGGTCCCCAGGAGTGGGAATCAAGGACTCAGGCCAAGGCATTTCCTCCTGGGGCAGAAGAGTAAGAGGTGAAGGACCCGATAGTTGATGCTGTGTGGTCTTGGCCGAGTTCCTGAACTTCTCTGAGCTTCCATTTCCCCATGTACAGCTGGGTAGGAATAAGGTAAGCCGCCTCACAGGATTGTTTGTGGATCGTGTGTTTCACATATGACAGTTCTTGCCGTCTGCTGATAGCAGAGAAAGGACTCTGAGCGGTCACTAGTGTTCATCGTGAGCCCTGCTAGCTACCAGTGTCTTGTTGAGTTGGAGAGCAAGCTGGGAAGAACCAGGCTTCATGGTCCACCCGCCCCCCCCGCCCCCACTCCAAAACAGGTAGAGGACAAGAATCCTGCTGTGACCTGGGCTCTGTGGGTAGACACCAAGGCCTCGGAGAGGCTGCTTAAATCATCAATAAAAGCACGTTGGAGGGAAAAACTTAGCAGGGGAAATTGAAACAGGTGATGCTTTTTTTTTTTTTTTAAATTATAGCTCTAAAGTCATTTTGTTTCTTTAGAATAGATACATAATAATGTTGCAGCATTTAACGAAGGGCAGCCTAGTTTATTCAGACAATAACTGTCAAATTAGCAATTTTTCTTCTTTTGAGATATTACCAAAAGAACAAAGAGCCCCTATAGAATGAATCACAGACTACTTACTCAGAGCTTACTCTAATAAGAGAATCCTGCTATGGGCACTTTTGTTCTGGCAGAGACTAGAGACGGTTCTAAGGAGAATGAGTTTTAAGCAGAAGACGGATGGTTGATTCACACTTTCATTTCTTACTACCTGTGTGAGTCTTGGCAAGTTACTCAACCTCTCTGAGCTTCCGGTCTGTCCTCTGCAGAGCATACCAACTTAACAATGGTGTTGATGGAATGAGGTGAAATTAAGTGAGCTGGTGTATGCAATTTGCCGTGGCTATAATTGTATTTTGCTTCCATTAAAAAATATCTGTTAAGGGCGCCTGGGTGGCTCAGTGGGTCGGGCGTCGACTTCAGCTCAGGTCACGATCTCGCCGTCCGTGAGTTCGAGCCCCGCGTCAGGCTCTGGGCTGATGGCTCAGAGCCTGGAGCCTGCTTCCGATTCTGTGTCTCCCTCTCTCTCTGCCCCTTCCCCGTTCATGCTCTGTCTCTCTCTGTCTCAAAAATAAGTAAAAACTTAAAAAAAAAATTTACAAAAAAAAAAAATATCTGTTACACGGCAAAGGATGAACATCCCTTTTTCCTGCAGCCGTTGGGAAATAGCAGGAATAATCCTGAAGTAACAGGAAAAGTTCATAAAAAAAAAAAAATTCTATCGTCTTTCTACAATGCTGAAGTAATGCAGAACGCACACAGTTTCGTCTGTAAAGGAACAGGAACACGAACGAAGAGACCAGGACGTGTATGGAATTTTTGCAACAAGGACTCTGCTTCTTTGGTTTCTTGTCCCTACTTTTCGCCATCCCCAGCTTCTGCTTCTGCTGTTTTTGAAAACCAACAGTTGCTGGTCTGGGGCAAGATTCTTGACCATTTTTTCCTGAGGCTCACTGCCTTGGGTTTGGCTTTTTCTAAGCACAGAAGGGTGGCTCCCACTCCTTCTAGAAGGGAAGGAGCAGGACACAGGGGCCAGGACTGCCCGGCCAGCCGCACAGAGCCCCGCAGGATGTTCCGTTTCCTGCCACGTTTAAAAGGCCCTCTCTGGAGGCTCCGTTGCTCCTGGCTTTGAAACCCACAGAAATTCAGCAGATCTCCTCATCGTTCACATTTCCACCTCTCGATCTGAATCGAGGATGTGTCGCAGCTGACAACCAAATTCTTCCCACTTTATGACAATTCCTTTCGCTTTATTCCCCTTGGAATTTGTCAGAAGACACTTAGATTCTCAAAACTGGTGACTTTTTAATCAACACCGTTTGGTTGGAAGAGACTGAAAAGCAAACTAGGTCGGATATAACGACTTGGAGAAGAATAGATTTACCCAGAAAGCTTTCTGATGAAAAGTTGTTGAAGATGTTTTGGCGGACTACAGGAAAAGTAGATCTTGATCTGGCCTGAACAGATGAGAATAAAGACAGAGGGACGGGTCTGCACCCAGGCGATTCCACTGTGTTATAGGAGCAAGATTAGAATAGGATTGTGGAGTTCTAAGTCTGCTGGTGGCACATCTCCATTCACTTATTCAACGAGCATGTATTCAGGGACAGCTACCGTTACAACTGGTACTTGAGAGGCAGGAAGTCCCAATAAAGGCATAACGTGTGGTCTTATCCTGAAGGGGCTCCAGCCCAGTAAATCAGAAACAATTGCATTTCCATGCAAAACGCGTCATGGTCAACTTGAACACACAGCCTGTGGACACACAAAAGGGCAAAGCCACTAAGTGGTTGCTAGATTTTTTTTTTAAATGTTTGTTTATTTATTTTGAGAGAGAGAGAGAAATAGAGAACAAGAAGGGAAGGGGCAGAGAAAAAGAGAGAGAGAGAGAGAGAGAGAGAGAATCCCAAGCAGGCTCCGTGCTGTCAGCACAGAGCGGGGTGACATGGGGCTCTGTCTCGAGAACCCTGAGAGCCTAAATAGAGAATCAGACACTCAACCGACTGAGCCACCCAGGGGACCCTGAGGTGCTTGATTTCTAAGTGGTTAGCCTGGGAGACAAATCTTGGTCAGGTTTTTTAGCTACGCCCCGTGCCCTATCCCTCCAAAGACTGATTCCCTTGAGACATCCTTCCCCAATTGGAGGCAAGTGTTTCCTGCTTGTCCCCTTTCAATTTTTTATTTCCCGTAAGGCCAGATCACCTGTCCTGACAGCATGCATCTTGGTGAAGGGACCAGACGGGCACTTCCAGGAAAAGACTAAGGTTTATGAGCAGGCTTTCCAATCTGTAAAGTCCACCGACATGGAGTCTAGTTACTTCTCTACTGGTCTAGCAGCTTTCTCTTTTGGGTGTTAATGAATCACAAATCTTTCCCGTCTAGTCTCGAAAGGAAGTGGGGTCGTTTTGGAGAGGGGGTTGAGGTGGAGGGCCCTGTGGTGGGAAGTGTCCTGAAAACCTGGGTGTCTCTCCCCTCTGCACACAGGGTCACCGTAGGAACCTAGCTGAGTCACCCCAGTGCCCTGAGCATCAGGTTCAGGGAAAAGAAATCCCGCTGCATGGAGTTGGCACGGGGAGTAAATGAGAGCACGGATGTAGGTCTTTCATCATGGTATGTGGTCATCAGCGTTCGACTTCCCCGCCTGAATTTCCATCAAGGTTCTTAGAGCGACATCCAGCAGAAAGCAGGCGAGACGAAAGGAGCATTGCCTGGACGATGTTCCCACATTCACAGCTGGGGACGGACCTTGATCTGGTTGCAAATAGATTGTTTCTCTGCTCAGAGCGTTTGCTGCCAGGCCCAGCTGGTTCCAGGAGCCGTAAGTGGGTGTCTGTCTCCCGCTTTCAAGTTTCCAAAAACTTCCACAAGCATTTCATTTGAACTTGTTGATACGGGTGAAGTGGGTATTCAGTGGGCCACGTGTGCCTGGGTTTGCCCTGCGTCACTGGCCTCTCGGCCTCCTTCCGAACGCGCGGGAGCTCCCCGGACATCGTCTTTGGGCTGACGTCTGCGGTTCTGATCTCCCCTAGAATCAAAGACTTGTGCATCTTTCAGCCTCCTTGATAGCCTGACCTGCGCATCTATAGCTGGCTTCTTGTATTCACCATGTCCCCACCTCGAATCCCCTCAAACCTTTCCCCTCAAACCTGTGTCACTGCATCGGATCCAATAGCAATGGGAAATTGCCAAGGTCAGGACTTTGGGGGCATTCTTGATGGCTCCCTTCTTCCTCCCCTCCCTCAATCGGGACCCTCTGCTGGCTCTGCCTCCAACAGGTGTCAGTAACCCAACCTCCCGACTCCACTGCAACCACAGGGGCCCAAACTCCGCCACCTTCCGCCTGCAGACTGGGAGGGCTCTGAACAGCTCTCTACTCCTGTCCTTGCCCCTCGTAGTATGCAGGGAGGGCCTGAGGAAAAGCTCATCGGATCATGCACTTCTCCGCTGGAGTCAGGTCCAGCCACTAACTGTGTCCTTTGCTCACTGGTCTCCAGCTGCTTGGCTTTGCTTTGCTGGTCCTCAAGCACCGGCCATGGCTCACGGTACCTGCCGTTCTCTGGACGCCTGCCCGCCTGCCCTCTTTCCTGCTTCGAGACTTTGCTCAAATGTCATCTCAGCTCCGGGACAGTCATGGCCCACCCTTCATAAAGGCGTAACAACGCTACCCCCACCCAAGCATCCTCTAAAAAGAGGATGTCTTTGCGTTACATTTTTTTAAAAATATGTTTATTTTTGAGAGAGAGACAGAGAGAGAGACAGAGAGAGAGAGAGACAGAGCAAGAGCAGGGGAGGGGCAGAGAGACAGAATGAGACACAGAATCCAAAGCAGGCCCCAGGGTCTGAGCTGTCAGCACAGAGCCCGACACAAGGCTCGAACTCACGAACTGTGAGATCATGACCTGAGCCAAGGTCTCAGATACTTAAGAGCCACCCAGGCGCTCCTTCTTTACATTTTACACAGCGCTTATCTTCCAACATGCTCTATTGTTAACATTTGTTTTGTTTACTCTCTGTGAAGACAGAGGATTTTTTTTTTTTTTTGGTCTGTTTTGTTTTCTCAGTGCCCAGAACGAGAACATTCAGTGGATATTTCCACTTATTGGTACCACACTTGAAGGGTTCATCGGACTGTTTTCTAAATCAGGCAAAACAATTTTGTTTAAATTATATGGCAGGGATGCCTGGGTGGCTCAGCCAGTCAAGCATCTGACTCTAGATTTGGGCTCAGGTCATGGTGTCACAGTTTGTGGGCTCGAGCCCTGCATCAGGTTCGGGGCTGACAGCGCTGAGCCTGCCTGGGGTTCTCTCTCTCTCCCTCTCTCTGCCCCTCCCCCACACGCTCTCTATCTCTCTCAAAGGAAAGAAACAAACTTGAAAAATTATGCGACAAGGAGCTGTTACGTTGTTTTTCTGATCTGCGTAGGAAGTGTGTTTTCCTCGTCCTGTAGCTGGACAGAGTCACGTTCCCTTTCTGTCCTTCTGTCTGGGGCTCTCAGCTCATTTGCATAGTCATGCTATTTCTTCACCTACGGAATGCTCCCTGAGCAGTGATGGGTTCAGCACAGAATGTCCTGCATTTCACTCCTTCCTTGGTCTTCCTTAGGTGTAGTTCACTCCTTCCTCGGGCATGCACGCTTCTGTGGACTTTCAAGTTATTTTTCCGAAGGAAGCAAGTGATGACTTACATCCGTAACGCTTCGGATTCATGATGAAGTTTCCTTCATCCTGTTCTGGTAGTGTGGGGGCAATTCTCCGGAGGGTGTTGATGCTGCTTTATTTCTGTAGGGTAGCAACGCAGGTTATAGTTTAGTTAGGCCAGGAGTCAGGTGGTGGTGGTTGTTGTTTTCTTTTCTAAGTGGATGCTTTGGAAATTCTTTAAAGACATAATGTATTCTGTAGCTACTCACGGCCTAATGGCTATGTATTCTTTTAATATTTACTCATAATATTCTTATTACTTGCAGATATGTTTTTCTAATGAAGAAAAAGAACTCATTTTTCTATAATATGCATCTCAGAAACTGGCAACTTTGTTTCCACTTCAGAGCTCAAATACACAATTTCCTTTAGCTTAAACAGTTGCAATTAAACCAAAGGGTTGCCTTTTCATTACAATATCCCTTTATTTTCTATGATGATATCTCATAAACGTTTTCCGTGGAGCGGCTTATAGTCGATCTGTTGTAGCCAACGATCCTGCGTTTTGGGAGAAGGAATCCTGTTGTCTGAATTTATAGATGGTAACAAAGCCTGCTGTTAGAAACAGACTGTGAAGAATGAAGACCCCATCCTTTGGTACAAGTTGAGATAGGGGATTGGTGCAAGTTTCGGACACAAGTGACTACGGTTGGGGACACGTTCTACGGCCATCCAAGGATGACAAGTGACTAACCCTGCAGCATTGAACCAAGGGACGTGGCTTCACGGGCCGAGCTGTAGAGCACAGATGTCTTTTTTGATCATTCCATGTTGTAGATCAAGGTTACAGATCACTGTTACAGTAGAACCTGTATGCCGGTTTAATTACCTTCTTATTAGATTGTAATTGGCAAGGCAAACATCAGTTCCTTCTGCTCTGACTCCTCGAGCCTTGAAGAGCCCCTGTTGGCCTCCAAGGGCAGCTTTTGCCCTTTGATTCCAATGCCATTAAGTCCGTAAGACAGCCAGAGTGTTGTGCCACATGATTGATGCTGTTTGAGCCCGACTACCTGATGTAGCAGAGTTTCTCAGAGCAGATCCAAATGCAGCAATCGATAATCATACACTTACAAGTTGTCTCTCCTGCTACAGCAGTGCTTAAGTAATCATCACCAAAATGCCCCAGACCCATTTCTCCCAGCACATATTTCTTGTACATTCCTGGAGCTCCTGTTGAGTTCAGTGAGAGCTCCAGGCGCCCAGGGTGGCAGGGCAGTGGCACACGGAGTACTCACTGATTTATATTTGCATGGCTTTTGAGCTAATCAGCAAAAAGAGCTCATCGATCTTCTCTTCCCTAGGAAGTTGGACCACGTTATTATTCTTATTTCGTGGGTGAGGAAAACTGAGGGTAAGGAGCTTCCCAACGTGAGGAGACTGGAAGGAAAGAAAGAAAGAAAGAAAGAAAGAAAGAAAGAAAGAAAGCTGCTTCCTGATGACCCCAAAGTAATGTGTGACATCTGACCTTCTACCTGATGGCACTGAGCATTTTGATGACTCCACAAAGACGGCATTTTAAGGAGCCGCTCACACCAGTGGGAAACATTGCCACTCCATTGTGAAGGTTCTGTTTTACTCTCTGAATCATTTTTTTTTTTTCCTTCCAGGAAGGGCTTGCTCGGCTGCCTGAGGTGGAAAAGCCAACAGGACCAGGTTCTTGCTCAGGCCCCCTCTTGATCGAGTCAGAGAAGTGCCCGAGGTCACTGCCCATGGGGTGGCCAAGACTCGGCTTCCAAAGCCTTGTAGTCACACCCCACAACACAGGCTGACGAGCGCGGGCGTGCCTTGCGTCCTGGCTTCTTCCAGGATGGGTTTGCACTAGAATCATTTCCTAGGTATAATAAATTTAGGAGCCTCCCACAGTGGCACTGACAGCAAAGGCAAAAACTGTCAACCCACCCGCCCCCCTCCCCCACCGTGATGGAAAATCTTTCAAGGTTTTCCCAGCAGTGCATTAGAAGCTCTGTAAGAACCCACTGTTGTGCGCGTTTTGAGATTTCACGTCTTCCATTAACCAATTCTGAGACAGAAGACCAGTGTCTGTATTTCCCATGTTGTTGAAGTACCTTTACATAGACTTTAACCCACTTGCTAAATTGCTTGAATTTGTCAAATGTACAAAAGGGTCTACTCCCCGTTGATGGAGTAAAAGTAGGTGTTTGATTAAGTAGATAGTTAGCTATGCTTTTTCCCCACCCCATCTGGATGTGTTAAGGGGGTATGTTTGAAACTTAGCACTCACTTCTGCCTTTCAGAAGGGGAGGGAAGAGGGTATTTAACAAGGTTAATAATGACAGAGAGAGGAATTGACACCACAAAAGAAAAAGAATCATTCCAGCATTTCATGACAGTTCAAAGACAGATGTCGTTGGCTAAGTGAGAATCTCGTCGACGTGGGGGTAATATACACCTTATATGCATATGGCTTTGTGAAAGCAGACTGTCAAATCGGTGAGTGTAAGGTTGTCAAATATGAGACATAGCTGCAGAAAACCCGGAGAACTACTTACTATTTATTTCTTCTCTTAAAGACCCAATCCTGTTGTCTTTTCACAGACAAAAGACCAAGTCCCTTAAGGACCAAGGCAGGTCAAGGGTTGGATGGGATTGAAGTTGGATTGGGGCCTCCTGAGGACATCAGCTTTGGCAATCTTTTGTCTCCTGGAGTATGTTTTTTTCATCTTAATTATATGCGCGCTGTTCTCTTTTGTTTCTGTAGACTTTAGCTCACCCAACAGGGCCATATCTAATTCCATCTTCCTGGTGTTCATGATGAGAAATTCTAGAATTGCAATTGATGAGACCTCAGACTGAGCAAGCTAGAGTCCAAGTCCCTCGGAAATAGTTTGATCATGGAAGTCAACCCTACCAAGGTGATTTTTGGCTCTGCCATGGAATAAGGTGCTTCAGAGAGGCGTTACTGGCCTTCTGAGCTATGGCAGAGGTTGGGTAGATGCAGGGCGTCACTAGTATGAGTCAGGAGACCTTGATGGGGTCATACATCTCCCCCCACACTTGGACAAGTCCATTAATCCACCTTCCTAAGCTTTGGCGTCTTCATTCATGAGATGAGAATGGTTGATTAGATGATCTCTATGACCTCTCCTAACTGATATCCCATGACTTGACTTTGGATTTGGCAGTGGGTCTCCGTGGGCTGGCGGGGAACCGAGAACAGCTTTGGGGAAAAGCTTTGCTGGCCATTGACCCATGGTCTCTAAGTAGACCCTACCTCTGTGTTTCAGTGCCATGGCCTCCCAGAAGGTCCCAAACACTGAAGGCTAGCTCTTTTGAAGGTGGTCACAACCTATTATGGCCTCAAATGGCCACAAACACAACCGCTAACTCTGTCACCTACTAACCCGTAGTGACTCACCCCCTTTGGCCAAACCTGAATGGTTTAACTTTAGGACTGTGTGAACGGGAGTAAAGAAGTTAGGGATTTGCCTAACTTTGAGCAAAAATAAAACAGATGCACGCTGGAGAGAAAGAGCCCCCCGACTGATCTGTGCAATGCCCTCACAGAGAAGTTTCCTGTTTCTTGCCAGTGACTGGAATGTCCTGGAAGAGGCCTCCTGAGCAAAAGAAGAGGGATGCCTGGTGCAGACCAGGACTCTTGGGAAAGGCTCGTTGCTGCCTGAGCAAGGGCGAATTAAGGAGATGTGTTCATATAGACTAAAATAAGTATATTGATAATAGGGGAAATCCTGAACTCTGCTGTGAGTTAGATGGTCATGGTAAGTGGGAACTGCTTGGGGGAAAAACCCATGACTTCTCCAAATGCCTATGTAAATACCTACAACGTTGAAAATTAGCAGGAAGGCCTTGAGATCTCAGCGCACACTGTCACTTACACTGGAAATATGGAGCTGCTACTGGGGGGTGGGCAATGAAAATAAGAATCACAGCCTTCTTGAGGTCGAAGGCCTATAGCCATCTGATGCTCAGAAAAGAGAACATGAAAAATGCACAGGGAACAGCTGCGTGAAGCAAAAATCTGGAGGAAAAGAGAATCTGACAAGAATTATAGAAATGTGGGGCACCTTGGTGGCTCAGTTGGTTAAGCATTTCACTCTTGATTTTGGCTCAGGTCACGATCTCACAGTTCGTGAGTTCAAGCCCTGCATTGGGCTCTGTGTTGTCAGCCCAGAGTCCACTTTGGATCCTCTGTCCCTCCACCCCCCGCCCCTCCCCAATGTGTGCATTTCCTTGTGCTTCTTCCTTCAAAAACAATAAATAAACATCAAAAAAAAAAAAGAATTCTAGAATTGTGGTCAAGAAGCTATGCAAAGTAAATCGATGAAATTATCTATGGTTAAATAGGCAAAAAGGTCTAAGGAAGATAACCCGGGGAGGAGTATATTTTGAAATGGATATATGTTACCCAAAGGAGTTTTACATGGTAGGTGACGTTTTCTTAGTCTTAAATGTGGATAAGTCAGGAAAATAGCATGTAGTTCTGTATCTAAATGTCCTTAGTAATAAAGATGCATCCAGATGTACTTATGGGTAACATGAGCTTGGCTTTAAAATACTCCAGCAAAACAACCAAAACAATAATATAAATAAAAAGAACAGTTGAGAGGTGGAAGCAGGTTGGCAATATCTTAGCTAATTATCGAATCCGGGTGGTGGTTCTATTGGGATTCGCTAAATGATTATCTCTGCTTTCATGTATATTTGAAAATATCTGTGATTGTGTTTTTTAAGACAGAAAGAAAATGAAGACTGCAATTTAAATATCAGTGATATTTTGAGATAATATTTGCAGTGGCTTTGAAGGAAGGGTTACATTTGCTCACATACAAAGAGCTTTACAAATTTATATAAAAAAATACAGAGAAATAGCTCGGTAATGGGCAACGCGCAAAGGACTCCATTATACAATTTACAAAAGAAATACAAGAGGCCGCTGAATGCAAGAAAAGTATTTAAGCGCAGTAGTGGTTCACAAACTGAAAATTAAAATAAATTGTGAGATATGACTTTCTATTTATTACACCTCAGAGATTGTCGTGAGCGGGGAGGAGAAATTGGGGCTTGCTGGTGACACTCACAGGGCAGTTTGGAGGCCAGGTAAGCATTACACAGCAATAAAAAAATTGTGTAAATGTGCAACTTCTCTCATATAATTTCAAGGAATGCATGCTCAAGAAATAGGTGTGTGTGTGTGTGTGTGTGTGTGTGTGTGTGTGTGTGAATGCTGTTCATTAGAATGAGGCTTTCAGAAACAAAAACTAAAATCAAGTTAAACATGGGACACCTGGGTGGCTCAGTCCATTGAGCGTCCAACTCTTGATTTTGGCTCAGGTCATGATCTCACAGTTCATGAGTCCAAACCCTGCGTTGGACTCTGTGCTGACACCGTGGAGCCTACTTGGGATTCTCTCCCTATCTCTCTCTCTCTCTCTCAAAATAAATAAATAAATAAGCTTAAAAAAATCAAACTAAATGTTCATCACAAGATAAAACAATGTTTGGCGTGTTCATAGAAATGAGTATTTGGGGGCTCTAAAAGTCAATGGTGTATGTCTATTTTCTGAGATGAAAAGTTATCAGGCACACTTGAGTGAAAATCCAAGCTGCAGGTTAGTTTTAAGCATTTCACAGGTATCCATAAGGGGAAAGAAAACATATAATAAACAGAGACTCTTTTGAAAATTCATTTAAATGTCAGAGAGAAATGAAGCCAAGAATGTTGGAAGCAGATATTTTGATAGCCTGATTATTAACTTTATTGGGAAAGCAAAAAACTAGATTTACTGGTAAATAAATAAATAAATAAAATCCACAGTCATATGCCAGAAATATTCTAATATCCCACATTGGTGATACGAATCAAAAATTGTTCAGATAAATACAAATTTCACACCAAAAAAATTATTTTTTTTTAATTTTTTAATGTTTATTTATTTTTGGGACAGAGAGAGACAGAGCATGAACGGGGGAGGGGCAGAGAGAGAGGGAGACACAGGATCGGAAGCAGGCTCCAGGCTCTGAGCCATCAGCCCAGAGCCCGACGCGGGGCTCGAACTCACGGACCGCGAGATCGTGACCTGAGCTGAAGTCGGACGCTTAACCGACTGAGCCACCCAGGCGCCCCGCAAAAAAAATTAAAAAATAAAAAATAAAACCCAGAGCTACAGAATTTAGCAAGACACGTGAATATGTCTCCAAAAGCTTTAAAGAAGAATCTAGCACACATCTTGAGCCCCAAGATTTAACGCACATGTACGGGGGTCAAATTAACTGAAAAACAAAGTTGATGTACTTTCCAACCACTATAGCAAAATATTTTTCTAGAATATGAGATGAAGTTGAGAAAACATCACAACTCCCTGCTCCCACAAAGAAGCTTAAAACACAGAGCAATTCTATTTTCAAACAATGGAAGGGCTAATGTCTGAATTATAACTGACCAGTGAAACAAATTTAAATTATGCTTTGGAAGCATTTGCCTTCTTTATTGTGGCCAAGTACACACAACATTGACAACGTAACCAATTTGAAACGTACAAATTAGTGGCATTAAGTGCATTCATGATGTTGTGCGACCACCACCACTGTCTGCTTCCAGAACTTTGTCATCATCCTGATAGCAACCTCGTACCCATTAAGCAGTGGCTCTCATTTGCTCCTCCCCCAGCTCACAAATTAGTGGCAACCCCAAATCTGTTTTCTATCTCCAATAATTTGCTTATTCTGGAAGTTTCCTGTAAAGGGAATCAGACATTTTGTGCCTGGTTTCTTTCACTTAGCACAATATTTTTGAGCATAATGGCGTCCATGTTGTAGCATGTTTCAGTGTTTCATTGCTTTTTTTATAGCTGAACAACATTCTACCATATGGATATTTTGTTTACCCATTCATCTGTTGATGAAAATTTAGGTTGCATCTACTTTTGGTAGCTCTATGTTTGTGTATCAAGCTTTCACTTGAAAACCTGTTTTGAATTCTTTTGGGTAGATTCCTAGGTGTGGAATTGCTGAGTTATACGGTAATTTTTCATTTAACTTATCGAGGAACCATTTACCATAGTAGCTGCGCCATTTTAAATTCCCGCCAGCAATGTGTGAATGTTCCAATGTCTCCAGATCCTCCCCGATACTCATTATCTGCCATTTTTCAGCTAACAGCTATTCTAGGGGTTGCTATGTCTCATTGTGTTTTTAATTCAGGTTTCCCTGATGACTGATGATGGTTGGCATCTTTGTGTATGGTTTTTGGCCATTTGGATGTCTTCCTTGGAGTAAGGTCTATTCAAGTCATTTACTTATATTTTTAATTGGGCTGTGTGTCTTTTTGTCATTGAGTTGTAAATGTTCTTTATATAGTCCGGATACTTTATATATTTTGGATATCCACTAGACTTTATATATTTCAGTATCCAGAGTTATATCAGATGCATAATTTGCAAATATTTCAGCCCATTCTGTGGTTGTCTTTTCACTCTCCAGGTAATATTCTTGATGCCCAAAAGTTTTTAATTTTGATGAAATACTACTTACCTATTTCTTCTTTTATTGGCTGTGCTTTTGGTGTTGTACCTTAATGTCATTTTCATGACATTTTGAGATATTCAAATCTATCCATAAGAGGAATGTTTTATAATCCATAATTAATTACTCAAATATATTTTATTTCTCCCAAACAATTTCATATTAAAGTATTCTTTTTAAAAATGCATGCTCGGGGTGCCTGGGTGGCTCAGTTGGTTGAGCATCCGAGCTTGGCTCAGGTAATGATCTGACAGTTTGTGGGTTTAAGCCCCGCATCAGGCTCTGTGCTGACAGCTCAGAGCCTGGAGCCTGCTTCACATTCTGTGTCTCCCTCTCTCTCTGCCCCTCCCCTGCTCGTGCTTTGTCTCTCTCTGTCTCTCAAAACTAAACAAACATTAAAAAATTTTTTAAAAGTAAAAATGCATGCTGTTCATCCATTTGGTGAAAACAGAAATTTAGTGTAAATTTAAGAACTTGGGACCTTTTCATAGGTTTTATTTGTTTTCTTTAAAAAATTGTGAAATAAGGCATGCAGAGAAAGACAGATACCCTATGTTTTCACTCTTATGTGGATCCTGAGAAACTTAACAGAAGACCAGGGGGGAGGGGAAGGAAAAAAAAAGTTAGAGAAGGAGGGAGCCAAACCATAAGAGGCTCTTAAAAACTGAGAACACACTGAGGGTTGGTGGGGGGTGGGAGGGAGGGGAGGGTGGGTGATGGGTATTGAAGAGGGCACCTGTTGGCATGAGCACTGGGTGTTGTATGGAAACCAATTTGACAATAAATTTAATATTTAAAAAAATAAAATAAAATAAAATAAAAATAAAATAGTGAGCTAAAACTAAAGGTTTCTATGTTGGGAAGATGAAACGTGGGCTAGAATTGGAAAGAAAGCAACTAAAAAGGACTTTTGAAAGTGGAAGATGATTTTATTCAGTGCGATTAGATCCAATGGCTTGTATTCTCTGATACTTAAAGAATTAGCAGGGGTTACATGCTGAATCATTACGTATTCATTGAGGGAAACAAAAAAAACAGTCTCTAATTTTTAAAATAGATTTAGGATGATTCTTTTTTTTTTTAAGTTTATTTATTTTGGGAGAGAGAGAAAGAACATGAGCAGGGGATGGGCAGAGAGAGAGGGAGAGAGAGAATCCCAGGCAGGCTCTGTGCTGTCAGTGCAGAACCCAATGTGGGGCTCAAACTCATGAACCATGAGATCATGACCTGAGTCGAAACCAAGAGTCGGTTGCTTAACCGACTGAACTACCCAGGCGCCCCATGATTCAGGATGATTCTAAAAAAAGATAGTGTGCTTTATAATATTGATTCTTGGGCTAGAAGAATAGTAACTACCTGTTTTACTAATACGAAGTCAAACAGTTGAGCTCATTTTGTTTTCAGTTTTATAAAATGGGGATTCAACTTTACTTTTGGAGAAAGCTGACCCACAATAAAAACTGACAAAGGAGCAGGGTAAAAATTATGTAATAATAATATTATGATTAATAAATATTAATAAATATCAGAAACCGCATTCCCAGTAGGATAAAAAAGGATACAAGTGAAATGAAAAGATGTGAAAAGATAGTCAACGCCACCTGTAACTAAGGAATTGCAAATTAAAACAACCATGAGGTACCCCTACGTTCCCGTTTGAATGACCAAAATCCAAAACATTAACACCCAGTGTTGGTAAAGATGTGGAGAAGCAGGATCTCTCACTCACCCGCTGGTGGGAACGCAAAGTGGTGCAGCTGCTCTGGAAGACAGTTCGGAAATTTCTTGCAAAACTAAACATGCTTACCATACAATCCAACAATCACGATCTTTGGAATTTCTCCAAATAAGTTGAAAACGTAGGTCCACACACACACCTGCCCGTGGGTATGTGTAGAAGCTTTATTCATGCTTGCCGTAACTTGGGAGCAACCAAAATGTCTTTCGGGAGGTGAGAGTTTACGTAAGCTGTGGTCGACACAGGCAGCAGAATGTCGCTCAGCACTACAAAGAAAGTTGCCGTCAAGCCATGAAAAATCATGGAAGAAACTGAAATCGAATTCCTAAGTGAAAGGAGCCAGTTTGAAAAGGCTAGCATACTGTATGCTTCCAACCACACGACATTCTGGAAAGGGCAAAAATATGGAGACAGTCAACCAACCAGCTTGCCAAGGGTTGGAGAAGGAGGGATGAATATGCAGAATTTAGAGAATTTTAGGGCAGTGAAACTACTCTGCATCCTGCTCTCTATCATACTCTGTAGGATAACGGTGGATGCAGGTTATTATACATTTGTCAAAATCCATAGAACACACAACACCAAGAGTGAGCCTTTGACTATGGACTTTGGGTGAGGACGACATATCAATGTAGGCTCATGGGTTGTAATGAATGTACCACGCCGGTGGGGGAGGTAAATAGTGGGGGAGACTGGGCATGAATGGGGACAAGAGGTTTAAGAAAAATCTCTGTACCTGCTAATTGATGTTCCTGCTAACCGAAAAGTGCTCTAAAAAAACAAAATCTATAAAGAAGCATGCAAGCGGTAGGTCTGGAGAATGCCACAGGAGGATTATTCTAGAAAAGTGGGTTGAATTGGGCTTCCCAGAGTAGGTGACAAAATGGTGTATCCATGTGGTTTGGGCTCCCTACCCTCAAATTAAACCTGATGAAACTCCAGGAATTAAGGGAGAATTAACAAAAACTAGCAAAGGCATGAGAATCCCTTCAGGAGACTAGGGGCTGTCCTAAACTCATGTGCAAGGGGAAGATGAGTGGCTGAGGTTTGGTGAAGGAGCACCAGGATGAGAAATCGGCAGAAAAACCTTGAACTTCTCCTTTTGCCTTCTGCTCACAAGGCTGTTTCCGCTTTCTGCTTCTTTTCTTTACTGCATAAGGGTCCAGACCACTGTTGCCCTATCTGTTGGGTAAGATCAGGGCAGAGAAAAGGCTGATGGGTGTGAGATGTTGAAGGAAGCAGATGGATGGCTGGGATGACCAGTTACTCTTAGGCATTCAAGTTTATGCTCCTCTGAGTCTGAAACCCCCAGACTAGAACATTATACCCACAAGACTGCTCCTCCAGTATTGCCCCAGTCTTTGGGAGGGGGTCCTCAGATTTAAGCACGTATCTACCACACCCAGAAGGTTTGGTAGACCTTAGATTGCTGGTGTCCACTCCAGAATTTCTGCTAGGTCTAGGGTGAGGCCAGTAATTTGCATGTCTAATGCTGCTGATGCTGATGTCCTTGGCAAACCACCCGCTATGGAAGAGTCTCCTAGAGTATCTGAAAATAGATGTTTAGTGCTGTTGCTCTGGGCTCTCTTCCTCCCTTAAACTCTTGGGACCAATGCAGACTAGGACCTGCCTTTCCTCAATGCATATGAGTAGAGTAGCTGAGCCCCCTGGACAGTGAACTCACCAGGTTACACATCCATGGAGTACAACTACTTCCAACAACAACAACCCTGAAACCCACCTGAAACCCACCTGAAACCCACCGTTGCGTGCCCAGAGGAAGAATGTAAAATTTCCCAACTCTACACTTGTTATGGTCTGAATATTCATGCCCTTCCCCCCACCCCACATTCATCTATTGAAGCCCTCCCCTCCCCGTTGTGGTGACATTTCGAGGTGGGGCCTTTGGGAAGCGGGAAGGTTTCCGTGAGGTCGTGGGGGTGGTTCTCATGATGGGATTAGCACCCTTAAGAGAACAGGAAGAAGAACTCTCTCTTTCCTCTGTGCGAGGACGCAGAGAGAAGGCAGCTGTTTACAAAGTCAGGAAGCCAGTCCCCACCAAGAATTAAATCTGCTAACACCTTGACTTCAAACTTTCCAGCCTCCAGAACTGTGAGAAAGAAATGTCTGCTGTTTACAGCCCCTGGTCTGTGGCGTTCTGTTAAGGCAGCCTGAGCTAAGATGCATCTCATCTCCTCTCAGGGCCACATCAGCAGGTGCACTGAGGTGGCCTCTCAGATCCACAGCTCCTCCTAACACTGTAGGCACAGCCACATCCCAACCTGTTTTCTTCTCAGAGGCCAGATACTGAACACAGTGAGATCTCACCTCCGTTGAGCGTCTTATCAAGTCCTTTCGGTATTTTACCCGATTGTTCAGAGTTCGGATCATCACCTGTGTTGTGTACGCCCAGAAGCTGGCCCTGAAACAAGGATTTATGAGCAGGTGGTTTCTCTGGAGATGATCCCAGGAAGCCGTGGTGGTGGAGTTGGGAAGCGAGTCAGGGAAGGGAGGGAAACCAACACTGGCATGTTCATGAGCAGGTAACCCCTGTGGGCAACTGAAGGTGAACCCCAGGGGGGTCTGGGGTAGGGGGCGGTGATACAGTATACAACACACTTATATTCCACCTGAAGGAAACTAGGAAGTTAAGCCATCGACTCACATCAATCACTGATGGAGGGCTGTTCCCCAGAGTAATGTTTTGACACTTCCGTCAATGGCTGGTGCGTGTGTGTGTGTGTGTGTGTGTGTAGGATCAGTGGGAGCCAAGGGGACTGGAGAAGCTCACCCACATCACCTTGCTACCTTATCTTCTCTCAACCCTTGGGGGTGCCTGGGTGGCTCAGTCGGTTGAGCGTCCGACTTCGGCTCAGGTCGTGATCTCACGGTTCGTGCGTTCGAGCCCCACGTCCGGTTCTGTGCTGATGGCTAGGAGCCTGGAGCCTGCTTCGGATTCCGTGTCTCCCTCTCTTTCTCTGTCCCTCCCCTGCTCGCACTGTCTCTCTGTCTTTCAAAAACAAATAAATGTTTAAAAAAATTTAATAAAAATAAAATAAAATAATTGCTGAGCCAAATAAGAGCGTCCAGTAGTCCTTGATCAGACATCTCAGGGCTACGAACCCAGAAACTGCCTGCAACGGTGTCTGAATTTGTGTCTTTTACTGAACTTTCTTCAGGATGTCAAGGCAGGCCTGGAATGTACCCAGCCAACTGTTACTCCCAAGAAGGTCAAAAACCTCTGGCCTAAGCTGATGAAACACAGTCACACTGAAGTGTAATGCCTCACAAAAGCAAACAACCAGCAGCAGTGTCTTCCTGATCAGGCTTGGAGACAATGCCTGATTGAAGCGGGGGGGCATCCCAAGAGGAGCAGAGAACTCCCCAAACCAACATGGCACCTGGAACTTTTAGCCTTGCGTCAAGCTCATGAGTGAAGCTTTGGGTGAAGGCAAATAGCACCTCTGTATTGATGTCTTGCCTGGTCTAGGGGGTTGCCCATACCTACTCCCAGGGCTGAACCACAGGAAATGTGCCACCAGCACTTACTGTAGGGTTATGTTTGCCATGCATGCTGCCTCCTCCTTGCATTTCCTTTTAGTCCCATCCTTTCCTTCCCAACCTCCAATTCCTAAATTTTTTCTCCATCCATCATGATTCATTCATCTATTTTCAACGGTTCATTGCTATATGCCAGGTAGTGGGTGCGGCCCTAAGTCTGCCACCTGCTAAGGTATGACGTTTTCGCTCAAGATCTCCAGTATTTAGTAAGGAAGACAAACGTGAAACCCAATGCCATTCAGGATGATAGATACTATGTAGAGGAGGAGATGAATATATGGAAAGCCCTGAGGATGTCAGGGGCTTCTTCATAAATGCGTGCTATGGTCTGAATGTTTGTGTCTTCCAAAATTTTCTATATGAGGTCTTTTTTTTTTTTTTGAGAGAGAGAGAGAGAAGGAGCAAGCAGCAGTGGGGGGAGGGGCAGAGGGGGAAGAGAAAGAACCTTAAGCAGGTTCCATGCTCGGTCGACCCTGATGTGAGGCTCGATCCCACAACCGTGAGATTATGACCTGAGCCAAAATCAAGAGTTAGATGCTCACCGGCTGAGCCACCCAGGTGCCCCCATATATGAAATCTTAATTTCAAACCAATGTGATGGTATAGGAAGTATGGCCTTTGGGAGTTACTTAAGCCAGGAGGGTGGTGCACTCATGTTTGGGATTAGTGCCTTATTACTGAAGCTCCAGGGAGATTCTTAGCCCCTCTTACCATGTGAGGGCAGTGTGGAGTCTAGAGCTGGGAGGGCGGCCCTCATTCAACCAGGCTGGCATGGTTGATCTCGGACTTCCAGCCCCCAGAATTGGGAGAAATGGATTTCTGTTTTTTACCAGCTACCAGGTCTAAGGTATCTTGTTTTAGAAGCCTGAAGGGACTAAGACAATGCATGCAGTCAATTCAAACATTATTGAAGTCTGGACATAATTATGGCTTGATATTCTCTGTGTCCTCCATCATCCACGTCATAATGCCCTTTTAAATTTCAAACAAAGATGATACAGAGTATTCCAGCTTTTCAGTTTTCTTCCACGTGGCAGACGGGGTTGGCTGTCCTCACTGTCCTGCACACACATTCTTGGGGTCACCAGCATACAATGGGTATGGGTGTGGTACTGGTGGTGTACCTGTGCCAAAGGACCATGCTACTCACTAATTGACTTACCAGTGACCTAACCCGGGATCTCTTACCACACCAATCTGCCCAGCGGATAGGTATGGACTACCACTGATCAAATCCAGAGAGGACTCAGGCACAGCCAACACTTTCTTACCCACTGAGGTGTAATCCTAACCAAAGTAAAGGACGCCCAGGAAGAATGCGGGTGCATCTCTCCTCCAAGTTTCCAGAGCTACCTTTTCCTTGTACATAGGGCCATGGACAAGGCTTATTAATTACTCTAAGTCTGTGAAGGTTATTAGCTAGTCACCAGTTTCTAGAGTAGATAAGTCTTGGGAGCCCACATAGATCTCACCCACACAAGGTGGGTATGCATTGTTATTTCCACCCTATCTCGACCCTCCTTTTCTGAGTACAGTGCATCGGACTAAGTTTTGTCTCCCAACCTACATTGGGCCAGTTTGATTCTCACCCCCAGGGATTTGAAATTGTTACCTAACATGCTGGTTTATATCTAAGAAAGGGCAGTGAGGCTGAAGTTAGGGAGGTTCTGTTTGGTAATCTGTGTGTCTCAACAGGGAAATGCATTTTGCAGAGTTACAGGAATGAGAGACAGCCAAGGAGGAAGAGATAAGACCCTGTGAGACCTGGTGGGGATGAGAGAGGAACCTAGGTCCCTGGCTGGGTTCAACTTGGACTTTCCTGTTCCTTGTTCCAATTCCTGACAAACCCTGGGCTACCTCTCTGCCCTTGGGTGCCACAAGGCATCCTATATTTCTTATTAGGGAAGAAACAAAGCAAGAAAAGAAAATGAAAACACATTTTCACTTAAGGCAGCTTGAGTAGGTGTCTGTTACTGGCACAACCCAAGGAACTTGACTAATTGTCCCAAGAGAGAATTTCTTACGAGTGTGAGTTGCTCTCACTATTGCTAACCTTAGGCCGTTGAATTTTTTGAGATAGTCCTTTAAACAAAAAGATATTATTATGACCCTAATGGCAGATAAATAGAATCTTCATGTCCATCTGCTTGGTTCTGTGACCCTAGAATATAATGGGAGCATCTGGAGAGAATGAGGAACTGTATGAAAGCAGGCTGGGTCGCCCCGAGGGAAATTAGCATAAGTGGTCTGAAAGACAGGAACTAGCTGTCAGGGGAAGCAGGAATGTCCCCATCCTGGAGATTTTCAGAAATAAGATAACCAGTTGCTTGTCTGGGATGGCTGGAAGCATTCAGATGACAAAGCTACCTTGGGTTGTCCCTCTTCTTTGGGCCCCTCGAGTCTGCACTCTGGGCCTCATGGCCGTGTTTTGTGTTGGGGCAGGGGGGGTGGGGTCCTGCATTATGGGAATTTGTCTGACAGGCTCTGAGGGCATGTGGTCCACTTTCAGTATCTTTGCCACAGATTTTACAAACAGACCTTTGAAAATTCCCTGCCCTGCAATCCCCTGGATTCTGGTTTTCCATTAGGCTTGTTGGTGATGACTTAAAGATGGTAGGAGAAGCAAATGATTCAGAGAAAACCAGTGAAACCAAATAGGAAGTTGGAAAAAGTGAAATTTTACAGTGCATTTTCCTGCCCTTGACTTGTCTCTCTTTTCCTGGCCAGGATTCATCCTGAGAGTCTATTTTTACACTGTTCCTGACCCAGCGAAACCTGGAGGTTCTGCAAATCTTACCAGATTTAGATTCCATTTGTGTTTTCTCTGTAACCTCTTATTTCTGGGAAAGAGAGACAATCAGGAGGGACTGCTTCAGCTTGTACTCATTTCTCTCCTATCACACTGAGTAAGATCGGTCTCATTTAGTGGCACTGTGTGTAGGGCCTCCAGCTGCCCCACTGGGAAAACAAGATTTACAAACCAAAGAAACCAAAGAAAGACAAATCTTTTCTCCAAAAAAGGCTCAGGGAGTAGCGTGCTCCACAATTTCTCTGTGCTTTGAGGCCCTAACCCTGGGATATCAGAGTTAGGTGAGAGGCAAGTCAACAGCAGGCCTTCTCACTGTGGTTTCCAAAACTTGACACCATTTCAGAGCGGTTCCTCCTACAGATGTAGATGTGTGCTGGTATCTTCAGGAGGGAAACGCCTGCTGTGGCAAACTCCCAGAGCGTTGAAGAAAGAACTCTCCGATGCAGAATTTTCCCACACTCAGCACACAGGGCAAGGAGAAACCAAGAGGCACAGTCTGAGCGCTGCGGAAATCACAAGACGTGGCCTGCAGCTGGGGGAAGAGTGGCTGCAGTTCTCGCCATTCAGGGTTTCTTCTGGCTGGAATGTTCCCGATCCTAAAAGCAGCTAGCAGAGGATTTTCAGACGGACTTGAGTGGAAGGAGAGAAGAATATGCCCAAGGAACCTCTCTGTGTCTCTGTCTCTGTCTCTCAAAGCAGAACATGCTGCCTTGTCTGAACTGAGAGTGAGATGTGAAGTCTATTTCTGGTTCTGCCAACTGACTCCCTGGTGACCTCAGTCACTTCCTCTCTTTCAGCCTCAGAGTTCCCTTCTCTGTATAGGACTTTAGAATTTTCTTACGACTAGATAGAGCCCCCAAACCTAGAAGATGCCAGTAGACACAACTTCTGATTGCTATGCTCCAAGCCCCTGTGGATTTGATTTAGCCAGGGGCAGGTGAGGTGTAAGGAGAATATTCTCTGGTCATGTTCATCCTGGATATGATGCATCCAGGTGAAGCGGTTTCTTTCTGTCACTTTCTCTGGTTTCGCAAAAGCCTGTGGATTAACTTTTGGATTCCACTCAAAACTGATGACAGAAGATCCTGGGAGGACAGAAGTGGGGCTGAGAAAAATATTGGAAAGGAACTTCAGCTTCAGGAAAAATACTGCCCAGATGAACTCTAAGGCATCGGCCACACTCTTTGTTGGGCTGCAGCTACAGCAAAAGCATGTAAGTCAGAAGGATGAGGACTGGGCTTGAGGTCCTAACATGATACGGATCAAGATAAAAAAAAAATATTTGTTAACATTATGCATTAAAGTATGCATATTAACTTTCAAAATACTAGTTAACAAACACTGAATTCAAAAGGAGAAAAGAAAATAGTAAAAAATAAAAAGCAGAACAAACAGAAAATGGAAAATGATACAAGTAAATCGGAATACATCATTACTTAAATTTTAGCAGGGTATATTTTCTAGTTGGGATTGAGCTGGATTTTGAGAGTAGATTTTAAAATAACCCAAACAATATGCTTTTCATAAGGGATATGTAGTGCAGATTTCTGAAGGATTGAAAACAGAACAGAAAAGGGAGAAGATATAGTAGCCAAATGTGGACCAAAACAAACAAACAGGTGCAAATATATTCCTACCAAACAAAAGAGACTCTAACATAAAGGGAATTATGAAAGAACAAAAGGACTACTACACCAGTGTCAGAAAACATAATAATTTTAAATTTGTAAGCTAAGAAATACCCTCATAACATAGAAAAAATGCACACACAAGATTAAAAGGGAAGATAGATAAGTCTACTTTCATAGTCTTAACTAAATAGGGAGATATACCATGTTCATGGATTGAATAGCACAATATTTTAAAGATGTCAATTGTCCAGATTGATTGAGGGATTCAATTCAATTCCAACTCTACCTTTTTAAAATAACTCAAGACTATGATCCTGACATTTACATGAAAGAGATCCAAAACTTTAGAATAGGTAAGAAAATCCTGAGCCAAAATATTGGACTGTATGCTTTATCAGCTAGCAAGAATTATGAATAACATAGTGACTAAATGGTCTAGTATTGATGCAGAAATTGACAGGTGGATCAAGGAACCACAATAGAGAGCCTAGATTCAGATTCATACATACATGGAAACTTAATTTATAATAAAGGTAAAACTGCAAATAATGGAAAAGGAGAGATTTTTCAGTAAGTTGTAGTCGGAGAATAATTTGTCATCCAAAAAGGAAAAACAAATAAAAACCATCCCTTTCTTCAATCCATTCCTCTAAAATCAAATCATTGAAGGCCAGATTGTGAAGTAATAAACTTTTACTTTTGAAAAAAATATAGAAAAATCTCTTCATGATCCCAAGGTCATAAAAATTTTGACACAAAAAGCATATTTTAAAAAGAAAAAGATTCGGAGGAGCACAGAGGATTTTTAGGGCAGTGAAAATACTCTGTATGATATAATGATGTTTTTCATTATGCATTTTTCCAAACTCATAGAGTATATATCACTAGGAGTGAACCTAAAGGTAAAGTGTGGACTTGGAGGGTGATTACAATGTATCACTGTAGGTTCATACTTGGTTAAAAAAAAAAAAAAAAGTACCATTCTGGTGAGTGGTGTTGATGATGGGAGAGGCTATACATGTGTGGGACAGATGGTATATGGAAAATTTCTGTACCTCCCTCATGATTTTGTTGTAAACCTAAAACCCATCTAAAATATACAGACTTAGGGGCGCCTGGGTGGCGCAGTCGGTTAAGCGTCCGACTTCAGCCAGGTCACGATCTCGCGGTCCGTGAGTTCGAGCCCCACGTCGGGCTCTCGGCTGATGGCTCAGAGCCTGGAGCCTGTTTCCCATTCTGTGTCTCCCTCTCTCTCTGCCCCTCCCCCGTTCATGCTCTGTCTCTCTCTGTCCCAAAAAAATAAATAAACGTGGAAAAAAAATGTTTAAAAAAAAAAATAAAATATACAGACTTAAAAAAAATTTTTAAATAACAAAAATAAAAAATAAAAAAATATAAAAAAATATTTACAAATTGCTGTAAAGAAAGTGTAAAGATAAGCTCCAAACAGGGAGAGTCTTTCACTAATACATATTATAGTCGTTTGCAGAATATATAAAGGACCCCCATAAATCAGATTTTTTTAAGTCGCCAATAAAAACAACAGGGAAGGCTGGAGTTGGCACTAACAAAAGAGAACATAATGACTTATGAGCATGTGAAAAGATGTTCAACTTAAGTAATTAGATAGATGCAAATTGAAACCATATTATCATGTCACCAGATTGGGGGGGGGGAAATTAAAATAATCAAACATGTAAAGAACAGTAGCACTTTTTTGTGGTAAGAAAGACTACAAGAAATCAGAAGGTCTGCTGGTAAGTCAATATTTTTAGAAACTGTGACTTATGGTTGTCATGGAATACTGCACAGCACTTAAAATGACCCAACAATACATTACACGTGAATATGGACAGATGTCATGAGCTGATTTTTGAGTGGAAAAAGCAAGTCACAAAAGAATATAAAAAGTAGACTTCTGGGGGCGCCCGGCTGGCTCAGTCAGAAAAGCATGCAACTCTTGATCATGGGGTCATGAGTTCGAGTCTCATGTTGGGTGTAGAGTTTACTTTAAAAAAAAAAAAAGTATATTTCTATACCTGTGAGGTCCAAAGACATAAAAAACAAATATTATTGATGGATGATGGAAAATAAGAATAATTGTAAAAAGAATGTATGGAAATAAAACTAAAAATTCCAGGTAGTGATTTACTCTGAGCAGATCTCAAAGTAATGGTCATTATTGATTTTCCTAAAACGCTAAGTGGGTTCATGGCTGTGGATGCTTATTCCTTATACTTCATGTGTATTTATAATATTGTATCTACTCAATACTGTTAAGAAGAACCGAAAATGTTGTGAACAATTTTCCAACGCCAAAGGGTCTGGTCCATTCTATTTCATTCTTTTTAGAAATACATAATATTTGGGGTGCCTGGGTGGTGCAGTCGGTTAAGCGTCCGACTTCAGCCAGGTCACGATCTCGCGGTCTGTGAGTTCGAGCCCCGCGTCAGGCTCTGGGCTGATGGCTCGGAGCCTGGAGCCTGTTTCCGATTCTGTGTCTCCCTCCCTCTCTGCCCCTCCCCCGTTCATGCTCTGTCTCTCTCTGTCCCAAAAATAAATAAAAAAAAAAAATTTTAAAAAAAAAAAATTTAAAAAAAAAAAAAAAAAAAAGAAATACGTAATATTCTATACTATGGATAAGTCATTTCAACTTAATAATTTCCCTACTGATGCAAATTGAAGGATGTTGTTTTTTAGTATTTGGTTTTTCAGCAACAATTTTTTTTTTTTTTTTTTTTTAGGAAGTGTCTTTGTTTAATCAAACAAACACACCCATGATTTTGAACTCCTCCAGAGTAAAAGATTTGATGCCCAGGACACTGGAGAAGAAGGAAGAGAGAAGGCAAGAGGCAGGGTGGGAGGAGGAAGTGAGTCACTGAGTGAGGTAGGGGTGATGCTGGCTCCAAAGCTGAGTCATACTCTGTGACCTTGACCTATTACACTGTCTGCCTTTTTCTTCATAGCAGTGGACTGGACCCTTCACTTCTTCGACCCCTCTGCTGACCAAATGCACGATTCTCTTACATGGAAGTCTCTTATCTGCAATTTTGGTATGTTTTCTTTTTCCCTGCAAACTCCAGGAATTGCTTTTGCAATATGAGTATTGGGGATACTTAGAAAATACAAGAACAAGGACCTGGCTGTGGAAAGAAATGACAAGGAAAAGGCATAAGAGGCGGAAATTTCTTTTTTAAATGGCCAAGTCAATCCTGGGCATACAATATTCTTCCTACTTCTATGATGCTGCGTGAATATTTGTTGACTTCTTAATTTGTTGACCATCTAAAAGATAAAGAAGAATTTATTCAATTTACCACTGTTAATAAATGCACTCCTTTATTATAGATAACTTGGTTATTTTTTTAATCGGTTGTTGAAAAGATGGCCCATGGTGCCATTTAAATAAAGATGTTACAGTATGTAATGGGTCACAGAAACCAAGAATACAATATCCAAGTAATTTAATAACAGTTAGGAATGAGATTTCCATTAGACATGCCTGGAATTGGAGCGTACTACTTTACTGCTTTCTATCAAGAAGACCTCTAAATTCCCAATTTAAAACTGATACATTTCAAGCTCGTGAATTAGAGTGGGTATCTGAGTAAGAGAATAAATTGGGCCAGAGGCTTAGCCATTGTGCTGCTGTGCAAACCTGATTGCTCCTGTGAGGTTATTAAAAATTCTGGGCTAATGTTCTGGAAAGAATGAATTTGCTATTATAGCAATCTTCCTACATCCCGGTTCCTCTGCAGTTGAAGCGCTATCTCTAAATTTAGCATATGCTCGAGGAAGGAGATTAATTGAATTCGGAAGTATTTATTAGAGGAGAAATAAATAGCTTTTGCCAATTAATGAGATCAATCAGCCCGACCATTACAGAGGATTAGGGATCTCTGCCAGAGGTGTTGGGTTTTAAGATATGGAGCCTGATAGGCAATATTCCAGGGGATGTGGAACCCATGCATGAGCCATATACACTTAGAAGCACAGAGTAAATGAAGTGTAAAAGAGAGTAATTGAGCCATTGTAAAATCAGATTAGAAAAATGTACCCCCTTTCCCTTCTCTTTCTTTATCCACCCCTCTCCCAAACATCTCACTCAGGTAATCCTCTATATTGACCATCAAAGCAGTATGTATCTAAAGATAAGTAGATGCTTGTTACTATCAGTCGATTCTTTCCATCACAATGTGGACATTAGCAATGCACGGAAAGTCATTCTCCAATTTTCCGTTTCGAAAGGAAAACATATTCCATGTGGACAATCTGAAAATGTTTCCAGTTTTCACTTTAATTTTATGGAGATTTCAACTCATCAAAGAGGAGTCCCCTTTTCCTCCGATATCCCTATAACTTTTTCCCGTGTGTTATTGCTGAACTTATTAGAATTGAGGAATGATTGATTTGTACCTAAACACATACGCAGGGCACACCGTATGGTAGTTTCTGGCTACTATGTTCTCTGTAAGACAAAATAGGTTTGCCCAAAGATACTTTGAATTTCCTGATGCAAAGGTACTTTCATTCCACAGGCATCCGTCAGCGTGCTGGTGGTGACCATAAGTAGAATAATCTCGACTCCTGGAACAGAACTGTTTTGCCTGGAAGGGACTCAGGCACCAGTGGGCACATCGCTGTGGTCTGGAGGGCCTGGGTGCTTATGTCTTCACCAGAACGCGTGAGCAGGGTCTCTGTGGGCTCCGCACACCCACTGGGAGCACCTTAGGGAGGTCAGTGCCTGGTCCTGCCCCACAGCGAACCTTCATTCCTGAAGGAGGCACCCGGGCCAGGAGAAGTGATCAGCACTTTCTGGTCGCCAACTACGCCTAGACACTGTGTGGATAGTTTGTGCCCGTCGCTGAGTCCCCATAACACCCCTAGGAGGCAGACATTATTATGTTCATTTTGCAGATGAAGGAAACTGAGGTCCAGAGCAGCCATTCGACTGTGAAGTTCAGACTTCACATGCATCTGTATAAACTTCCTTTTCCTTTTTTAACGTTGATTTATTTTTAAGAGGGAGACAGAGTACAAGCAGGGGTGGGGCAGAGAGAGAGGGAGACACAGAATCCGAAGCAGGCTCCAGGATCTGAGCCGTCAGTCCAGAGCCTGACGTGGGGCTCGAACCTGTGAACTTCGAGATTGTGACCTGAGCCGAAGTCGGACGCTTAACTGACTGAGCCACCCAGTCACCCCTAAACTTACTTTGCCTTTTTCCACTACCTGCAGTTCCCTCGTCCCCACAGGCAACTGGGGACAGGCTCCCACCGAAGCAGACACCCCCCACTGTGGCTCCCTCCTGTTTCTTTGCCTGATGCTTGATGCTTCCCCGCCTGGGATAAGACCCCATGGTCAAGAGCATGGTGTCCATGGTGCAACTGCCTGGATTCCCAGTCACTGGAATCCAATCTTTCCTTCTCACTTGCTGTGTATCCCTGGGAAAATTACTTAGCCTTTCTGGGTCTCAGTTTACTCATCTGTAAAACGGGGATGATAATAGTACCTCTCCACAGGAGCACTTAGAGGATTAAATGAATTAGTACTTGTAAAGCACTTGACAGCATGCCCAGCACACAGCCTGCTCTCAGTCACTATTGTCGTGATGATCACATAGGCGTGTAAAGGGATCAGAAGGGTACCTGGCACATGGTGGGCACTTAATTAAACATGTTATCCTGTGAGGACATAATGTGTTCATTTCTGCACAGCTGTTCTGGTGTTTTCTCCATCTTCAGAGGCAAGTGCTTGAACTTTGCTCTGCAGAACACGGACAGCAAGTTGCAGAAAGTCCACTTTGTGACATCACGGTCCTTCCAGGAGGGGGCTGTTTGGGTTGGCACCCCCCCCATTCGGACCGCTCCCCCCCATCTTGGTTTAGTCAAGTTAACTTTGATCACTGTCACATTACTAGTTTTTAAAGACAGGGTCCAGGGGCGCCTGGGTGGCTCAGTTGGTTGAGCGTCTGACTTCGGCTCAGGTCATGATCTCGCGGTTCATGAGTTCAAGCCCTGCGTCAGGCTCTGTGCTGATGGCTCAGAGCCTGGAGCCTGTTTCAGATTCTGTGTCTTCCTCTCTCTCTGACCCTCCCCCATTCATGCTCTGTCTCTCTCTGTCTCAAAAATAAATAAACGTTAAAAAAAATTAAAAAAAAAAAAGAGGCAGGGTCCTGAAGCATTCTTCTGTATAGACACAGGTGCACACGAAATATTTATTGGGCACCTGAGTACATGCAGCCTTTGGAAAGGTTGGGTCTTTATTCCAAACTGGCAGTTGATTCCGATCCCGGAGACCCAGAAGGCTGCCACTCAGACGCTTCTGTGTGCGCATGGCAGGAGGGGCCCAACTGTTGGGTCCAGCAGGGTGTGTGGCCAGAGAGGTCCTGGCGATTTGCCTCTGAGGCTGGGAGTTAGCTGCTCGGCAGAGAGGTGGGCTGAATCCCCTCCGGTTCTTACTCAAGGGGGAAAGGTTCATTCGTTGAACACCGTGAAATGGCAGAATATATGGGCATGGCAGAGAACTTCGTCTGACACTAATTATTTTGCTGTACCCTTCTCAAAATTTGGAAATCCCGGACCCTCTCTGTCCAGTAAGTAGCACAGACAGGGACGTTCAGGCAGAGTCCTACAAAGAAGGCTGCGTTCCCGGTCACCCCACTTGTGTTACCTAAAATAATAGAGAAAAGCGTATGTGCCTTAAAGGTTCCCATGAAGGGTTGCCGCGTGTCATTTCGTGCGGAGTGAATTCTAGCTGTGGTCTCCTCTGTGTGGACGGCTAGCGAGGGGAATAGCCGGAGGGCTCTTTTGGTGACACGTGTAAAAATAACTCACTAATTTGCAGAGCATCTCACGTTAGCCTTCAGTCCCATTTCGCTCCAGAGTCGGTGAGGATCGCATGAGGTGTGGCGGAAGGGACGTCGCTCTTTGTCAGCGCCCGGCGTGATCGGATCCACATCATTCACATCAGGATGCCTCCTGCTCGCGTCCCCCTCCGTCTCATCCCAACACCCCTGGTGTGGGGCGTTCAACCTCAACCCCCAACCCAAGGGCACAAGTCTTCATTCTCTCTGCCGCGTTAGATGAACCATCTGAAGACACACAGGCTCCTGTGTATTCGGTGTGAGGGGACCCAAAGGCTTCCCCGTTGTGAAGGCGGGTCACTATCCTGCCTTGACCGTGCCCAACGGGCCAATACCCCTCCCCCACACCCCCAACCCCCCGCCCCAGCTTCAGACCTTCGAGGTATTACTGTGTAGCATTTCACGCCCACATGCTACGCTGAAACGGCGCAGGCGGTGCCCACCTAAATAGCAAAAAGGAGAAGATTTTGAGTTACACGAAGCCCTGTCACAGGACGCCTGCCTCAGAACCTGGCCAAGCATCTCTCTTGATCAAAAGACCTTCTTTAGGGGGAGCGCTTCCAAAATAATACAGGATTATTATGTGCCCAGGCCGGGCACACGCACCCTACGTTCCCACCCTCGGAGAAGCGGAGTCCAAACCGCTCCGCGGCTCCTGACGTTTCAGAGATAGCAGAGACAGCACAATGGAAATGCTTCCCTTACTTAACTCAGGGTTCATTTTTAGCATGCGCACAGGCAGCCCGGCTCGTTATACATTTATTACTCCGTAATGCACTTGGCAGCTGACACGAGATGCCCATAGCTGTCCATAACAGGGAGGCACGCCGTGTGAACCAGATCTCCCTCCTCCCCTCGACAGCCCCATTAAGCCGGGGAGTAAATTATTAATTGTGCTGACTAAAATCTAAGCCCCAAATGAAGAAAATAACATTAACCAACATGCACTGGAAAAAAACAGAAGCGTGGAAGGCAGCAGAGAAAAGGTCGCTCCCCCAAAAGGTGTGTCTTCCAAGTTATCATTGGGTATTGCGACGTGGCATTTGGTGGCCCTGGGGCCAACTTATTTAAGAATGGAGCCTAGGGAATTTGAATACATTTCTATGTGGCAAAGAGTATAAGCAGACAGTGAGATTCAGGCCACGTCTTGTAAAGAATGTGGTTTTCCTGGTCCCCCTACTCCTGTTAAGTAACGGAGAAAAGCTTGATCCCAAAGTCCTTGGATTTGGCCAAATAAAACTTGCACCCTAGCCCATTTACAGAGGAGTTTGGACTTAGAGACCCAAATCTTTTGTCCAAGGATAAATGGCAGATGTGGGAATCTTCTAGAAGCCCCGAGGCCCTCCCTGAGTCCCGCATTCAGTGGTGGAGGGACCATCCCAACACTGCACCTGCAGCAGGTGACCACGGTCGATCCTGGGAGAATGTGGGGTGTGGCGGTGGCGGGGGGGTGGGAAGCCCCTGGTGCTGCTCAGTGACAGACCTCTGTTCTCAGATTTCTAGGTTGGCCCGTCGTCTGGCACAGATGTCTAGGAGGCTTTGGGTCATGAATGCGCGTATTGAAAACGATGAGTTTGCAAGTCTTCTCGTGAGTGAGAGCCTGAGAAGATTTGTCTTGAGCAAATACTCACCAATTGTTATTTGGTTCTGTGTGTTGGGCCCATGCTGGGCCAGTGGGGCCTTCCCGGACTTTCCTGGTGACTGCTGGAGAACAGGGTCATCCTGTGCCTCGGGTGCCATAAAGGGTCAGGCCAGGGCTCTCACATTCTCTTCAGCATGGAGAAATGTCTGCCACTGGAAAAAATAATATGCTGAGGTCCTGAAGTTGAGAGAAAAAGAGAGGGAGGGGGGCAGGTAGAGAGCACTCCACACCCAAGCCTTCCTCACCTGGCCTTCCTCCTGCTCCATGGCCCAGCCTGCCCTTCACATCTGCAAACTACTCAAGCGTCTCTTGAGTAAGGCATCGAGTGTTGTTCATGCCAACTCACATTTGGGTTTCTGTAACCAGTGACTGAAGGACCCCTGAGAAATACCATAAAGGAAGAAAAAATAACCACAGGATACACACAAGAACAAAACGGATACATATGTCTAAGGCTGAGTCCTTGGAAAACTTAATGATGTGACAAATCCTGGAAATAAATACAGAAGTAAAATACATATCAGCAAGTTTGCATAATTCCCACATTTTAAGCCTCTTTGAGAAATCAGGAAGGAAGGGAATAACAGATATGGAATGCAAGCATAGAATGCTTCTACGAACAAGTACATGGCAGAAATAAAATTAAGAGGAAAGCAAATTAGAAAAAAAATTCTTTTTTTTTTTTTAATTTTTTTTTTCAACGTTTATTTATTTTTGGGACAGAGAGAGACAGAGCATGAATGGGGGGAGGGGCAGAGAGAGAGAGAGACACAGAATCAGAAACAGGCTCCAGGCTCTGAGCCATCAGCCCAGAGCCCGACGCGGGGCTCGAACTCACGGACCGCGAGATCGTGACCTGGCTGAAGTCGGACGCTTAACCGACTGCGCCACCCAGGCGCCCTGAAAAAAAATTCTTAATAAACAAATATGACAGAGATTTAATTGGATTCTCGTAAAAATTGGTAAGGAAAATATTACGGCTCCAAAAGAAAGTTGGGGAAATTGAACAAACAGAACATTCACACAAGTTGATGATACATTTCCAGTTTGAAAGTTGAAAAAAAAAAAATACCCAGAGGTGCGAATTAATCTCACAGCGTTACCAAATCACAGAAGAGGATCGGGAAAACCGGGCTGATGTCAGAATAGTCTTGGCTTTTTGATGGCAGGTTACATCAACGTGACCTTTCAGAAAACAATGAAAAATTGCCATCAGTCTTCTAACAAAATTAATATGCCTTGTCCAGGAAGTCCTATTCTTGGAGGTAGAGCATAAGGTAGAAGAATTTAAGAGCTGTAGTAGGAGAATTTGGTCACCAAGAATGGAAATACGGTTTCAATAAACCTAGACAAGTAATGGACTCTATTTTCCCAAGTAATTGCAAAAGCCAGGGAAAGAAGAGCTTGGTAGGTACCTGGATGGAGACTTTCAAGCAAAGTGTTTCTACCACTGAGTCACAAATTGCCATAAAATCTGAGTCGTAAAACAATTGCCACTTTTTAGGTCACAGTTAGAAGTCTGGTCAAGGTGTGACTGGGTTTGCTGTGCGAGTCTTCTGAGGCTGAAACCAAGGTGCCAGCTGGGCTGAGGTCTTTTCTGGAGGCTCGAGGGATGAATCTACTCCCCGGCCCATTCAGGTTACTGACAGATTCATTGTGGTCGCGAGACTGAGATCCCGTTTCCTCCTTGTCTGTCAGCAGAGAACAGCTGTTGGCTCCTAGAGGCTGCTCTTGTCACATGGTCCCTCCATTTTCAAAGCTAGCAATGGAGAATCTCCCTAACGCCAGACCTCTCTCGTGCTTCGTCTCTTGTTTCCTGCCTCTGACCCGCAGAGCCAGATTGAAAGGGCTCATATCCAACTAGATAATTTGTCCCTTGATTAGCTCAAAATCAATGGATTATCTACCTTAATAGCGTCTGCAAAACCTTTTTTGCCATGTGACATAATGTAATTCTGGGAATGGCTATCTTATCAGATTCACAGATTCG
The DNA here is from genome assembly GCF_014898765.1 of Herpailurus yagouaroundi. NCBI lineage: Eukaryota > Metazoa > Chordata > Mammalia > Carnivora > Felidae > Herpailurus > Herpailurus yagouaroundi. The sequence continues at coordinate 4,559,732 of NW_024412445.1, read as the reverse complement.
ACCAACACTCAAAGGAGGAAAGTGTATAAGGGTGAGGGTCACTGGGGGTCATCCCAGGATTCTGCCTACCACACTCTCCGTGTCCCGTTCTGCCTCACCGTTTTGCATGGACTGTTTTCCCGTGGAATGAACATAATGCAGGCTCCAAGCTCCCATGCTCCTTGGTGTGCGACCACACTCCAGAGAAGACGTCTCCTTCCCAGAGAGGGTGCGTGAATCACCTGGTCCATAGAATTGCCCAGGTAAGGATTTTGAGACGATCTCCTCCGTCATGTGTTCAAGAAGAGATAAAATTAGCAGCCGACCTCATGACTTGGTAAAAATGCAAGTTGAACAACACCGAGATAGAAGTTAATACTCATTTCGTCACTAAAACTAAACTTACCTAAACAGTGGAGGAAATGCGTTAGTTCCAGTACAAAACCAACACCAGGCGCAGGAAGAGCTGGATCCAGCAGAGCAGCAAGGAAATCAGGGACTCTCCCTTTTCGTGCTCCTCCTCTTGCAGTGTCGGCCTCATCCTGGGGACTCCAGCAGGTGGCCCGCCCCCGGAGAAGGAAGCTCCACCCTCACATCCAGACCTCGCATTCCCAGCCATACCGTTTGGAGGAAGGGAGAATGTTTGCCCTTGACGCTCTGGCGTAAGACAATGTTTCTCTTCCCGAAGGCCCCGGGAAATGTCCCTGGCTCTGGTTGCCTCACGTCCCTGTCCTGTAACGGATTGCCGTGGATGGACAGTGTGCTCTGAACCTGGCATCCGCCGCTAAGGACCCCCCGCCCTCCGGCTGAGCTCACATTCATCTCAGGAGAGGTTGCTGAACGAAATCGCAGCCGCACCCGAGGCCTGCCCAGTAGGGAGCCAGCGCGGACAGGGTGGAGGGCACCACCGAGGGGGCTCGGGGCCCCGCAGGGCACCAGGACACAGCGCTGAGGGCTCTGGGAGTGACAGGCGGTGAGGACCGCCAGTTCCCCGGGAAGCCTGTGCACTCCTTCCACACGTCAGACCAGGAAACGAAGACTGATCGCTATCTTGCCCCCGAGTGGCAGCATCTCTGGCAGCTGCCGGTTTGCAGCTCCCATTCCCCCCCTGCACGTGTGAGTCGCCGTCTGCAGTCCTCACCCGCCCTGGCCTCACAGAGCGGCCCTCGTAACTGTCTTTCCAGTAGGTAGGAATCTCACTTCCTTATTTCCAGGCATAAATAATTGCAGATGCAAACTTGCAGCCTTATTTTAGACCTGAGGGTTGAGAATGCAGCCCCTGAATACTCAGCAGCAGCTTTTTATTTTTGAGGGGGAGGTGGCCTGACCCCAGCGTCCTGGCCCCTGCCCCCCCCCCACCCCCACCTCTGTGGAACATAAGCTACAGAGAGAACCAGCAGGTGTGTTCTATCTCCCCTGGATCCGGGTTACGTGTTGCTGCTGCTTCTCCCACCCGGTTCCTTGAGAAGATCTATCTATAGTCTGAATTAGCCGACGGTGCTGAGGACTCTAGCAACCAACACATCATCAGTAACCTCGAGTTGTGGGTTACCGGGCTGCCCGGCCCACGTCTGTGGGGCAGAGTCAGATACGCAAGGTGCAAACTGAAAACGTGGGCGCCTCGTCCCGAAAGCAGGAAACGCGTCTTCTCTTTCTTCCAGGGTCTCTCTCTTAACACGTCGTGAGGTTTCTTTATTTGCTATTTAGTGCCATCTCCCTTGAGCACGGGGATAATCAGGGGGTCGGTGGCAGGCCCTCACCGCACCCGCGGCCCCGTGACTCCATCTGCCTGACCCCACATCCCAGGGCCTCGCGCCCGCGTGTGAGCTGAGGCTCCTTCTGCACACTCCACTGTGTCCTGGTCCCCACATGCAAGACACCGGTCGGAGATCAAAGTACTAACGACTTTGAGATTGTTCCACAGCTACCACAGAGCTTTAACTGCAGGCCTTCCGTGCCAGGGGCCTGGGTCGTGGCTGTGGGCAGGCCTGCGAAGCCGGGTCCTGCTCTGGGGCCTGGCAGGCGGGGAGGGAAACGGAAAACAAAAAAAGTGAATTGGATTTCCCAGCTGGCTTCGGCATCAGCTCTTTATGAGTTACGTGACCCTGAAAGGGCAGTGTGGTCCTGCGAGCCTCAGTTTCCAAACCTCCGTGTTGCAGCTGCCAGGGAGAAACTGAGGCCTGGAAAATGGCAGCGATGCCTGAGGAGGGGTTCCTGCCTCATTAGCAACTGCCGGGATCCCAAGCTGGGGCTGCTGCAGGTATGAGGCCCCCGCAGGTCCTGTGGGCAGGAAGGCCAGGCGCCCTTGGGGAGCCACCTTGGGCGGGTCTCTGGGAGGCAGCGGTGGGGTCCGGCTCTGGGCGCAGGCAACTGCTGATTTGGAATATCTCTGCTTTGGCTGCTCTGTCACTAGATGGCTGAGGCACCCTGGGGACCCCAGTGCCTCCTGAGGGCCGGCACCTGGGCTGGGCTCCGGAGATAGGGGACTCACAAGGCTCCGTCCTCCCAGAGCTCAGAGCCACAAGCCACAGCAGTGCCACACGGGGCCGTGGAAGCCAGATGCAGAAGGTAGCCCGAGGCAGCGTCAGGGCCCAGGGCTGGGTCTGGAAAGGGTGAGGAGGGGACAGGCAGGAAAGACAGAGAGAGCAGCAGAGGGACTCGGGGCAGAAGGGGAGGGTGCAGCAGAAGTGGGGGGAGCTCCTCTCAGCCTCTCGCTTCCTCATTCTAGGGTCTAGAGACATCTGCACCTCCAAGGGCCCAGTGCCAGCTAAGAACACATCCCTGTTTGCCATAGAGCCCCTCACCTTGTGATGAGGGGAGGGGGGTGACCCGCAAGAAATAGGTCCTTCCTTTCTGCACAGCAAACAGGGTAGAACTCAGAGCACGGCAGTGAGGTGTTTGCCCCCACCCGGTTGCTTGGGAGGGAACCCACGACCCCCACCCCCAATCATTTGGGAAGAGGGGAGACTGAGGTCCATCCCGTGCCTGGTGCAAAGGGTGTTCTGTTCCCAGTCCCAGCTGACCAAGGCGAAAGAAGGCGACCGACCACAAACTGAACGGTGTGCGTGTGTCAAAGAACACATAAAACGGGGGATCTCAGAACCCACAGGAGCCTGCGGTTTCTGAAATTCGGGTGGGTGGCTTCCTGCCGCTGCAAGGCACGCCGGGAGGAGCGGGGAGGGTCCGGGTGCCGCCTCGCCCCGTGCTCCCTGCATGGCTTTTGCTCCGCCGGCCTGGCCCGCCGCCTCCCAGGGTGGAGGGGACCCACGCGTTCCCAGCAAAGCAAGGAGTGGACACAGCAAATCCATCAACCGGGCTCCGGCCGTGCCAGCGAGGCAGAAACCCATTTCAGGCAAGGGCTGTGGAAGACAGGGGAGGACTCATCTTATTTTGTGCATGTAGACAGTGATTTTAATGTTATGTAAATGCAGCTGGCGATTCCTAATCTATCCTGAAATGTATATGTCAGGGCTCTGGTGTAGCAAGGGGGCCCCTGATAGAAACAAGCTGTGTTTTTATACAGGGAAGGCTGGTGATTACCTGCTTCTGGATTTTTTTTTTTTTTTTTTTTCCTTTTCATTACCAATTTGAAACAGGACGAGCTGAAGCGGTGAAAACGGAGGCATGACTGTGGGAGCCTGCAGGGGAGTGACTCTGACAGCCCCCCTGGCGAGGAGGAGGTCGACAGACAGAGGGGCTCAGGGCGGCTGGAGGGGACGGAGGGGGAAGGAATACTCTGGAATGCCAGATACAAAGTGACACACGCTTGTCCATACTGATGTGCTGGGGAAATGAGGAGGAGGGGCGCAAGTATCCGTGAATCTCGTGGTCACCCCTGGAAAAGACTGGGGTCTCAGGAGGGAGGGGACTTTGCACCATTGCACCAGGAGCAGAGGATGATGAAAAATTCACAAGTGTGGGTCTGCGCAGATCACAGGGGGCTGCGGCGTGAGGAGCCGGTGGGGTCCACCGGAGAGGGGCCAGTGCAGGAGGCAGGAAGGCAGCGAACCCCCAGCTCCCACCCCCGTGCAGAGCTGGTAAGCACAGCTCGCATCTCTCCCTTAGGGCAGCAGATAGAACACCTGTCTGCTTAGTGTGACCCATCAGCTTCCGAGACAGCATTTTCCAGGGTGACCAGAAGGGACGGTCCTTCAAGGTTGTACCCTCTTAACCCAGTGTTAGACCGCCAGAAATGGACAGGCCAGGGACCAGCTCTCTGCCCCCCAAAGACTCATCAGAGGTTTTTCCCTCCAAAACCTCCACCGTCTTCAGACTTTTCCATTTAGGGCTTATTGATTTCCTTCCTTCTCTGTTTTGTTTGTCTGTTTGTTTGTATTTTGAGCCAACTTTAGAACATTTCGACGTCAGGAGAGCTGTCTCAGTGTAACTCACCCAGAAAACCAGTGACAGGTGTGCGGATGGGACGAGGCCAGCGCCGCGGACCCTTGGGCATTTTCGCCAAGTTCACATGTATGACACCTGGTGGGTCGAGGTTGGGGTGACCACCATCCCAAGGCACACACCGCTCGGCAAGTCATTCCTGAGGAGTCGCCAGGATCCCGGCTTTGGAAACTCCACAATGGGAGGAAAGAAAATAGTTCTGCCTTTAGAAGAAAGAGGCGTCAAGTCACAGATGAGTCACTGGCCACCTCCATCTCTTAACTTTGCTTTCTCGTAACACCTAAAACATCTCCTGTCCCCCAGACCGAGGCACCCACCTCTCCTTCTGGTTGCCCCCTGGTCCTGGAACCTCCTCCTTACCCTCAAATTCAAAGATGGCACAAAGTGTCACTCACTCACGTTTTCCTCTCCACGTTCCCATCCTGCTTCTCCGAATCTGTCTTGTTCTTTCACTGTATGTCTAGCACCTACAGGAACATATGAAGAGAGTCTTTTTTTAAAAAAATTTTTTTAACGTTTATTTATTTTTGAGACAGAGAGAGACAGAGCATGAATGGGGGAGGGGCAGAGAGAGAGGGCGACACAGAACCGGAAGCAGGCTCCAGGCTCTGAGCCATCAGCCCAGAGCCCAACGCGGGGCTCGAACTCATGGTCCGTGAGATCGTAACCTGAGCTGAAGTCGGACACTTAACTGACTGAGCCACCCAGGCACCCCTGAAGAGAGTCTTAAGAGAACAAGTGAGTGAATGAATGAATGAATGAATGAAGAGAATGAATATCTAAGAAAATAAATCCTTAAGAAAATGAATGAATGACCCACTTCAGCAAGGCTCTTAGCAGCTTTCCTCTGGGCCCTTCCGCCAATCTCCATTCCTGACGTCTGATTCTCCCTTTTTTCTTTCCCTTTATAGAAAAGCTTGATGAGTTTTGCTGCAATACTGATTCTCTTTGAACATCCCTCAAAATCCCCCATTCTTGGCATGGAACAGGGTCCAAACCACAGACCTTGCTCTTGAAGGACCTCTACGTCCAGCATTGATCTGAGTCCAGCAAGGTCCCCCTGGATGTGACCTCCACTCCAGGTTACCGTTTCTGCTTCCTGTTCCTGGGCCTTTCTCACGCCATTCCCCCTTTACTGATTCCCTCTTCCTATTTTCCAGTGGAAGGAATTCCCAACTAGAGTAAGAAAATACTCCTTGAAGAGTCAGGTACGTCTGGATTAAAATCCTACCTCCACTATTTACTGCATGGCCTTGGTTTTTGTTTTGTTTTGTTTTGTTTTGTTTTGTTTACCTTTGTAAGTGGAATGTTATTGAAAGACGTGGGCCAAGGGCATGGCAACATGTCAATGTCCTTCCCTACATCTTCTGGTCTCGGCAGCCTTTCCTAGGAGGTTGGGTCAGTCTTCCCATCCCCCAAAGGTGGCCCTAGCCCTCTGCCCTCATTCCTATGGTACATTTTCATCAGTATCTGCTGTCTTCACGCACTGTATGGCACTTAAACTTCCCTGATACCGGTTCCCTAAATCTCTGTATCAATATCATCCCTTCTCAAGTAAATTGTATCCTCCTACAGGGCAGGGAACTCACCTCACGATTGTTTTCTCTTCAGCTTGCTCACCAGAAATATTCACTAGATGTTCAATGCTTTCATCCATTCATCCCTTTATTTGATATTTATTGAGCACTTGCTATTTGGAAGGTAAGATGTTGAGCCCTGTGGTGGAGGACGCACAGGCAGAAGAAGACAGATTTGTTCTCAGGGCACTTATATCCCTGGAACTTTAATCCACGGTGAAAACAGCATCATATAATTATATTGTTCCTCTCACCTGCTGGGGAATATGCCACTGCTAATGATGTAATGGTGAACAAAATCATCTTATGCTAGATCTGTAAGAGGGAAACTGCCAAACAGAGATCAACTCTAATTTTATGGGCATTTAGAATAAGGAGAAATGAGAAGGATGAGGATTACGATCCATAACGAGTAAGAAAATATTTCTTACCAATTTACACATTGGAAAAAAAAAAAAAAGGAAAGATCAAGATTGTTATTCTGAGATGTCCTGGATTGACAATTATCTGGTGAATTTTTGTGGTTTAACATACACCATCCGTGCTCAGAGTGCTCCGCCATCTTAAATTGGTCTCTGTAAACCTCTGTCGGTGCACTTCCTGTCTGCCCCACTGTGGGTGGGTTTGCACCGACTGAACGAGAGTCAGATCTTGTGGGGGCCCAATTGGCTTGCTCCCCTAGACTGCCAGGGAGGGCAGGAGACAGAGGAGGAAGCTCTTCTTCCCTCTGTCCCATTCTCCTTTGGAATCACCGCAGCCAGGGACAATCCCCCTGAGAGCCTCGTGAAGTGGGTGTCTCTGTTCCTGTTTTCCAGATGAGGAATTGGAGACTCAAGGAATAGAAGGTCCGAGCCACCCTTCCTCCAAAGAAAGATATAACTACCAGGTACAGTGAAATTCAGAAATTCCCCAGGAGCAGCTAAAGTAGTTGGCTGGAGCTGGGGTGTCGGAGGCAGGCTTTACTAAGAGGGCAGAGAAAAGAGGTGGTCCCCAGACACTTCTGTCTGGCTCTCTCCACTCCACTCCCTGTCAGAAGCAGCTGGACATCACAGTGGCTTTTCTTTTTCCCTTTTTCTCTTCTCAAAGAATTTCTGGCCCCTTCGAAAAATCAGGAAGTTCTGGAAATCAGGCAGCAAAACTTAATCTTATGATATTTCCTACCCAAATAGGCACTGAAAGTTCAAAGTTTCCAGATAAGCGTTCTACTTCTTGATGTTTATCTAACCCAAAAGTTTAAGCATTCTGAGGTTCATTGGATTCCAAACCAGACAGTCCCACTGTCTCCTTTTTATGGGAGTTTTTTTGTTGTTGTTGTTCTTTGTTTGTGTTTGTTTTTTTACCACCTATTGTGCTATGAGTTAGGAGGGAGGGGTGGTGAGTACTCCATTGTTATACTCCGTTTTCCAGGAATAAATAGTATCCAGAAGGAGCTACTGGGTGTGTGTGTGGGGGAGGGGGAGTTAAAATCCAATCAGTAAAAGATTGACTTATCAAGAGAACACGGTGTCCTAGATATCTGAACACCCCACAGATACAGATCTCTCCCACACTCAGGCCTACAGAGAAAGGAGGGCTTCATCCAGTCACGCACTACATGTAGAACGAGCTTGCACATGCTCATAAAGCACAGTGATTGATTCACAAAGGTGTGTCCATTTCTGGAAAAGAAAAAGCAAGGCTGGAGCCAGTTAGGGGTGACTGAAAGGGCCGCCATCAATTTGTATAATGGCTAGTGGTTTTCAGAATATTTTCACTCCCATTATCTCCCTGATCTTCCTGATACCTGATATGCCCGTTACAAAGCTGGGAACTTTGAGGCTCAAGCCATGTTGTGTGACCGCTAGGAGGACCTGCAGGAAGTGACAGAGAGCAGTTGCTAGAATCTAGGCTTATGGTTCCCTAAGAGGAGGTTGTGATCTGTGTGTACTAATACTGAAAGACAAGTGCTGGAAACAGCAGTGGTAGAAACCGCTAAGTATGAGATCATGGCCAGCAAGGCAAGGGAGCCTGGTTTCACGAAAAAACCTTGAGTTTCGGAGATACAAATCTCTTCCATTCCTCCTCTGGTTTCTTACTATTTATGGGATCTTATGCACGTTACTTAGCTGCTCTCGACCTCAGCTTCGGTGTGTGTGAAAGGGAAGATTTTGTAAAGATTAATGAAATAATGTACATATAATAGGCTTGTGCTATGTGTTAGATCCCACCTTTTGTCCTTTTCCTCTTGGATTTACCAGAACTAATCACATTTCTGGAAACTACTACTACTGGTAAGCCAGCTGCTTCTGCTTTTTCATCCTAGAGATTCCCCAAGATGCCCACATTTTGTGTTATCTCATGTACACATGGATGGGAGATACAGAACTGAACAGATATAGCTCCTTCCTCTATGGGGCTCAATGCTTACAGTGTATTTCTTTCTTTAAAAGAAATCAATGTATCATCTATACGAAGATGTAAAAACTGTGGCCCATGGGCCACATTTGGCCAACTGCCTCTTTTTATTCCACCTGTAAGCTGAGGATGGTTCTTACATTTATAAACAGTTGTCTATGACTGCTTTCATGCTACAACCATAGGGTTGAGCAGCTGCCACAGAGATCCTATAGCTCAAACAACCTAAACTCTAGTCCCTGGCCCACTGGAGAAAAAATGCCAGGTCTGTGATTTATATTCCATCCTAGATTGCACTATGAGAGCCCTTGATGTCCAGGATAGGGTTACCATGTGGCATGGGCTCTTCCATCCGTGAGCTTGAGTTTAGTTTCTAGTTTCTTAAGCCCAAAGCTTAGGTTATTGATCTGAGACATTCTGCTTTTCTCATATAGATGTTAAAGATGTAAATTTCCCCATAAGCACGGTTTAAACTGTATCCCACAAATTTTGATATCTGTGTTTTCATTTTTTTGTAATTAAAAATATTTTAATATTTCCTTTGTGATTTTTTGGACACACTGGTTATTTAAAATTGTGCTACTTAATTTCCAAATATTTGGGGTTTTCCCAGATTTCTTTCTGCTATGGATCTTATTTAATTCTATTGTGCTCAGAGAACATATTTTATATGATTTCAATCTTTTAAATTCATTGAGGTTGTCTTGTGACCCAGAATATGGTTTCTCCTGGAGAATATTTCATGGGTACTTGAAAAGAATATGTTCTCTGCAGTCCACAAGAGTGCAAATGTCATTTAGGAGTGTCCTGTAAGTGTCAGTTAGGTCAAGTTGATGGAGAATGCTGCTCAAACCTTGTATATTTTTTGCCAATTTTCTGACTAATTATTCCATCAATTATTGAAAGAGAGTCATTGTAGTTTCCAACTGTTATTGACAAATTGGATATTTTTCCTTTCATTTCTGGTTTTGCCTTATGTGTTTTTAGCTCTGTTATTAAGTGCATATATATTTATAATTGTTGTATCTTCCTGATGCATTGACTCTTTTGTCATGAAATTCCTCTCCTTGTCTCTAACACAATTGGTTTTTTCTTGTGGGCTATTTTATCTGCTATTAGTGCAGCCATCTCATTGTTTCCATAGTTATTGTTTGCATGTTACATCTTTTCTCATCCTTTTGATTTACTATTTGTGTCTTTGAATCTAATATGTATTTTCTGTAGACAGCATATATTTGGGTCTTGTTTTTTAAATCCAGTCTGACAATTCATACCTTTTGAATGGGGAGTTTCGTCCATTTACTTTTAATGTAATCATTCATATGGATGGATTTATTACTGCCAATTTTGAAGATCTGTTCTTTACCTGTCTCATGTCTTTGTTCTTCTGTTACTCTTCTACTGCCTTCTTTTGTGTTAGATAAGTGTTCTTTTTTTTTTATTTTTCAAATCAATTTATTGATGCTGGGGAGGTGGGGAGGAAGCCTGCAAAAGTATGTGAAGTCAAGTGGTTCTAGGTGGGGTAGGTGTTGAGGCCTGGCCACTACTGGAAAGGGAAGATAGAGTTGCCACTGAATTTACAAGAAATGAGAAGCTGCTGGTACTCCAGGGGCAGGTACCACTCCACAAGCACATGCAGGGAGACTTGGTTGTTGACTAGGCTCTGTGATTGCATCAGAAGTTCCAGGTCCTCTGGCCCCACAGTCTTGTAGCCAGCATGAGCTGGTGACATCCAGGTCATCACATAGATGCTGGAAATAGTTGTCCAGGCATTTCTCCACCATCTCAAGTGCCTTCTTCTCCATAAGCATCTTGGCACAGAAGCTGAAGAACTTCACATAGTGGCTCAGTCCAGTCTTGTGGGGATTTTGATGGAGGCTGAGACCAGAGATTTGGGCCATGGGAGGAAGCCTGGTCGATAGATGTTCCAGAGGATGTGAGGATAAGACTGCAGTGCTAGGAGGTGGTCTGGCTCAAGAAACTGAAGTCACCTGGCCTGAAGAAACTCAGTGGTGCTGGAGGCCAACTCTGGACTTGCTGTCCTACCAGAGATGTCCTCACCTCCTGAAGATCCTTCTGGCCTCTTGGCCTCAAGAGCCCCCAGGGATCCTTTGCTTCTGTCATTTTTGTATGTGCCTTAGGATTTTCTGTCCTGGCACATCTTTGTGTTCCTGTTGTCTACTTCACTCTTCCCACACCCACACCTTCCTCCATGAGATAAATATTCTTAATGCACTATTTTAACTTCTCTGCTTTCTAGTACACTTTAAAACTTTACCTTCTTAGCAATTATACTAGGGATTACAACATACACTTTATCACAATTTACTTGAGATAGAAACTTTGTTCTAACACATCTTCTAATCACCTCTCCTTTGAGTTACTGCTATCATATAGATTATGTCTATTGTGGTTATTAATTTAAGAATACAGTACTATACATTTTTGCTTTGTACTGTCTTATGTCTGCTAGAGAAGTTAGAAAAATGAATGAGAAAGTGTGTTCATAGAATGTCTTGTACTTATCCACATATTTATGATTTCCAGTGCTCATTAGTTCGTCCTGTGGATTTGAGTTACTTTCATGCACCACTTTCATTTGGTTGGAAGGATTTTTAGGCAGTTCTTGTAAGGCAGATATGCTACCAACACTATATTTCAGTCTTGTTTAGCTGGAAAATTTTTTTTTCTTTTATTTTTGAGGGATAGTATTATTGGGTGTATAATTCTTGGTTTGATGGTTTTTCTTTTAGCACTTTGAATATTTCTGTTCCTTGCTTTCTGGTCTGCATTGTTTCTGATAAGAAGACAGCTTTAATTATGTTGTTTTTCTCATGTACAGGATGAGTCCTTTTTCTCCTAATGCTTTCAAAATTCTCTTCATGTTTGTCTTTTGAAAATTTAACTGTGTCTAAATGTACATCTCTTGTGGTTGTCCAACTTGGAATTTATTGAACTTCTTGGATATTTAGATCAATATTTTTAATCAAGTTTGGGAAGTTTTTATCCACTATTTCTTCAAATAATTTTAATTCTCTTTTTACTCTCTCTTATTTTTCTGGGACTCTTTAAAATTCACTTGAATTTGTATCATATGTCTCAGAAAGTATGCTCATCATTTAATGTTTTATCTTTGCTATATTGAATAATTTTCTTTGTTCTGTTTTGAGGTTACTCAATCTTTTATCTGCCATCTAAAATTTGCTGTTTAACCCTTTAGGCAAAATTCTCATCTCAGTTATTACTATTCTCAACCCCAGAATTTCCATTAGGTTCCTTTACGAAATACTTGATGTCTCTTTATTAAGATTCTTTCTTTGTTCAGTCTGTTTGTTGGGCTGCATGTATATTTCTACCAATATTTTGAAGGCAGGGTTTAGGGAATTTTGTATCCCATTCAATTCACACATTCTAAAAATTGGTTAAATCAGAAAACAACAAGTCTCACACTGTTGAATTAGATAAACATATGGAGTGAAAACCAGGAGAAACTTTATTAGCTTTCGGAGGAGAGGGGAAAACACATGAAAAAATGAAAAGAAACTGGTAGTTCTAGAGGACAGAGACAAAAGGCTGGCCAAGTGTTATAGGTCTTGTAAAAGAAGGAAGCAAAGCTATAGATCAGAACTAATATATATGAATATAAAACTGATGAAAAATTTTCTGAACTAATATAGGAGTGCACTGGTATCCAGGCAATGTTAATGGACAGAAATCTACCAGCTCTGCCTTGGAAAGATGTTTGAATTACAAAGATTATGGTAACAACAAAAACTCTTATGAGTACCAAGAAAAAGGGGGAAAATGAAGAAATAGATTACCCACAAATGTTTAATACATATTGCTATTTCTTAGCTTTCCTCTGTAACAGTGTCATGAGGGGAAAAAAGAGAAATAGCATCTGTAGAATTTTTAGTGCAAAAGATATGACTTGCGAATGTGTTGTGCCACTAAATTTTTTATTCATATTTGGAGGTTGTAAAAAGACATTTCCAGCTATCCAAAGACACAATGTACCACTTACATAACCTTCTTTTAATAATGACCTAAAATTTGTGTTAGCCAACCAAAAAATGAATCAAAGTTAATCAATTAAGAACAGGAAATTTTCTGGAAAAACTGGAAAGTAACATGCTGAAGAATGAAACTGGACCACCTTCTTACACCATACACAAAAATTAATTCAAAAGGGATGAAAGAGTTAAATATAAGACAAGAAACCATCAAAATCCTATAGGAAAGAATAGGCAGCCACCTCTTTGACCTTGCCTGGTTGCAGCAATTTCTTACTAGACACGTCTCCAGAGTCAAAGGAAACAAAAGCAAAAATAAACTATTGGGACCTCATCAACATAAAAACTTCTGCACGGCAAAGGAAACAATAAATAACACTAAAAGACAACTGACGGAATGGGAGAAGATATTTGCAATTGACATATCAGATAAAGTGTTAGTATCCAAAATCTATAAAGATCTTATCAAACTCAACACCCAAAAACCAAATAATCTAGTGAAGAAATGGGCAGAAGACATGAATAGACATTTCTTCAAAGAAGACATCCAGATGGCTGGCAGACACATGAAAAGATGCTCAACATCACCCATCATTAGGGAAATACAAATCCAAACCACAGTGAGATAACACCTCATACCAGTTAGAATGGCTAAAATTAACAACTCAGGAAACAACAGATGTTGGTGAGGATGTGGAGAAAAGGGAACCCTTTTGCACAATTGGTGGGGATGCAAACTGGTGCAGCCACTCTGGAAAACAGTATGGAGGTTCATCAAAAAATTAAAAATTGAACTACCCTACAAACAATAATTGCACTACTAGGTGTTTCTCCAAAGGACACGAAAATGATGATTCGAAGGGGCACATGCAACCCAATGTTTATGGCAGTGCTGTCAACAATAGCCAGATTACGGAAAGAACCCAAATATCCACGGACTGATGAATAGATAAAGAAGATATAGTGTGTATATATGTACACACACACACACACACTGGAATACTACTCAGCAATCAAAAACAATGAAATCTTGCCATTTGCACAACATAGATGGAACTGGAGGGTATTATGCTAAGCAAAATAAGTCAGTCAGAGGAAGACAGATATTGTATGAATTCACTCATATGTGGAATTTGAGAAACTCAGCAGATGGGACATAGAGGAGGGGAAGGAAAAATAAGGTAAAAACAGAGAGGGAGGCAAACCATAAGACACTCTTGAATACAGAGAACAAACTGAGGGTTGTGGCAGGGGAGGTGGGAGGGATGGGTTAAATGGAGGATGGTCATTAAGGAGGGCACTTTTTGGGGATGAGCTCTGGGTGTCATATGTAAATGATGAATCACTGGGTCCTTCTCCTGCAACCAATACTACACTGTGAATTTAAATAAATTAATTGAAAAAGAAAGAATAGGAGACTTAAGGTATAAAAGTACTAAAGGTGAAAAGTAAATTTAATTATTATAAACTTGGTTTTAAATTTGAATCCAAACACTGATGTTACTGATGAAATATAAAATAAAATTTATTCTAATAAGAGTCAATTCAGTAAGAGTCATCAAAGGGACAAACATTATTGCAGGGATAACACAATTTTTATCTTGTACATCACTTCTGATCTGTTTCTATGGCTTCCTACAAAACATGATTGTAAAGGATTCTGAGGCTACATCTGGACTCAAAAGGAAAGGGTTCTCTGATTGATTAATGGTATTTCTTGTGATTGTTCTGTAACAACTGGGTGTGAAGTCTCATGTGCCACATTCATAGCACATTGCATTTCTGTAGACTGGAAATAGTTAAAGTCAACATAATTCATAATCTAGACTAATCCTAGTATCAAACAATTGTAAAGAGTTAAAATAGAAAGTATAAAGCAACAGAATGAACATGCCACACACACACACACACACACACACACACATACACACACACACATCAGATAGAAACTATAATATATCACAGATTTGCAAGGTGGGGATTTCATTTGCTAATGGTTGAAACCAGGACCATAAATCATTTTAGTGAAAAGGTCTGTTGAAACATTTTCTGAATAGTGTCCACAGAATACATGTTCCATGAGATATTAATCTTAATTGGTATGTTAAAAATAAAAAGTTTTCCAGAACACATAACTGGAAATGTTACACATTAAATCAACATCATGGATATTGACAGCACATATTGGAATATTAATGTCTCTAAGAAATTCTGCACTGAAAACAAGCCATGGGAAGTAACTATAACACTTAGCCAAACTTACCAAATATAAAATGGATAATAGACTTGGATACTGGTAGTAACTAGTTAAAGTAATTAATAATAAAATTCTATTCTAAGAGTACAATACAAATAGATAAAGTATCCATCAATAATCCTGAGAAAATGTGCAGAACGTACAAGAGAAACTTGATTGAAAGGTATAACAGAAACATTTAATCGTGAGTTATATTTCTGAATGGAAAAACTGAAAGTAGTAAAGGTATCAATTCTTGACAAATTTCAGTCTAAAATTCTTATAAAATTATTCTGGTAAACAATATTACTAAGGTTTATGGGAAGGCATTAAGAGGTGAAGCTAACTACAACATTTATCAAAAAGAGCCGAATTTGTGTAAAAGTAATGCTATTACTATCAGGGATTAAAATAGATAACAAAGAGAAAAAATTTCTTCAGATTATGGTCAG
This sequence comes from Herpailurus yagouaroundi, assembly GCF_014898765.1. Classification (NCBI taxonomy): domain Eukaryota; kingdom Metazoa; phylum Chordata; class Mammalia; order Carnivora; family Felidae; genus Herpailurus; species Herpailurus yagouaroundi. Next base: position 4,544,680 of record NW_024412445.1, on the reverse strand, counting down.
GTGGCTTGTTGTACACAAACTATTCCAGCCATTAAAACCAGAAGTGCTAGATTCTTAAAAATTTGAAGTCATTGGAGACCTGTCAAAGCAACAAGACTTAAAGCAACATGATTCTTGGAAGCAAGGGAAGTGATTCTTGAAACCAAGGTGAACTGTGTATCTGGTGCTGCATTTCCCTTCAAAGTACTTGGAGTTTTGTAGCTGGGGAGTGGGGGGGAGCTATGACATGGAAGAGAACTTCCTCCACTCTTATGGTGGAGAATGCACCAAAATCACAGTTTAGGAACCGTGAAGGCAGTTTAACCCTAATAAACCCAGGCTTTCAGCCGAGACACTCAGAGGCAAAGCCAGTAATAAGCACTGTCACGAAGATTGAAACAACTCAAGCCTTGGTGGGACTAAGCTGATTTGCTTCCACACTAAATGCTTGTCACTAACAGAAATAAACCCCATCTTCCCCATCTGGAAGCACCCAGAGGCTCAAACTGCCTCTAATATTTTTTGTACATAATGTCCGGCATGTAATATCAAATCACGAGGAGTATCGAGTAATTGGAGTCAAGACCAAATGACCAAAAACAGTAGTAATCACATGTAGTGGAATCAAAATCACAGGGAAGTCCAGAAATTAGAGTTCTCAAACACTGGTTTCAGTTTAATTGTACAACCTAATACATTCAAGGAAATAAATGGCAAGAAGGAAGACAACAGAGAGAATAGAAAGTAAGGAATGAAATGAAAATGATTTTCAATGTAAAATATAATAACTGAAACTATACAGATGCATTTAGTAGCAAATAGACAGAGGTAAAGTGACAATGAGGTGGAAGAAAACATCCAGATTAAAACTTAGAGTGAGAAGTGGGTAGAGGACATGGACAAGAACACAGAACACATTTGGGATCACACATTTATGTAATTAGATTCCCAGAAAGGAGAGATAATGGAGCAGAAGCATTATTTAAAGAGATAATGGCCAAGCGTTTTAAATTTTGACAATAGGCATCAACCTACGATGCAAGGAGCTAAGAGAAGCCAAAATAGTATAAGTACAAAGAAAATGAAATCCAAGCACATCTCAGTCAGGCTGCTGAGACCCAAAGATGGAGACAAAATCCTAGAAGCAGTTAGTGGCAAAAAAACAAAAACAAAACAAAAACACAACAAACAACAACAAAAAAACCACCTAAGTTCAAAGCCACTAAGAATCTCTGAGTGGGGAAGGCAGCCTTCCATCAGTGGGAACAAAGGAGTCTGTCTCTTGAGCTGGTCACTTGTGGCTGAGTTGTGGGGGAGAGGGATAATAAAGAAAATCCTCTTGGGATGGAGAGTCCCTTCCCCTATGTGGAGATACCAGGCATCCAGGCAAACAGACAAGGGGAATCCCACTACAACAACCTGCCTGGCCTTGGAAACAGTCTTCCTCCCTGGGGTCTGGAGAGTCCCTTCCCCCATCCGGAGGTAACAGGTAGGTTGGCCGGGGAAACTTCTTTGCCCTTGGGTGGCATTGGCAGGGATCAGAGGGAATCCCAGCAGAAACAAATACTGAACAGATGAAAATAAAACTGCCAAGGCCCCAACAATTGAATAGTCACTGAGACCCTAGTTTACAAAAGTGAACAAGGACCTGTGTGCTATACCTAAATAGGGTGACTTCCTGCTTTAAAATTTTTAAATAGGACCCAGAATCTCCTAACCCAAGAATCCAAATGTCCGGGATATAATTGAAAACCACCCATTACACCAAGAACCAGGAAATTCACAACTTGGAAGAAAAAAGACAGTCAACGGTTGCCAGCATTGAGATGAATCAGATGTTGAAATTATGTGGCAAAGATTTTAAATCAGCCATCATAATAATACCTCAACAAATGCACTATGAATTCTCTTCAAACAAGTTAAAAATAGTAAATCTCAGCAGATAAATAAAAGCTATAAAGAAAAGCCACGTAAAAATCATAGAGCTGAATGTTTCAATAGCAGAAATGAAAAACTCAGTGGATGGGCAGAAATGGAAATGACAGAAGACAGAATCAGTGAACTTGGGAACAAAGCAATATAATTGATACAATCTGAACAATAGAGAGAAAAATAGACTGAAAAGAATAAACAGAGCTTCCGAGACTTGAGGGACAATAACAGAAGATTCATTATTTGTATGATTGGAGTCCAATAACAAGAAGGAAAGGGAACCTCTGAATACGTATTTAAGGAAATGTTGCTGGAAACCTGAGATTCAAATAATTGGCAGCTGAAACCTCCCAAATGTTGAGAAAGATATAAACCTACAGATTCAAGAATCCATATGAATCTTGAATAGAATAACTCAAAGAAATCCATGCTGAGGCAGGTCATAATGAAACTACTGAAAGACTAAAGACAAATAAAAAATCTTGAACACAGCCAGGGAGGGTTCCTCTCTATAGGGGACACCAGTTTGAATGATAGTGGTTTTTTTCATCTGGAATCATGGAGGTCAGTTGGAAACCATTTTGTCAAATGCTGAAAGACAGAACGGTTAACTATGCATTTTATGTTTAGGAGAATGATCTTTCAGGAATGAAAAGGAATTAAGACATTCTCAAGTGAATGCCACAAGAAGACCTCCCCTTAAAACATGGCTAAAGGAAAATTTTCAGACAGAAAGGAAATGATAAAGGAAGAAATCCTGCAGGAAAGAAGCAGGAACAAGAGAAAGAACAAAAATATCAGTATATACAAAAGACCCTCCTTCTCATGAGCTTTATAAATGATATTTGGTGATTGAAACAGAAAATATAACAACATCGGACACTCGAGACAAATGGGTAAAGTAAGGGACCTAAGAGGAAGTGGGGTTTCCACACTTTACTCAACGTGGTAAAACATTGATACCAATGGGCGTGATAAGTCACCTGTGTGTATTGTAATACCCAGAGCCACCACGGAGAATGCCATACATATAAATACTCAAAAACAGTATAAATAAGTCAGAATGACAGTTCTACAAAAGGAGAACAGGAGTACCTGGGTGTCTCAGTCAGTTGAGGGTCCAACTCTTGATTTTGGCTCAGGTCATGATCCCAGGGTTGTGGGATGGAGCCCCACATGGTGCTTTGCATTGAGCGTGGAGCCTGCTTGGGTTTTCTCACTCTCAAAGGAGCCTGCTTGGGATTTTATCTGTCTCAAAATAAATAAATAAACATGAAAAAAACACTCAAAAACAAAAGAACAGATTAGTGTTGTCAGGTGTTAGGAATCGGGGCGAAGTGGGGAAAGGTACAGGGTGGGGTTATTTTAAAAGCACATATAAAGAGGGGCACGCCTGGGTGGCTCAGTTGGTTGAGCGACTGACTTAGGTTCAAGTCATGATTTCATAGTTTGTGGGTGCAAGCCCCACTGTTAGCTCAGATCTCAGAGCCGGCTTTGGATTCTGTGTCTCCCTCTCTCTATCTGCCCCTCCCCTACTTGCGCTCTCTGTCTCTGTAAAAAAGTAACTGAATAAACATTTTAAAAATATATTAAAAAATAAAAGTACATATGAGGAAACCTCTAGTGATGGAGTTCTTCTAGACCTTGACTGTTGTGGTGGATACACAGATCTACGCATGTGATAAGATCGCTAGAAATACACACACACGCACGCACACACACACACACACACACACACACAGATAAGTAATATGAAGGAATCTGAATAAGATCAATGGAGTGCATCTATGTCAATATCTTAGCTGTGATACTTTTCTACAGTTTTGCAAGATATTGCCATAAGGGGAAATGAAAGCCGGGGTACATAGGATCTCTCTCTATTAAATCTTGCACCTGCATGTGAATCTACAATTGCCTCAGAATTTAAAAGTGCAGTTACTCATCCCCCTCAACATGATCACAATAGGAAGGACCCCCTCATTGCTTAGGAAGTGGTAAGATACTTACAATTAAGCCCAGGAAGCTGGTTGTAATATCTAGAGTTGCCACGGAAAGAACAATGAAAGACTAAAACTATCAAGTAAATAGAAGGAGAAGAGAAATGATTTTTTAAAGTGCTTTAATTAAACCAAAATAAGGAAAGAAAAGAGAAAAATGAAGCATGGAACAGGTGCAACCGATAGAAAATAAATTGAAGGTGATAGATTTAAACTTAAATATAAAAGTAGTGATAATAATGAAGAAAGCCGACATCTCCCAAATAAAGACTATGGTTGTCAGACTACATTTTAAAATGACAAAAAAAAAAAAAAAATTCACATCTTAGATATAAATAAACAGAACCTTGAAAATTATGTGTTTTGAAAGAGCTGGTCAAATTGATAAATCCCTGGGCCAGACAGATAAACAAATGAAAAAGAGTACACATTACCAATACTAAGGATCAAAAAAGGTACATAACTACAGAACTATGGACATTAAAAAACTAACATTAGAATTTTATTAAAAGTTCTGTACCATTAAATCTGACAATTCAGATAAAATGGTGAAATACAGCTTTCTAAAACTAAAACAATAAAAAAGAATATTAGAATAATCCTATATCTAATGAAGAAATTGAAAGTTATGAAATCCTTTTAGCAAAAAAAAAGAAAAAAGAAAAAACAAAAAACAAACAAAAAACCCAAGAACATGTTCATCCAAATGGCTTCATTAATAAAATCTCCCAAACACTTCCAGACAAAAGACAGATAAGAACCTTTCAACTTTTTTACAATACTAGTATAACATTGATACAAAACTTGAAGGTCACAATAAAGGAAAATTAGCCACCAAATATTTCTCAGATTTGAGCACAGGTGCAAAACTCCTGATCAAAAAATTAATTAAATCCAGCAATATAATAAAGAACAGTACATCACAACTAAATAAACTTGGGTGTATTTTAGGAAGTCAAATTTTGTTTAATATTTGAACATTAGCTAATGGAATTCACTGCATTTGCAGATTAAGGAGAGACATCACCTCAATAGATGAAGAAGAATCATGTGATTAAATTGAATACATGTTCATGATAAAAACCCCTAGGAATCTGGGAATAGAAGGATCCTTTCTTAATTTTACAAAGGGTGTCCACAAATACAAAACAGAACAAAATTAGGCAAATAAAAATCTATGGCAGCTTTCGCTATTGCTGAGTAAGCCCCCACTGGACCAAACCTCCCAAAGACCAACCAAAAACTCTGGGAAAAACACAAAAATACAAGCTGCAGGCACTGGAGACTGAAGGAAAGTAGGCAGGTCCTGTAGTGGAGTTGATATTTGGAAAGGGATAGTGAGTCAGGTTCTCATTGTTGGAGAAGGGGTTTACACCTATGGTAAAGGAATAAACTGAAACTATGGTTCTGGATTGGAGCTGGAATTATTTGTGTGAATTCATGGTCTTATAGGTAGGTGTTTGTGTGTACATATGTTACCTTTGTGTATGTAAATACACACGGATATTCCCAGCTCCATCCACCAAGAAGAATCAGAAAAAGTGGCACTCAATTGCAGTGAGCACATCTAGCCCCATTTCTTGGTTTCTATATACCCCTTTCCACCAGATGGAACGAGGGCTCCTTGAAGTAATGGGTGATTCCAGGGCTGGGGCCAAGAAAATACGTCATGAACCTGCAATATTTTGTTGGGTCAGATTTTAAGGAAGTAAAGTTTGAAGGGAAACATATAAAAAGGACACAGAGGCCAACTTGAAGTGGCTCCCATTATTCAAATATGGAAAAATTTGGGGCGCCTGGGTGGCTCAGTTGGTTAAGTGTCCGACTTCAGCTCAGGTCATGGTCTTGCATTTTGTGAGTTCAAGCCCCATGTCAGGCTCTGTGCTGATAGCTCAGAGCCTGGAGCCTGCTTTGGATTCTGTGTCTCCCACTCTCTGACCTGCCCCAGCTCACGTTCTCTCTCTCTCTCTCTCTGTCTCAAAAATAAACATTTAAAATAATACAGAAAATTTTGAGCATCAAATAAGGATTGTAATAGATTAGAACCCATTGAATTAAAGAGGAAACCATGAGCCCATACTGATATAAATGAAAACTAGATGAATAAATTATAACTTTGGTAAGCATGGGATATTTGCATATTCTCAAACTAGCTACACAGAAAATCATTGTTAATAAAAAAAAAAGGGGGAGAAAGAATAAGAAAATTACAGTGAAGAAACTGGCAGATGCCACCTCAACCAATCAGTTGCCAATGTCACCAGTAACGGGACAAATTGAGGTTGTATCTCAGGTGATAGACCATCCACAGTGCACAAACCATCAGGTGATGCCAGGCAAATACCTACAGGGAGAAATTCCTAGAATAACAGGCCCTTGCTCTTCAAACATGTCAAGAACGCGACAGGGAATTACTAAGTTTTCCAGGTTGAAAGAGACTAAAGGGGAATTATAAGTAAACGTGGCACATGACTCTACACTTGATCCGTTGGCTATAAAGGACATTCCTGGGCCAGTTGCTAAGAATTGAACAGGGTTTGTAGCTTGAATGATAGTAACTTATCAATGTTTATTTCCTATTTTTATGGTCTTATAGAGAAGATTTATAGGGTAATTTCTTTGTTTATAGAATATATGCTCTGACACATTTGATAGTTGATGGAGCAACATGTCAGCAACCTAGTATCACATGATTATGGTGAGGGGGGGTTCTTAGTAGTTTCCTTGAAGATTTCTGTATTTTGAAATTTTTTTTCCGAAAAACACCTTATTTTTAAAAAGAAAGAACATGGCCAATTTAGAACACTGCAGACATGTCAATATGTTTGGAACGACAGATACATTTGCAAAAGTAGTGGGGGTGAAGCAAGAGCCGTATCACAAAGGACCAAATGATCTATCTCTTTGGTGCTTTAGGATTTTAGGGGAAAGAGTATCATCATTCCTACAGCTTAGCATAGGATTTAATGAAGAGGGCCGGGGTGCATTAAAGACCAGAGTGACTGTCCATAAGGCAAGTGACAGGCTGTCAGATCAGAGCTCAGGGAGCCATGTCCAAGATCCTGTGTCCAGTGTCCAGGGAAGTTAGAAGCCAGCAAGAGAAGTTGGAAGGGAATGACCAGTTGGAGATTAGACAGTAATGAGGAACACGGCGAGATAAAGCAGTGGAAGCTTTGAGAGTCAGATATAATGACAAAAGTCTTGAACCGTCCATACTTTAACATGCCTGAAACATGTTCATTCCCTAAACAATTCAGAGAAGCAAAATTCTGTTTGCACAAACATATAGAGCTGTTCTACTGCCTCAGGCAAGCATGTTACCAGTCAGGCAGAAATGAAGCAGAGAGCATGTGGTTGGGGCATTCTGAAGGGGGGACAGTTGGGGAAAGGATATGTTTGGTGTCTAGCTGTGCTTGTGATATTTGTGGGAGGTCTTGGGAGCACGCCAGCAAAGGCCAGAGTAGCAGGTGTCTAATGGCATTCCATGGAGGTAGGTGCCCGAGGGCAGAGATGTGCACCTGATTCCGGGGAGCAGAGGTGATGTTGGATGACAAGACTCAAGCCCCTGGAGGGCCCACAGGGGACCAGGAAGGGAGAGTGAGCACGGGCCAATAGCAGAGCCACTAGCAGTGGGACGATATGGCATCTGCCCCAAGGGGACACTCTTTGAGCCTGTTCTATGGATGCCTCTCTCGTTCTCTGGAGCTTTGAGAGCTTATCAGGACAGGAATGGAGGCGGACTGGTCAGGAACACACTGAGGGCTTCTCTGTTCCAAGAACTGGCTGGGCATTTGAGAGACATTATGTGCTTAATCCCGGCATCGAGCCTTCTGGGAGGATATTATCTAGACTTAGTTTAGAGATAATAAACCTGAGGCTTAAGAGAATTACAGTAACTTGCTTACACGAGGAATCCAGCACTGCCTGACTCCAAAGCCCCAGAACTTGCACCACTAATGCTTGGCTCAGGTTTACTGAAAAGCGGAGAAGTAGGTAGAGGGATGGCAGAAGAAACACAACCCAATATCTTCCTCCTATGACATAGTTAGGATTGTAAAGTTCAACACGTAACCGAGAAGCCTTGCAGTCTTGCCACGAATCCGTGGTGTCTTCCAGAATGTTAGAATTTCAAGACTAGCTGGATTTAGTTGCCAGTGTATTATCCCTTTCCTCTTTAAACAGTTGAGAAACTGTAATGCAGAAAAGTGGGGCAAATTTGCCAGAAGGATATGGATATTAAAGCTCAGAAGGGCCTATGTAAAAAACAAAAAAACAAACAAAAAACAAAAAAAAACACAAAACCCAACAACAATAACAAAACAAAAACAAAAACAAAAACAAAAACAAAAACAAAAAACAAAAAACAAACAAAACCCCCAAAACAAAAAGACTGAAAAATTCCCTGGCATATGTTTTTAAGTACTACCCATCACAATATTTTATAAACTTGTATGTGGCTTGCAGAATGTGATAAAGCATTTCACAAATGCTGGCTACTTTTGTAATCAGTAGCTTAGTGACAGTAACAATCACATTAGAGACAATATTTATTTTGTAGTTTGGTTAACTATGTAGCTCTCACCACGATAGCAAAAAGAAGTGGTGTCTGGTTTGCACGATTCTGTGTTTCTGTAATTTGGGTTATTCTGATGTCAGATACTGAAGTTTGGTCATGAGTTTCAGGTCCACTGAATGAATTCATGACAAATACAGTAAGTGTGGCTGGTTTTGCTTTGACCTAGGGACTCAAGAGCTTAGGAACACTTGACTTCTTTGCCTTCCTGCTGGCCTTTACTCTTGACTCTTGTACCACAGGCACACCCCCTTTATGTGTTAGTATACAGCTGCCCTCCTGCCTTTCAGGCATGGAAAGTACCCCTACATCCCCATTCCACAGTGCTGCTGACTCTTGATACTGTCAGGCCTCAACTTTAATGCCAATCTAGTGGCAAAACTAACATTATTGTCATTTCAATTAGAATTTCCTTTATGATTAGTGAGTCAACATTTTCATATATTTTTCCTCTCAAAGTGCCCATTGGAAGAATTTTCCCAGTTTTCTGTTGGATTGTTGGTCATTTTTGTTACTCATATGTTGGGAGTTATTGACATTTTTTTAAGAAAAATATTTGCTCAGGGATGTGTGTTGCAAATACCTTATCCCAATATGCATTACCTTTTCATATCTTCGTCGTACCTTAATTTTAAGGCCAACTGGCCAACCACTTGCTCTGATGGAATGTGCTTTCCACTTCTTTAAGCAGTCTTCCCCTCTCTGGGTCATAGTATTCTACATTATCTTCAAGCTTTGCAGTTCAGCTTCTAATATTTATGTCATAAATTTACCTTGAACAAGATTTTTGTGGGTCATGTGAGAGAGGGACGCTAGCTCATTTTATTCCCCATGTAAAAGTCATTTTCTGCACCATTTTCCAACATTCTCCAATGTCGATCCGAATCAGGTTTCTGTCTTTGTCTAAGTCTGTCTCTGAGTCCTGTCTTCTGTTGCATAAGTCCTTTTGTTTATCTCCGCACCAAAGAAACCTGTCTTAGTCATATTGTTTACAATGTGTCTTGATATACGGTGAGGCGTCTCCCCCCACCTTGTGTTCCTCAACCATGCTCTTATTGACTGTTGGCGATACCCAGTCAATATTGTTGGTGATACCCAAATTGTAGAGTCAGCTTGATGCAGAAAATAGCACCGTTGGAAGTTTGCATGGGACACACAGATCACTCTAAGGACAACTAACATCTTTATTATATCGTCCTCCTTTACAGGTATCTCATTTCCTAGTTTCTTTTTCTTTTTGTTTTTTTAAAGTTTATTTATTTATTTTGAGAGAGACAGAGACAGCACAAGTAGGGGCAGGGCAGAGAGAGAGAGAGAGAGAGAGAGAGAGAGAGAGACAGAGAGAGAGAGAGAGAGAGAGAGAGAGAGAATCCCAAGCAGGCTCCACACTGTGAGCCCAGATTCCAACATGGGGCTCAAACTCATGAAACCATGAGGTCATGATTTGAGCTAAAACCAAGAGTCAAATGCTTAACCGACTGAGCCACTCAGGTGCCCCCAGGTATCTCATTTTCTTTGTGTGGACCTTCTACATTTACACTTGCTCTATTGTATGTATTCCCAGGTATTTTACATTTTTTGTTTTCTATTGTATATAGGAAGACATTTACATATTATTTGACATTACACTCTGTCATATTTGACATTACATTTCCACATAGAGGTATGGGTATCCATTTGACTGGGATGTACAAATGCCATGGACTTTCTTTTGTTTGTTTTGTATTTACCATTCCTTTACAATTCTGTTATTAATTCTTGTAGTTCATCAGCAGATTCCATTGGGTTTCCTATATAGTCCATTATATTACCTACAAATAATGATAGCTTTGTTCTGCCCACTAAAATTCTCTACTCTTTGTTTCCTTTTCTTGTCTTTCCCAGCTGGCTACAGCCCCCAGTATAATTTGAAGGGCAGTGTGATATTAGGGACGGTTGCCTTCTTACTCATTTTAACAGCACATGATGACATATAATGTTTTCCCTAGGTTTTTAATAACCACTTTTTATTAGCTTACGCCTTCTTCATTTTCTATTATTCCAAGCCCCGTTTTCCTGAATATTGAATTTTATTGTTCTTATTTTTTCCCATTTATCTATTAATGTTTTTCCCCCCACCAATGAGTCTTCTGATGCCAAGCCTTATATTCCCAAGATTCAATTCTTCTTAGGCATAACATTAACATTTTATGCACTGTTAGATTTGGTTTTCTCTCTGACTCTCTGTCTCTGTCTCTCTCTATTTTTAGAATTATTGAATCTGTAGAGATGAGCGAGATTGGCCTGGATTTTTCTTTTCCATTTTCTGTGTTGTCTGGTTTTGATATTTAGGGGAAGTTAGCTCCATCATCTCAGTTGAGCAATATGCTTTTTTCCATATTCTAAAAGAGATGGTGTGAGAGTAGAATTATTTGTTCTTTCAATGTCAGCTGAAGTTCACTGGCACAATTATCAAGTAGGATGTGTTCTTTCTTTTTTTTTTTTTTAATTTTTACTTATTTTTGAGAAAGAGAGAGAGAAAGAGAGAGAGAGAGAGAGAGAGAGAGAGAGAGGCAGAGCGCAAGTGGGGGAGGAGGAGAGAGAGAGGAGACACATAATCCGAAGCAGGCTCCAGGCTCTGAGCTGTCAGCACAGAGACTGATGCAGGGCTCGAACCCATGAACTGTGAGATCATGACCTGAGCCGAAGTTGGACACTAAACCAACTGAGCCACCCAGGCGTCCCGGATGTGTTCGTTTAAAAAATATATTTTAGGTCACTGATTCTGTTTATTTAATGGTTATGGGACTATTTCATTTTTTTAAGCTCCTCGAGTAATTTGGTGAAGTTATATTTTTCTAGAAATGGGTCCGTTATCTTTTGGTTTATGTATTATATTGGAACCAAGTTGTACTTACCACTTTCTTTTCATTATTTGTGGCATCTATGGTTGGGTTCCTTTTCTTTTTCAAAAGTTGCTTTTGGGGGCGCCTGGGTGGCTCAGTCGGTTGGGCGTTCAACTTTGCCTCAGGTCATGATCTCATGGTTCATGGGTTTGAGCCCTCTGTCCGGCTCTGTGCTAACAGCTTAGAGCCTGGAGCCTGCCTCGGGTTCTGTCTCTCTCCCTCTGCCCTTCCCCTGCTCGTGTTCTGTCTCTGTCTCTCTGTCTCTCTTTCCCAAAAATATAAAGATTAAAAAAAATTTTTTTAAGTTACCCCTGTGCATTCTCTTCTGTAAATGTGAGAAATGTCACTAAAGACTTCTTAAGTATGCGAGAATTTAAAGAATCTGCTGTGTTGGTCTCATCCATCCTTCCTTAGTTTTCTGTTTCATGACTTCTGTTTTTATCATAATTTTTTTTCTGCCTACTTTCTTTGTGTTGATTCCACTGTTATTTCCCCAACTGAAATAAGATGGTTATTTCATTTTTTCCTCAGCTTTGAAGTCTATACATTTCCTATTACGTATCATTTTAAGTGCATGCTATGTGGTTTTTTTTTTTTCCAAATTTTTCATTGTGGTAAAATACACATAACGTAAAATTTGCAGTCTTAACAATTCTATGTGCACAGTTCGCTGGGATTAAGTACATTCATATTTTTGTGCAGCTATCACCCCTCCCCATCCCCGGAATTTCTTCGTCTTGCAAAACGAAGATTCTGTTCCCGTGAAACACTAACCTTCCATTCTTCTGTCACCGCCAGTCCCTGGGAACCACCATGCCTCCTCTATGGTCTTGACTACCCTGTATAACTTCCTGAAGTGGAATCCTACAGTCTGTGTTTTTTTTCATTGGTTTATTTTCCTCAGCATCATGGCCTCAAGGTTCATCTGTGTTGGAGCAGGTGTTAGAATGCCCTTCTTAAGGCCGAATAATCTTCCATCGTACGTATATACAACATTTTGCTTATCCACTCATCCTCTGATAGACCCTTGGGTTGCTTCCATGTTTTAGCCATTGTGGGTAGTGCTATTATGAATATGGGGGTACAAATATCTCTTTGAGACCCTGTGTCAATTCTTTTCAGCATCGACCCAGAAGTAGAGTTGCTGGATCATGCAGTAAATGTATTTTTACTTTTCCGAAGAGCTACCATACTGTTTTCCACAGAGGCTGTAGACCGTTTTAATTTTCTCTAATAGTATACAAGGTTCTGATTTCTCCAAACCTCACCAAAACCTGTTCTTTCGTCTTTTCTTTTTTTCTAATAGTACCCGTCCTAATGGGTATGAAATGCCTATGTGTTTTGTTAGGTAGCATTTTAATTAATAAAGTTCAGTTAAAAATTTTAGTGATATCCCCCAAATCGTTGACTCTTTAATAGAGAAGTTATTTGGAATTGTGATTTAAATGTCATAAATTACACGCATCTCAGTTATCTTTTTGTTATAAACTGCGCTGATGTCAGCATTTATTAAGAATTGCTCTCTGCCCTTAGTATTTAGGTACTTTTTGCAAAGTTTCCTTCATGGAGCCAAAAAAGATGTGTTCTTTAGTTCTTGGACACAATGGTTCATGTGCTAAGGTCACATTGTTACTTATGTGACTGAAATATCCTAAATGTTCACGAATATTTTGGCCTGATCTATCAATAAAATTGAGTTGGGTTACAAATATGCTACCATTATGAAGATCGACTTGACATTTTCTCCTTGCATTTATGTCAGGTTTGAACTTTGTAGAGTTGAATCCATGGTGTTAGATGCATATAGGTTTAGCTGTTATATCTTCCAGGTGAATTGAGTTTTATTGACTCACTTTGATCTTATCAATCATTTTTTCTTTCCTATTTAATCTCTAGATCAATTTTCTTTTCTTTTTTATTCTTTTAATATGGTTACAACCATTTCAGTGTTGTCCCATCATTCTTCTTCCACTCTTTTATTTCTGATGTCTTTACATTTCAGGTAGGTGTTTTGTAAACATCATATAGTTGGAATTCTTTGTCATTATATATTCTGCTAATGGAATGCTTAGTTGTGTTGACTGCTTGGGGCATAGACAAGTTTCTTTTCTTAGGGAAGGACCCTTCCCAAAGCTGCTGGGCTTGGTAGTGGCTTCCAGCACTCAGTTCTGTTCTTCTTCAAGATTTGCTTTCAGCTACCGAAAGGCACCTCGCCCAAGGTCACATCTTCTCAGGGTAACCCACGTCCAATGCCTGGTCACTCTAAGGCCATGAAAGTCCCATCTCTCCAAGCCCCTATTGTGCTATCTCTGGAGGGCCATCCCACTCCCAAAGACCCCTGTGGTTTTAGCTAAGGCTTTTGTTGTGACTTGCACAGCTAAATAACTTGTTCCTGATTCTATTTTTCTCATTCTATTCCCCCCAGGAGCTGATTCTGAGAGCATTTGCTAGTGAATTTCCTGCATGCAAATCTCTATCTCGGATCTACTTCTTGGGGAACCTGACCTGTGACAGTAGTACATTTACTTTTATTTTTATTTTAAAGTAGTTGGATGTATTTCTACTGCTCTTTTGTGCTTTTAATACCCCCCCTCCTCTTGTCCTTTCCTTTTTTGTCCTCTCTCAGTTCAATTTGATTTTCAAATTTCTCATTCTTCTTCTTTCTTCTCTGATTCTTTTAGAACTTACATACTTTGTCTATTTTTTAGTGATCATCTTAGAAATTTTAAGAGGAATAATGAAGAAAGCTCACCAATACATCCGCCTTCCTCCTAAACAATGCCAAGATCTAAGATTAATATGCTTTTGATTTTTGGTTCAGTATTTTAGATTAACTCTGCTTTTATCAAGTCCCTAAAATTAAATATTGCTGTTATATTATTATTTTGTCAAATAGTTCATTGTTGCTTAGATTTTCCCTTCAAATATAACAATACATTTGCCTATAATTTCTTCCTGCGGGTCACATTATCCATCAGAGTTCACTTTCCTTCTTTTCAAAGACCATTCTGTTGAACTGTCTTTGGTGGGTGTTGAGAGATCAGTTTTTTCTTCTCAGAGAAAAATCTCTATTTTTCTCTTGTTCTTTAAAGGGAGTTTCCCCAGACATACAACTTCACATTGACTTCTTTTTGCCAGCACCTCAGTGATATCATTCTCCCATCTTCCGCTTTTGTCTCAATTGTTGCCACGTCGCTACGTCAGCTGTCAGTGGGATTGCCATTTATTTTTAGGTATTTGTCTTTTCTCTAGTTTTCAGATCCTTATCTTTGGTGTTCTGAAACAGCATTTTGTATTTCAGTATAAGCTTTATTTTATTTTGCTTGACATTGCCTGGGCTAGCCAAATCCAAAGAGAGGTGTCTTATAATCCGTTCTAGAAGATTCTCAGCCATTTCCACTTAAGGTATTCTCTGCATCTAGACTCTGAACAGATGTGTGTTAAACCATTACAATCTAATATTTCATGTCCCTTAATACATCTTTATATTTATAAAGTTTATAAAGTTTTCTTTCTGTGTGGCAGCACCAATGATTTCTTCAAATGTGATTATCGGGAAAATAATTCTGTCTTCAGCTGTATCTAATCTGCTGGCTATCATTGTACTGTATTGTGGTTTTATTGTATTTTTAATCTTAGTACTTGAAAATATTTTTCAGGGGGCGCCTGGATGGCTCAGTCGGTTAAGTGTCCGACTTTGTCTCAGGTCATGATCTCACAGTTTGTGGGTGCGAGACCCACAGCGGGCTCTGTGCTGACGGCTCAGAGCCTGGAGCCTGCTTTGGATTCTGTGTCTCCCTCTGTCTCTGCCCCTCCCCCGCTCACACTCTATCTCTCTCAAAAATGAATAAACATTAAAAAAAATAATAATAAAAATAAAAATTTTTCAGAAGTCCGACATGCTTCTTTCCTTTTTACAATATTCCTGGTCACATTTTGTTGTCAACTACTTTTTACTCACGATACGTTATTCATGTTTTATGATGCTCCTTTGAAATTTATCAGTGGGAATTTTTTTGCGAATCCCACTAGGTGGGAATTGTGTTTCCTGGAAATGATTTATTCATCTTTTCTTACAGGAAAGTATGCATATTAGTAACCTGGGGCCATTTGGATTCCTGCCTTGAGGTTTTTCAAACTATAGAGATATCTGGACTTTGAGTTAAAAATGAACATGAAAGCCAGGTAGGGGTGATGAATTTTTCCCCTTCTACATAGTATTGCCCCTGTGTTTGCTTCTAAATTACCTTATCTTTCTGGCTTTGACTTTAAGTAGGCATCTGGTTGGTGCCCCCATCTGGGAAAGAATTCGACTTATCTCTTTGCTCCATGTGTGGACATCAACCCAAAACTTCCATTTCAAGGATTCCACTGATACTTGCGGGGGTGAGGGGACCAGGCTCGTGATTGTTCACATCCTTGGACTCTTTTTCCATTTTCCTATTTGCTTCTGAGCAACACATTAAAATATATTTTTAGGGGCGCCTGGGTGGCGCAGTCGGTTAAGCGTCCGACTTCAGCCAGGTCACGATCTCGCGGTCCGTGAGTTCGAGCCCCGCGTCGGGCTCTGGGCTGATGGCTCAGAGCCTGGAGCCTGTTTCCGATTCTGTGTCTCCCTCTCTCTCTGCCCCTCCGCTGTTCATGCTCTGTCTCTCTCTGTCCCAAAAATAAATAAACGTTGAAAAAAAAATTTTAAATATATTTTTAAAGACACTTTACACTAAATTTTGTTTGTTTGTTTGTTTTGGTGGAAACATATCTCAGGACATCCTGTCATACTGCCAGAAATGAAATCCAGTACATTTGAAAACAATTTTCTTGGACTTCAAAAAGAGAAGATTTAATTAACCACACTCCCTCCTTTATGACACATTATAATCATTAGTCTACCTCACTGTCACTGCTCTCGCCCTACAAACAATCATTCTGATGTGTTGAATATTTAGTTTGGAAGTTTCCTTTCAGAATGTGTACTGGTATCTCATGAGCATATAGTTTTAATTTATCCACACGGTATAATATAATCTGTAATCTCTATAATACCCTCTCCCCTCCCCCCCCCCCCCCTCCACTAAGGACTGCTTTAAAAGATTTCTCTGTGAGGGCTGCCTGGGTGGCTCAGTGGGTTCAGCATCCTACTTTGGCTGAGGTCATGATCTCACAGTTGGTGAACTGGGCGCATTGCACTGACCGTGCAGAACCTGTTTGGGATTCACTCGCTCGTGCTCTCTCTCTCTCTGCCCCTCCCCCACTAGTGCACACATGCGTGAGCGTGCTCTCTCTCAAAAATAAATAAACAAACGTAAAAAATAAATCAACGATTTCTCTGTGTTTCACTAGGTACATTGAAATGGGTTCTGCCATGAAATAATCTTCCGTGGCAGACATCTACCACATTTCACCTATCTGCTTTTCTTGGATAAATTTCCTTGTGGCATCCAGCTCCCTGACTCCGTGGGGACTACTGTCTAGAGCACCCTCAGGTATGTGCCCCACGGACTACTGGGTTGTAGTGACTATTCTTGATCAGTGGTGCTGGATTGCCCTCCATGGCGATGAAAATCAGTATCTACTTCTCCCAGCACTGGAGGAGGCGTTGCACATCTCCAATTTCTACTAAGGCTTGACGTCGTCTTTCTTTCTAATTTTATCTTTTAAACTTTGTCCATGGTTTTAGTCATGGCACAGAAATGCTGAATTTTATTCTTTCCTACATGTCTTTAAATGTTTATTTATTTTTGAGAGGGAGACAGAGCGCGAGGCGGGGAGGGGCAGAGAGAGGAGGAGACACAGAGTCCGAAGCAGGCTCCAGACTCTGAGCTCTCAGCGCAGAGCCCGGCTCAGGGCTCGAACCCGTGAGCCACGAGATCACGACCTGAGCCAAAGTCAGATGTTTAACCGACTAAGCTACCCAGGCACGCCAGAAATGCTTAATTTGAATATGACCTCATAACAGGTGTTTTTTTTTTTTTTTTTTTTACTTAAGTTTTATACTTGTGTTACTCTTCAAGATCACAAATTGTGTGGGGCCCTACAGTTTCCTCAGTTAAGTTTGTAGTTTTCTCTTTCACACATAAATTTATAATTCATGGAAAAATCATGCTAGATGTTGCTCTTCAACACTTGAAAGGTGACCAGCGCATCTGAGGAAATGAATTTTCAATTTGTTTGGTTTTAATTAACTGAAATAAAAACTGAAGCAGAATAAAATATTTTCCATAATGTTCAACTTATTGGCTTTTTTTAATGTTTATTTATTTTTGAGAGAGAGCACAAGCAGGGAAGGAGCAGAGAGAGAGAAGAAGACACAGAATCCAAAGCAGGCTCCAGGCTCCGAGCTGTCAGCACAGAGCCCGACGCGGGGCTCAAACTCATGAACCGTGAGATCATGACCTGAGCCAAAGTCGGATGCTTAACTGACTCAGCCACCCGGGCGCCCCTTAACTTACTGTTTTGACAGGCATACATTTAACTATTGCACAATGTAGGATATTGTTCTATTGCGGTGTGTAGGTTGGGCAAACGTGTCACTTCCATTGTTACACATCATACATTTGTATGACTGATGTATATGATGTCCATCAACTGATTTAGTTCAAATGATTTTTCTATGCACTGATGTAACACTGAAGCGTGTTTCTTTAAATATGTTATAAAAACAGCAAGAGTTAGAGCGATATTGTACAAATTACAATTATTGATCCATATTTTAAAATTATCATTAATTAATGTTTTTAGTATATTATTCTAGTCTACAAATAAGTGTGGCCAGATTTTGGCATTTAAAATGAAGCCATACTACTGGGGCACCTGCCAGGCTCAGTTGGTCGAGCGTCCAACTCTTGGTTTCAGTTCAGGTCAGGATCTTTTTTGTGGAATCAAGCCCCACATAGGGAGGGCTCTGTGCTGACCATGCAGAGCCTGCTTGGGATTCTCTCTCCCTCTCTCTCTGCTCCTCCCTCGTACACTCTCTCTCTCAAAATAAAGAAATAAACATCAAAAAAAAAAAAAATGAAGCCACGCTCCTGTTGCAGCAACCAGTGGAGGTTCAGAGGAGTGCACTACAATTGGAACCATAAAAAAAAAGGACGCAGAAATGTCACAAAGTTTATGATAAATGGCGATTACAAATTATTCTAGCCAAGGGGAAAAAAGTAAATTTTAAACATAATGTGGATAATATTAAAATACATATATATATTTAATGTTTATTTATTTTTGAGAGAGAGAGAGAGAGAGAAAGAGAGTGAGTGCCTGTGGGGGAGGGGCAGAGAGAGAGACAGAGGGAGACACAGAATCCAAAGCAGGCTCCAGGCTCTGAGCTGTCAGCACAGAGCCCGATGCAGGGCTTGAACCCACGAGCTGTGAGATCATGACCTGAGCCAAAATCAGGTGCTCAACCGACTGAGCCACCCAGGTACCCCTTAAAGTATATTTTTAGTAAATACATAGTGAATTTGATAAGGTGTTTCCTCTCATCAATCAAAAAATAATTGAGAAGAATTAATCACCTGAAATCAGAAGTAAATGATCAGCAACTTTTGATAGACTGGACTTAGAATAGCTTAAATTCTTGAGCAGAAAAAAAAGAAGTTTTAGACAGTAATATGGTAAAAGAAATGATGAAGTTACAGGAATGACTAAGTTGTCAGAAAGTTACAAGGGAAAGACAAAAAAGTGTAAGATCTTCAGTTAAGCCACCAAACAACCCATAGAATGCAATACTTTTCTTAGCACATCAACGATCAGTTGATTAAACATTTTGAAAAACTGTAAGCACACGTTTTAGCTTTAGGTGACTCACCTAATACGAGATGCTACTCGACTCATTCCTTTGTTATTTCTTTCTCCAAGGACTTCCACATGAACGTAGACATTTTGTGAATTCACCATCTAAAACTTTGACTTGTGCCAGAGATACCATTGACATTTTTTGAACACTTTACATTTTTCAAAGAATAATTTCAGACACACATGAAAAATTCGAGCTCCTATTAAGACAGACAGTGCTCCAGCTACACTAGGTGAAAAAATCCAGATTCACTAGATATTAAATTTTTTTATGTTTATTTATTTTTGAAGAAGAGATAGATAGAGTGAGAGTGGGTGAGGGGCAGATAGAGGGAGACACAAAATCCGAAGCAGGCTCTGGGATCCCAGCTGTCAGCACAGAGCCTGACTCGGGGCTCGAACCCATGAGCTGTAAGATCATGACCTGAGCTGAAGTCAGATGCTTAACCGACTGAGCCACCCAGGCATCCCCAGATTCACTATATATTAAGGTAAGAGACTGATAATTCCCTTATTTGCTTCATTCTACAGTATGATAAATATTGAAACAATCTTTTGCTCAGTGTTCTGAAGCTTTCATACTTTTACTCAAAGAATCACAAATAGGGGCACCTGGGTGGCTGAGTCAGTTTAGTGTCTGACTCTTGATCTCAGCTCAGGTCTTGATCTCAGGGTTGTGAGTTCAAGCCCCATGTTGGCCTCCATGTTGGGCAGGAAGCCTACTTAAGAAAGAAAGAAAGAAAGAAAGAAAGAAAGAAAGAAAGAAGAAAGAAAGAAGAAAGAAAGAAAGAAAGAAAGAGAGAAAGAAAGAGAGAGAGAAAGAAAGAAAGAGAGAAAGAGAGAAAGGAAGGAAGGAAGAAAATTTAAAGTATCATAAACATATTAGTATCTTTCATTATATAAAGGCAAATGAATCAATTAATAATCTTTGTTATTTGCCAACACTTGTTGGTTGAATGGTGGGAGTGTTTGTGAAGATTTTCTTCATTGTTAACTACAGTTCAAGATTTCTTGAAACACAAGTGACATTTGCCAAATATTCAATAGTCAAAGACTGGTGATGTCATACACATTTTCTTACTGATATCACACTACCTCTGAGTGACTGAAATCTATAGCTCCAAAAAGAAGAAAGGTGTTTTCGTGACTTAGCTAGAAAGGAATTAGAATTTCAGTAAAAAAGGACGTTTTCCATAATACGAATTAACAATAGCAATCTTATGTGTTTTCCAGCATGCATCACTGTATACAGATTTTAGTTGCTCTCTACTGCATAATTGAAATTGGTTGCAACAATCACATGAACAATTTGAAGTATGCTTTGTGGATACTGATGCATACACAGTTGCTTTTCAAATTATGCAATACTCCGTTCGATTCTATTTTAATGATGCTGCATTGATAGATGAGTTAGTGAACTTACTTCATTTGGAAAGACAGTAGTGATACTGATATGCTTGCTTCAAAGTAAAACCAATCCTTTTTTTTAAAGTTTATTTATTTATTCTGAAAGAGAGAGAGGCAGGGAGAGAGGGAGAGAGAGAATTTCAAGCAGGTTCCGTGTTATCAGTGCAGAGCCGGACTCCGGGCTCAAACCCATGAACCGCGAGTTCATGACCTGAGCTGAGATCAAGAGTCAGAAGCTTACCCGTCAGAGCCACCCAGGCGCCAAGATCAATCCTTCTAAAATAAGTGAGGCAGTTTTATCAAAGTGGATACAAGTGTTGCATTAAAAGGATTATTTTTCCATGAGAAATTCAGTTGTTGAAAAATTATGTTGGGAACATCTTGGTCATAGGAATCGACTTTTTTAACTGTAAATTTTCTAAAATCTGACTAGATAAAACTATTTGCAGTGAAATTTAGAGGTTGAATTAAAACATATTCTAAATGCCAAACACACTACACTTTGAAGACTTAGAAAGAAAAAAGTGGTAAAATATTCAATAATTTTCTAAAGACTGATTACATGTTGGAACGAGAATATTTTGGACATAATGGGTTAAATAAAGTATATCATCAAAGGTACTACACCTGTTACTTTTTTTTTTTTTCACCTGTTACTTTTTTAAAGTGGCAACTAGAAAATTGTAAATTGCGTATATATCCCACATTACGTTTCTATTGGATAGAACTGATCTAAAGCCCTCATCGTACGGAGCTCCTTAATTTTTCTCTATGTCATGAGTTACCTTCCAAAGCTGTCTTCCAAAAAATTCCACATTCATCCAGTGTGTCACTTTTATTGACCATATACACACCAATTTTCCTCTGAACCTCTTCTGCTCCATTGACCTGGCTTTCTTTTATTCTCTATTATTTTGTGTATGTACAGACATGCCTTTATGGAGTTTATGTGGGAGATTGATTTATTCGGATCATTTTCTGTGTCTTGTATTAGAGTTCAGTATTTTCTCTGTAGATGTCTTCACTGTTTTCTAGCCACTTCGATGTTTTCGCCAGTTTTGTAGTCCTGTTTTCTGTTTTATATGCGCACACAGAGTTGATCCTTATTATTCACGGATTCCGCACTTGTAGTTCATCACTTTGCTAAAGCTTATCTCTAACTCCAGACCAATACTCACAGCACCCTTCTCCACTCACAGACGCGCACAGAGCGGCAAGGAATTTGAATGGTCCTCACTCGTCTTTCTGGCTGAGGTTACACAGAGCACCCCCACCTTCTTCTCTCAGCTCTCCTACTGTAAACGAGTACAAGAGCTCCTTGTGGTCTATTTTGTGACCTTTTTTTTCACATTTTTGTGGGTGATTTTGCTGTTTAAAATGCCCCCAAATATAGTGCTAACGTGCTGTCTAGATTTCATGCAAGAAGGCTGTGATTTGCTTTGTGCAAAAACACGTGTGCCAGTCAGAAAAGCTCTGTTCAGGCATCAGTGACCGAATTATAATGCTGTTGGCCGTGAGTTTGATGCCAGTGAATCAACAATATATATTAAATAAGAGTCTTTAGGGGCGCCTGGGCGGCTCGGTCGGTTAAGCGTCCGACTCTTGATTTTGGCTCAGGTCATGATCTCACGGTTTGTGGGATTGAGCCCCACGTTGGGCTCTGTGCTGAATGTGGAGTCTGCTTGGGATTCTCTCTCTCTCTCTCTCTCTCTCTCTCTCTCTCTCTCTCTCCCCCTCCCTGGCTCAAGCAGTCTCTTTCTCTCTCAAAAAAAAATTTTTTTAAAAACATGTCCTTAAACAGAAACACACATAAAACAAGGCTATGAATTGATTGATTAATGAAAATGTAACCAGAGGCTCGCTGGAACTTAACCTTGTATTTCCCCTCTAAGCAATGGTTCAGTATTTGCTAACCCAGTACTCGTGGTGACTTTATAGAACAACTACCAAGAATAATGGCAACTGATGGTCCATGTGATGGACTTTTGCTATTGTGTAGAAATGTGGAATTTTGTAGACTAAGTTTGAATAAACCAAAGTGGCTGAACGCTCTTGGTTTCGACAGCTTATCTGGTGATTCTGATGTTTTTCCTGCATACGTAATCATGTCATGTGCACACAAGTATGGTATTCTGTCTTCTCTTCTCATCCTTCACCAACACTAGGTTAAACGAAGTGGTGACCATGAATATTATTTTTCATTGCCAACTTAAATGGAATGTGTCTACATTTCCTTCATCACGTAAGTGTTTACTAAAACCTTTTGTTATATTCTTCATCAAACTGATGAAGTTCGGTTCTCTCTCCAGGTTAATTTTTCTCCACTTATTTAAATATTCATAAGATATTTCTAAACACACCATCGAATTTAGTTGCCTACATTTGATTTACAATGTTTGCATCTATATTCACAAGTTAAATAGATCTAGAAATGTTTGCTCATTTGCACGAATCTCATTTGGTTTAAGAACTGAGAAGACACTAACTTCATAAAATGAATTGGGCCCTTTTGTGTGTGTGTGTGTGTGAAGTCTGGAACAATTATCTGTTCAAAGTATGGTAGATGTGACCCAAATCCAAATTCATAAGCCAACCATGTCAAATATAATAAGAGACGGTGCAGGCTAAAAGCAGTCTATGACGTTTTACTAATGTCAATGTTGTTGAAACTTGTTCCATTTGTTCCTAAACATTCTAAAATGTTCATCTTAACAGCTTGCTTCCTACACATATTTTTTTCCAAGTTTTTATTTAAATTTCAGTTAGTTAACAGACAGTATGATATTAGTTTCAGGTGTACAATATAGTGACTCAGCATTTGCATACAATATCCTGTGCTCATTAGGACAAGTGCTCTCCTCAATCCCCATCACCTTTTTCACCCACCCCCCTATCCACTGTCCCCTCTGGTGACCATCACTTTGTTCTCTATAGTTAAGAGTCTGGTTCCTGGTTTGAGTCTCTCTTTTTCTCCCTGATGCT
The DNA here is from genome assembly GCF_014898765.1 of Herpailurus yagouaroundi. Classification (NCBI taxonomy): domain Eukaryota; kingdom Metazoa; phylum Chordata; class Mammalia; order Carnivora; family Felidae; genus Herpailurus; species Herpailurus yagouaroundi. The sequence goes on along the minus strand of NW_024412445.1, from coordinate 4,521,134 downwards.
CATTTCTTTTGTTTCTTAAATTCCACATAGGAGTGAAATCATATGGTATTTGTCTTTCTCTGACTGACTTATTTCATTTAGCATTATGTTATCTCCATTCATGTGGTTGCAAATAGCAAGATTTCACTCTTTTTTATGGCTTAGTAATATTTCACTCTATATTTTATATGTATAATACACACACACACACACACACACACACACACACACCACATTGTCTTTATCCATTCTTCAGTGGATGGACTTTGGGGCTGTTTTCATAATTTGGCTATTGTTGATAATGTTGCTATAAACATTGGGGAAGATGTATCCCTTTAAAGTAGTTGTTTTGTATTCTTTGGGTAAATACCTAGTAGTGCAATTCCTGGATCATAGGGTAGATCTATTTTTAACTTTTTGAGGAAGCTCCATACCGTTTTCCACGGTGGCTGCACCCAGTTTGCATTCCCGCCAACAGTGCACGAGGGTTCCTTTTCCTCCCCATCCTTGCCAACACCTGTGGCTTCTTGTGTTGTTGCTTTTATCCATTCTGACAGGTGTGAGGTGACACTTTTAATTGATGTCGCTCTTCAGAACATATTTTAATTGAGGAAAATCTCTGGTAGTTCAGAGTAAATTCTGCTAAGTGGAGAATATTCTAGTATTTTTGCATTAAAATGGTATGTATGCAAGCCTACATACTTTCTTAGGCATTATTTTTTTTTTTTTTTTGCCTCTATCCATTTTAAATGAATAGTTTTACTGCAATTTTACCACCATTCCCACAATGGATCTGCCGTTCTTAGAAGAGACATTGGGAGCAACGTCAGCACATAAGATTAGTTGCACTTTTGTCAGCAGCTCTTCAAGCTCCTTGACACTCTGGACCAGGAACTTCTGGAAGCCACACCAGGACCAGCGTTGGGCATCAGGATCTGGCCCTTGAATCCCCTGCGCACCCTATCGTCAGTGCCCCTGGGTTTCTGCTGGTGATGCTTAATTTTGACGTATCTGTCTGACCAGTGCCGGATGAACTTCATGGTCCTCTTTTTATGATCTTGTGTTTCACCAGAGGTCTGAGGGCGTCCATGATGCTTTCAAGAAAGAGGCAGAGATAGTATCAAAGATCGTTGGAGGAGGCTTTCCTGCTCAGGGCTTGATCATTGTTGCGGTATCTTCTCATCACCAGCTGCTGAGCAAGCTGGGAATAGAATGAGAACCTCTGAAGGGCTCGCTTTCCCTCCAGTCTCTGAAGCTGGCACGATGCTAGTCACTCTCCAGACGTCATCCAGGGAGGCCACCTTCTCATGATTCCTCTGACTATTCTGAGATGGTTTGGGTTGTGAAACGTCTCCCTTTCAACTCTGTTCTGGTAGAGAATGTGAATGTATCCAAAATAAAAATAAGAGCTCTATGGCAATATCGCTTCTCCCTAGCTAGGCAATACACAACATAGCTGTAGATGTTCAACATAAAGTCCAGTTTGGACTCTTGTAATGCAATTGTCCCGTCTTCCTTTGCTTTCCTCAATCCAAAGTAACTGGATTGGTCTTCACTTTGCAGCTTTGTTTCCAATAATTCCATCTATCGAAACACAAAAGGCTACAGATCTCTAGCACTCCACTGTGGAATCGTTTTGGTTACAGATTGCCACCTGCTCTTGAACGCAATATCACCCAAATTGACAACACTTGTTGACAAACTGATTTACAGCCATTCCTTCACCTTCAATCATTTTCTCAATCTGAGTAACAGTGGCACCAAAGGGAAAAAGCCCTGTCCTGCCCGAGGTATCTTCTTCTTTCCTGTTTAAATCGATGTGGTCACAAGTTCGTAGTTCACTTACAATCATAGTGAACGAATATTCTAAGGATGTATAAATCTCAACCAGTTTCTCTTTTGGTTGGTAGACTCTCATAACTTGTTAGGGTTGTATGTATTAATTATTCATGCTCCGCGACCAATTCCAAGGACAGTTCTTTGTAAACTTCATGAGCTTCGTTTTCTTTAGCATTGCACTTTATCAGAATTTGCATTCAGAATATTGCTGCAGAGCTGTTATTTTTATCCCCAGTATTGAATACTTGAATGGGGTTTATAGTAAAATTTACCAAAATGATAGATACTTCTTTTTTTTTTTTAATTTTTTTTAAACGTTTATTTATTTTTGAGACAGAGAGAGAGAGAAAGCATGAACGGGGGAGGAGCAGAGAGAGAGGGAGACACAGAATCGGAAGCAGGCTCCAGGCTCTGAGCCATCAGCCCAGAGCCCGACGTGGGGCTCGAACTCATGGACCTCGAGATCGCGAGATCGCGAGATCGTGACCTGAGCCGAAGTCGGACGCCCAACCGACTGAGCCACCCAGGCGCCCCTAGATATTTCATTTTTAACAAATTGAATCTCAAAAACTTTACTTTGATTCTACAAACTACTCTAAAACTTTGAACCATTACTTGAATTGAAATATTTTTTTGTTTGATTCATACGATGCCGTTGATATGAAGCTCACATCGGTTCTATGTCTGCAAAGTTCTTCTGCCAATGGGCCAACACATTGAAAAGCTAATACTTTTCTTTAAAGTGTATTTATTTATTTTGAGAGAAAGAGTATGAGCAGGGGAGGGGCAGAGAGAGAGAAGGAGAGAGGGCATCCTAAGCAAGCTCGACACTGTCAGTGCAGAGCCAGACACAGGACTTGATCCCGTGAACCATGAGATCATGACCTGAACTGACAGCAAGAGTCAGACACCTAACTGAGCCACCCAGGCACCCCAGCTAATACTTTACTTTTAATTGCAGACAAGAAATCTTGGAATTTCAGATCAACAGAATCAAGGGTCATTTGATCCAAATGAAAAGCCATGTTTCATCGAGTGATATGAAATGCACTTATACATCTTGATTGTTCATCTTCTTGCATATTTTCTAACTCTTAAAGTAGATGTTGGTGCTCCATGAGATTTTTATCTTCAGTTTTCTCATGGTCTCTTGTGACACTACAGCTCACATGGCGGTTGGCAAATGCTCACAAATATTTTGTGTGATATATAGTCACCATTAAGTTGATTGAGAAATACAAATTAATTATTTAACTCTTCATTAAATATTTACTTTAAAAAAATCTTTCTTGTCTAAATGTTTTATTATAAAATTCCAAAAGCATTTCACAAATGTCTGACATTTGTGGAATAACTTAACCACAGGTATTAAAAACAGATTACTGGTTGTCTGTGTTAAGGATGAGGGAGCATAGAGGCACCTGCGTGTCTCCATCAATTGAGCACATGACTCATGGTTTCAGCTCAGGTCATGATCTCATCATTTGTGAGATTGAGCCCCACTTCGGGCTCTGCACTGACAGCATGGAGCCTGCTTGGGATTCTCTCTCTCCTCTCTCTGCCCCTCTCCAGCTCTCTCTCTAGAGCACATGCTCTCTCTTTCCCTCTCAAAACATATAAATAACATTTAAAAAAGGATGAGAGGGGATGGGCATGGCTTTACAGACACAGAAAATCCCAGTTCTGTATGTTAATTATGGGGACAGTTACCTGAGGCCAACAAGATAAACTTGTATAGAGCTATACGCACATCCACGTGCATGACACTCATGAAAAAGGGTAGATCATCACTGGTTCACTTTCATATTTAAAGTTAAACTTGGTCTGCTAGCTGCTTGTGTTGCACACCCAGACAGGACTACGACAACGTAGATGTCTACTGATGCCCTCCTCGCTTATTTCAATGCAACTGTCGATAATGGTAGTTCTTCAATAAAAAAAAAATGAAAAATCTGAATTGATTTTACCAAATGAGAGGCAGGGACAATAGTCACTGACAGGGACTGTCTGTGGCAGACTGGAACTACAGTCATCGTATTGATGTTTTGCATACAAGAGGAGCCTGCTGGAGGAAACAGCATTCAGACTCGGAGCTGGAGGTAATAACTGGATAGGCCTTCAGGTTGTCTCACTCAGGGAGAGGGAACCTGTGCTCTGTGGGTGGGAAGAAGCATGAGTCTAGATTTTGGGGGAGCCACAGGCACCATCTTGGCTGAACATGCCAGTTGTCCACAAGCTGACATCTTAACCTTTGAAATTTATTGAGACTGTGTTTACAGTTTAATGCAGGCTCTATTTTTAAAATGTCTTACATGTGTTTGTGAAAAATACTCTCTTTTCTTGGGTGTAAAAGCCTATGCAGATCTAATAGTTGGAGAATATCAATTATAGTAAAATCTTGCTTTGCGAGCATAATTCGTTCCAGAAACATGCTTGTAATCCAAAGCGCTTGTATATCAAAGCGAATTTCCCATGAGAAATAATGGAGACTCAAATGATTCATTCCACAGCCCCGAAATATTCATATAAAATGTTACGATACTGTGATGTAATACAACATAATAAAGAAAGTACAAAATATTTAAAAAAATAAATTAACCTGCACTTACATTTGAAAGCCTCTGTGGCTGGTGTGAGGGAGACGAGAGAGAGGAGGGTTATTGTGTAGGGAGGTTTTCGCTATCACTAACAGAATCACTGCTATCTATTAGCTCAATGGACTCTTTTTCTGCATGAGGGCCATTGTATATGCTCGCACAGATGTTGACTACAGTAAGATATTAATAAACTCTTGTCATAGACTGTGTTTACTGTAACTGGCAATAAGGCAGCAGAGGAAAGGGTCTATATCCGCAGGCAGCCTGACCTAGAATGAAGCAAAGCGTTCCTAAGCTCACTCTTGTCTGGAAAAGCAAAGGACTGTCCACAGGTGCTTTGAAATGACAGAAAAGACACCAGTGCCAGTTGTGGGCACCTTCCAACGTGCTGAAAAATCACCGATTTCTGCCAAACACCATGGCCTGAGACCAAGCATCTGAACATGGGAGACGATCACCCACACAATCCTGCAGCGAGAGAGAGAGAGGGAGGGCGAACCATTGGCTCGGTTGTGATCATGTGATGTTTAGCATCACGTACAACTCATATTGCAAGACATTGCTCATGTATCAAGTTAAAATTTGTTAGAAATGTTTGCCTGAGGGAATTAAAAGCAAAAATGAATTACTGGGACCTTATGAAGATAAAAAGCTTCTGCACAGCAAAGGAAACAACCAACAAAACTAAAAGGCAACCAACGGAATGGGAAAAGATATTTGCAAATGACATATCGGACAAAGGGCTAGTATCCAAAATCTATAAAGAGCTCACCAAACTCCACACCCGAAAAACAAATAACCCAGTGAAGAAATGGGCAGAAAACATGAATAGACACTTCTCTAAAGAAGACATCCGGATGGCCAACGGGCACATGAAAAGATGCTCAACGTCGCTCCTTATCAGGGAAATACAAATCAAAACCACACTCAGATATCACCTCACGCCAGTCAGAGTGGCCAAAATGAACAAATCAGGAGACTATAGATGCTGGCGAGGATGTGGAGAAATGGGAACCCTCTTGCACTGTTGGTGGGAATGCAAATTGGTGCAGCCACTCTGGAAAGCAGTGTGGAGGTTCCTCAGAAAATTAAAAATAGACCTACCCTATGACCCAGCAATAGCACTGCTAGGAATTTACCCAAGGGATACAGGAGTACTGATGCATAGGGGCACTTGTACCCCAATGTTTATAGCAGCACTCTCAACAATAGCCAAATTATAGAAAGAGCCTAAATGTCCATCAACTGATGAATGGATAAAGAAATTGTGGTTTATATACACAATGGAGTACTACATGGCAATGAGAAAGAACGAAACATGGCCCTTTGTAGCAACGTGGATGGAACTGGAGAGTGTGATACTAAGTGAAATAAGCCATACAGAGAAAGACAGATACCATATGTTTTCACGCTTATGTGGATCCTGAGAAACTTAACAGAAACCCATGGGGGAGGGGAAGAAAAAAAAAGAGGTTAGAGTGGGAGAGAGCCAAAGCATAAGAGACTCTTAAAAACTGAGAACAAACTGAGGGTTGATGGGGGGTGGGAGGGAGGAGAAGGTGGGTGATGGGTATTGAGGAGGGCACCTTTTGGGATGAGCACTGGGTGTTGTATGGAAACCAATTTGACAATAAATTTCATATATTGGAAAAAAAATGTTTGCCTGTTTTGCAGAATATTCGCTGAACAAGTTACTCGCAATTTGAGGTTTTATGGTATATTGCTTAGGACTTTTATACCTCTATTTATTTTCACTGCTTAGTCTTTCAGATCTTGAGGGCAGTTTGTTAAATTACCCACTTTGTTAAAATGAGAAGGATTCAAATAAAGGTCAAGGCGGGAAACTTTTTTTTTTATAACAAGCCCGGTTGAAAGCAGTATGTTGGTTTTAAATTTAATGAAATAATTCTTTGAAAATAAAAAGTTGAACATTTAAGAAAATAAGGGACATATAGAAACACACACAAAAGAAAACTACAAATGAAAAATGAGATATAAAAGAGGTACAGTGGAATTTCAAAATTACAAGAGTGCTGTTATACACAAACATTTCCTTATAAAAAATTCAGTGTGAGGATAACATTCTGAGGAACTTTGTCATCAGCTTTAACTGGACAAGTAGTAGATGTGCCGAATAAGTCAATAGCCAAGGAAGGAATGGGCAATTTTGGCAAACAATTTCCACCAAAGACCTGGTTCTAGATGTACCTGACATCACAGGTAAATTTTTTTCCAATTTTGAAGGAACTTTTCATTCCAATATCACCTGTTCTGTTTTAGTACAAAGAAGAAACTGGAAACCAGGATGACAGGATAATAATATGTAGAAAAGCACAAACAATCATGTGTAAAGCAACATCACTTCTGAATACAAGTGTGAAAAATTTAATCAGCTACTATTAAATAGAAGAAACACGATGTGCAGTGTTTCTCTTACAGAAATGTAAGAATGGCTTGATGTCAGGGAAGCCTCTGATACGATGTAGTAAGCACATCGCTTGGTCAAATATGAACTTGACAAGCAGAAAGATAAGCTATGTTGGAATAAATATATGAGAACTAAACAAGAACACTCCAGAACTTTCTTACCAGGCACAAGGGACGTGCTTAAGTAAACGGACACACCTGATCAGGGCAGTCCTCGGACGGCAGACAGGGTGCAGCAGGAAAGAGAAATGGGGCACGTCTTTGCTGGACTCTGTTTCATCCCTGGGCAGACATTTCACGGCTTATACTTGACCCCCCCCCTCCCCCGTCTTAGTGTGCGGGGGGAAAAACAGGCCTTTGGAAGATTCGATCTCAAGGCCAACCTCCAGCCATGGAGAGGCTTTCTTCACCTCCTGTCTTCCAGAACTGGAGATGGAGGGTTCCTTAACCCAGTGGAGGACTCAGGCTCTAATCTAGTTGTTATCACCCTGTGTGGTAGCGTTGCCTTTCCATTCAGTAAAGTGAGCGCTTGTTCCATCAATCTGTAGGTTCAAACACGAACCACCACCCTCCCCAACCCAAGAGTGCACATTTTGCCTTGTGTCCATCTCGCTTCAGAGGCTCAACATGGATAAAGACCGGCTGAGAAGTAGCCAAGGTCTGATGTCACAGGGAGGCAAAAAGAATCTGTTACTTGTCTTTTACCCTTGACCAGATTTTCCTTCTTTCTTTTTAACTCTCTTTGTTTTCTTACCTACCAGTGTATTCAATTATTCATTCTTTTACCTGATGTTTACGTTAACGTGCTGTGCGCCAAGTATGGGGACAAGATGGTGAATGAATACATGCATATTCATATATGCGTATGTATAGATTACACGAATATGTATGTATAAATATGTATATGTATGTACACATACATGCATTTGTATGCAACACATACGTACATATATCCTAATTATGAAAATACATACACGAAGGCAAAAGACCAGAAGGCAATAGGTAATGTGATGATTTCTGGGAGGTGATGTTCCAGGTGATTTTGAGATATTTCTGGCTTTTTTCAAGTGCCTGTGAAAAGCCTGGGTTTTGACTTTTCATCTGGGAGAAATGTCCTAAAGGAACTTTTCAAAACTATAGAGATGTGAACTACTGAATGACGGTCTTTGTTACAATGCCCCGATCATGTGCTACACGCTGAGTGTGAGGTAAATATTTTCAGGGAAGAGCTGCTTCTGGGTTGTGATTCGACACTCAGCTGGTAGTGGGTGGCTCTGATTGTAGGCTTGGCTCTTTTATGACGAGATGCCGGCTTCGGGGTAAATTTGGCTCCAGAACTCTTCCTGTAGGTGGCACGTCGTGATGAGGGGCACGCGTCCCTCTGATGGCTATCTCATTTTTTTGACGGAGGAATACTGTGTTTGAGACTGATGCAATACCCCATCATCCACTTGCGATGGGGTTTCCCTGAAAGGATGCATTAAAGAGAGTTTGGAGACAAGGGTGGATATTACAAGATGGTCAGAACAGCCCTGGCTGGAAGTCATCATCGGGGCCTGAACCAAGACTCCTCCAAGGGAAGAGTAGAGGGCAGAGACAAGGATGGGAGATAAGGCAGGTGGTAGACCAGCAGGGTTCATTACTGACTACGGATGGGCTTCGGTGACACAGAGGGGAGGGCGGGGCGGTGACGCTCAGGCTGCTGGTTGTGCACGACAAGGAAATTCACAGAGGGTAAGTGAGAAAGGATGTTGGATAAAAGTATTCAGCCAGCAGTCTCGAATGCAACAGGGTCCCAGTGGATTATTTGTACACACTCGGATAATTCATTGAATAAAGCCTTTCTCAGACTGACCCAAGGACCTTGCGTTCAGATGTCTCCACCATCTCTCTAAAGCAAGGTAATTTCTTTCTTTCTATCCTGGGTTCTTTGTTGCCAGGGCCTAAGAAATGACCTCTGTTTTCAGTACAAATTACCCTCTTTGCAACCAGGTGATCCTAGGATGATTGGGTTTTTCCCAGACTGGCTCTATTAGTCCTCTTTTATGTAGAAAAGTTTTCCCCAGGGGCGCCTGGGTGGCTCAGTCGGTTAAGAGTCCGACTTCAGCTCAGGTCATGGTCTCATGGCTTTTGAGTTCGAGCCCCGCATGGGGCTCTTTGTTGACAGCTCAGAGCCTGCTTTGGATTCTGTGTCTCCCTCTCTCTTTGCCTCTCCTCCACTCGCGCTCTGTTTCTCTCTCTCTCTCTCTCAAAATTAATAAACATTTAAAAAGTTAAAAAGAAAACAAAAGTTTTCCCCAGAGATGACTTCTACCCTTAAACCTCAAAACACCCAATCACACAAAACCTTCTCCCTGACTTGCCTACACTGGACTGTGTGATTTTCTGCCCTGGATGGAATTGGCATTCTTCCCAAAGAGGCTCCCTAAACAGGTTACTCTTTTTTACCCTCTTCATTCATTCACATGTCTCCCATTTACCAAGTCCTGGGGTGCCTGGTCAATCTTTCAGATATCAATGTTGAAATTTTCACCAACAGAAAAGGCTATCAGTTTTGCAACTTAGTAACACAGACTGAGATGGGGTAAGGGGGCAACACAGAATAAACAAGCAAAGAGAATGTGAAAACACATACAGAACTCCTTAAACTGAGACACGTATGTTCTCATACAGTCACGTTCCTGGTAATGGAATGCATTTTATAAACTATATGTGGTTAATATGGATATTTTGATCATACAGTGCATTCTATTTTTTAATGGTTATTTTTGAGAGACAGTGCAAGCAGGGGAGGGGCAGAGAGACAGGGGGACAGAGAATCCAAAGCAGGCTCTATGCTGACTGCAAAGAGCTGAATGTAGGTCTCAAACTCAAAACCGGAGATCATGACCCAATGATCAACTGACAAAGCCACCCTGGTGTCCCCATACAGAGCATTCTAAATCAGAAACTTTAGCATGTAATTAATGAACCTGCACTATTCCCCCCACCTTGAATGCTTACACTTGAGATTAAAGCCACGATCGGTTTATAATCCTGGAAGGAAGAAAGTAGGGTACCTTTGTCTCAAAGTAAGCCCTGTCTTGATTATACGCATAAAGGAATGTTCGAATGATGGAACATTGCACCGAGTCATTTGAGAACTTGAGTAATGCAGAAAGCCCACTCTTGTTTGTGACTGTTAGCAAAATTCAGCCGCAAGGCAAAGCCGTGTCTGGAGCCAATGGGAGATCTATATTTACATTTTAGGACGAGACTTGCTTCCTTTAAACCCTAAAATACTGCTGAAGATCTGGAGAAAAGAGGAACACTTCTAAGTGGAAAGGGTCTGTGCTGCTTTTCTTATTTAATAAGAGCAATTTTAGAGGGAACTTAAAAAGAACTATTTAACAAGATCAAGATCAATTTCTGTTGAATTATAAATAAACATTCAAACGCAATCCTGGGTCCTGGCTGGAGGTGGGATTGGGTGAGGGAGATGACTCATTATGGGAGGAGGTATTTGCATGGGGCATATGGTTGTCTTCTTTCACAGAAATAAATGAATTTTAGGATTAGCAACAATTCGCCCTTGCCAAAGAGAATTCCTGTTCTGGCTCTGGTACACGGTGTCCACGTCTTCCTCACTGAACTGGGCTCCTGATGAAGGACTCTAGACTCTCCATAAAGGTTCAACCGACCACCTCACATCAACACTTGACTTGGAAAGTGACTCCGGCACACCAAAGCCACGCGAGTTAGGAGCACGGGGATCCAAGGCGCTATGCTCAACAGATACTCTCACAGATCTGAACTGGGAGGCGTTTACCTCAGACACTCAGAAAATTTGGAAAGACATGTTGCTTTTGATGCTCACTGTAGCAGTTACACCACACTTAACCTCACACAGCCGTGCTCAGTGCTTACATACTTAAAATTTTTTTTTTTTAACGTTTATTTATTTTTTTGGGACAGAGAGAGACAGAGCATGAACGGGGGAGGGGCAGAGAGAGAGGGAGACACAGAATCAGAAACAGGGTCCAGGCTCCGAGCCATCAGCCCAGAGCCCGACGCGGGGCTCGAACTCACGGACCGTGAGATGGTGACCTGGCTGAAGTCGGACGCCCAACCGACTGCGCCACCCAGGCGCCCCATTGCTTACATACTTAAATACGTGGATTTTCCTCCTCCCTTCCCATTTTTAAAATAAGTAAGTCAAGAAGTGTTACGATCTGTTGGCAGAAAGAACAAAATGGGGAAGGTGACCTTTTGTAGAAAATAGGAAATTAATTCTAAGAACTGCCAGCTTGAAACCCCAATCCTGATTCCCTCTACTAGATAATGACGCATGGAGTTCCTCTGTATTAATAGCAGCTCAGATAAGTCGGCTGTTTTAAGAGAATCCCCCCAAATTGGAAACCTTGGTTCCATACAGAAAATATTTGGTACTTACCACCCACTTAAGCAAGGAGAGAGAACCTGTGCTCCCTCACCCCAGTTACCAAGTAACCCAGACCTTCCTCTTCCAAGGACATCGGGGACATGGGCCCTCACAGCCAAGGGCGGCTCGCTTTGTTTTACAGCTGAAGATCCATTTTTGGGAGTTTTTCTCCTGTAAATATAGAAGGAGTATGAAGAGTATAACACTAAGTGAAATAAATCAGCCAGAGAAAGACAAATATATGATTTCACTCATATGGGGAATTTAAGAAGCAAATGAGCAAAATGGAAAGAGAGAGAGAGAGGGAGAGAGGCAAACCAAGGAACAGACTCTCAATGATAGAGAACAAACTGACGGTTACCAGAGGGGAGGCAGGTGAGGAGATAGGAGAAAGAGGGGATGGGGATTAAGGAGGGCACTTGTCGCGATGAGCACGGGCTATTGTATGAAAGTATTGAATCACTAGTTTATCTACCTGAAACTCATATCACACTGTATGTTAACTATACTAGATTAGAAAGTAAAAGAAAGAAAGAAAGAGGGGCGCCTGGGTGGCGCAGTCAGTTAAGCGTCCGACTTCAGCCAGGTCATGATCTCGCGGTCCGTGAGTTCGAGCCCCGCGTCAGGCTCTGGGCTGATGGTTCGGAGCCTGGAGCCTGTTTCCGATTCTGTGTCTCCCTCTCTCTCTGCCCCTCCCCCATTCATGCTCTATCTCTCTCTGTCCCAAAAATAAATAAACGTTGAAAAAAAAATTAAAAAAAAAAAAAGAAAGAAAGAGAGAAAGAAAGAAAGAAAGAAAGAGAAAGAAAGAAAGAAAGAAAGAAAGAAAGAAAGAAAGAAAGAAATGCATTAAAAATTAGAAGAATAGAGCAGTGGAAAGAACTCCGAATTTGGAATTAAAGCCTTTGCTGCAAAGACATCTGGTGTCTATCATCTAAGTTGTTGGACACATCACTTACTTTCTGGGGGTGTGACGAGGGGACCAACATTAGCCATACAGCTCAAAAGATTGTTACAACAATCAGAATGACACATGGGTAAAAAAAAGTGCCTGGATATTATGGTATACATGACATTATTAGTATCAGGAAATTCAAATGATTTGCTTGGAGTACTCGAATACCTAAAGTATTAGTATTCTCCTTGTATAAAATCAGGACATTTTCTGGTACTTTCCAACTCTCTGTCAAATCTTCCAGTATAGGTGGACAAGAGCTGACATGGTCCATGGACCAGCTCCAGGTAACTTTGACATCATCTAGAATCACCATCAACACATATGAAACCAGGTATTGGGTTGAACCATATTAAATTGCTAATTTTGGAGATAAAGGCGGTCTAGCATTGCCTGTCATGTATGTTTCAACCTAACGCTACCATTCCCCTCGTACAGATGAACAGATGGGGCTTAGAGGGATAAAAAGGTTGGCCCAAAGTGAAGCAGCCAGAGCAAGACTTTGATCCCAGTCTGTCTGCGTCTCAAGCCACCGCACTGTCCACAGCCACTGAGTCAGGCGCTCGTAGGTCCGCACCTTCGCCTGATGAGATTTTGTTGGTCTTGAATAGATTCGGCACAGCCTGGAGCTCTCACCACCCCATTCATCTTGGCCTTCATTTTCCTTCTGGCAGGAATTCTCCCGACTTTCCTTTGCCCCCACTGAACACAGCTTGAAGAGGCATTGCGGCCGTGTTCAGTTTTCTCTCAGCTCATCCCGGAGGCGAGATGTCAGCTCCTGGTTTTGTCCTGGATTCTGTGGCCTTTCTGTCGTGTGAATGCTCTTTGAAAATTCCAACCTGAGCGAGATTCCTGAGCACTCCTGAGCATTACCCAAGTCCTTGGACGTACTTCCTTTTGAGAGTCTTGGGCCAGGGGGTGTAACTTCTTCTCTGTTCTTTCTGTTTTTTCTTGTTGTTGTTGTTGTTGTTCGTACTGATACGACTGTACCTAGAAAAGTGTTTTAGAGAGAAAGTCTGTTTGTAAGCTTGTTGCACCAAAGAACAAAGCCAGTGTTTTTATTGTTGTTTTCAACTATTCTCTTAATGTAACTCAACGGCTGGCATACACCAACATATCATGGGTTTTTATGACAACAGGTACATATACATACATATACATTTAATATATATACTTTCAGAAGGAGATATTGTATTTTTAGGAAGAGAGAGAGAGAGAGCAAATCCCAAGCAAACTCCACCCTGTCACTGCAGAGCCGGATGCGGGGCTCAAACTCACAAACCGTGAGATCATGACCTGACCTGAAGTCAAGAGTCAGATGCTCAACCGACTGAGCCATCCAGGCGCCCCATGATGGTTTATATTTCTGAGAGATTACTTTTTGCCGGCACTGTGCTGAGTGCTCTACAAGGACTCTGTATTATAATTCTCATACTGAGACTCCGAGTCGGGTATTGGCATTAGCCCACTTAACAGACAAAGAGGGGGGAGCACAGGGAGGCTTGGTCAAGGTAACGCAGCTGGGAGCATGGCGCTGACGTCCACATCCGGACACACAGCTCTCCTTCTCGGTGCCCTGGTGCCTCCCTGGGGTTGGATCTGGAATGATTTCATCACATATGTCGATATTTAATGCCAGGTCATCGTACGTAACTGTGGATGCTTATGAGTCAATATCCAGGTTAAACAAGTTATTTAATTATTTAATCCAACAAATCATTCATAAATTCATATGTTGTGTCAAGTACACTGATCTTTTGACAATTAGATATGTCTTTTTACTTTTTTTCAGCAGATATTCGGGGTCCTGTGGAAATACACCCTGGTTAACGTTAAACTTCCTGAGGCATAAGCCGAAGGGACAAGCGATGAAACCCCTGTTGTAACTATTTCTGCTGTATCACATGGGATTATGACAAGGCAGGAGAGGCCACTGGATGCCCCGGAGCATTATGGCTGAGCTCCAGGATGTCACAGCCTGACAATAGCAGGCTGGGGGAGGGGGAGGTGGGGGGGCGGTTGTGTCATGGTTGGGTTTGCAGGAGATTCTCACCTTGTTGGTCTATTGTGACTCCATTTAGGAGTCGCTTGCCATTTAACCTTGCGAAAACCCTGCCTTTTTCTTCTAGAAGAGTTGGTCTTGTTTGGTCTCATGCTGCCCGAGCTAATGGAGAGTGATGGATGTGTATCACTTGTTTTCTAAATTATTAACAATTCCTTGAACTACAGAAAAAACGACACGGGGAATATATTTCTGGCAGCACGATACGGTGGGATGGATGTGACAGGCAGAGACTGAAGGCATGGACTTAAATGCTGGCTCCACTTCCGTGGATCATATACCTCCATTGTAGCTAGCTTCACAATACAAGCCAGCCCCTGCCCACCAGGTCTGTAAACTTGGGAAAGTCAATTCAGCTTTCTGAATCTGTTTGGGTCTTCATTCATTTGCTTGTTCATGCATTCACTTACTCACTCATGGGTTTTTGTTCTTTTTTAAGAGAGAGAGTGTGTGTGTGTATGTGTGTGTGTGCAAGTGAGAGCAGGGGAGAGGCAAAGGGAGAGAGAGAGAGAGAGAGAGAGAGAGAGAGAGAGAATCCCAAGGAGGCTCCACACTCAGCATGAAGCCCAACTTGCAGACTTGATCCCACAACCCTGAGATCATGACCCAAGCCAAAATCAAGAGTCAGACATTCAACCAACTGAGTCTCCCATGTGCCCCTCATTCACTCATATTTTAAGTTTCAGGTACAGGCTCGGGTCCTAAGTAAATATTGCATTTGTCTCTTTTTGTTTCAATAAAACGGTAAGGGTCCTACTTTCTTGAGTTCCAAATATTTGTTGTGAAGTAAAGCTTTCAGGCACACATAAACACCCTGTGAAGTTTAAGCATGACACAGACGTTGGTTACTCCATTTTTTAAAAAACTGTGGCATAGAAAAAATGTTTGCAATCATCACTACTCTTTAGCTCAGAATTTTTTTCTCATGCCAAATGGAAACCTAGACCCATTAAATAGTCACTGCCTATTCCCTCCTGTGTGCATAGATTGTGTTGCGTTTATCCATTCATCTGATGTTGGACATTTGGGTTCTTTCCACCTTTTGGCTATCATGGACAGTGCCACTGTGAACACGGGTGCATAAATTTTTGTTCTCCCACCCGAACTGAATTATTTCAGGTATAGCGTAAGAGTAGCAGTGCTGACATGTGGTACTTCCACGTTTAACTTATTGAGTAACAAACTGTGTTCCACAGCAATGACACCATTTGGCATTCCCAACAGCAGTGCATGATGGTTCTACTTTCTCCATTATCCTCACCGACACCTGCTGTCTTCCACTGTTGTCATAATGGCCGTCCCAGTGAGTATGAAGTGCTATCTCATTGTGGTTTTGATTTGAGTTTCCCTGATGACTAAGGATGTTGAGCACCTTTTTACATGCCTGTTGGCGATAAGTGTATCATTTCTGGAGAAATGTCTTTTCAAATTCTTTGCCCATTTTTTATTTGAGTTGTTTGTCTTTTTGTTGTTCTGTTGTAAGAGTTCTTTATATCATCTATGTATGATATATGTAATCTTTATAATTTATATAATACATAATACACATAATCTATATAATCTTTATATAATCTAGACTCTTATCAGAAATGTGATTCACAAATATTTTCTGCTGTCCTGTGAGTTGTGTTTTCCCTGTCTTGATAGTATTCCTTGATACATAAAAGTTTTTAATTTTGATGAAATCCAACCTACCTATTTGTTCTTTGTTGTTGTCATATCTAAGAAATCTGCCAAATCCATCATCATGAATATTCATTCCTGTGTCTTCTTCTAAGACATTGATTATTTTAGGTTTTATGCTAAGGCTGTTGATCCATTTTGAGTTAACATTTGTGTGTTTTGTGAGGCACGGGCTCAATGTTGCTCCTTTGCATGTGGGTTTCCAGTTGTTGCAATACCATTAGTGAAAGACAGTTCTTTATCCATAAATGGGTTTGGCACCCTCATCAAAACTCAATTAGCTGTAAATATATGGGTTTATTTCTGAACTCTCAATTCTGTTCCATTGGCTTATATGTCTATCCTTATGCCAATACCACACCAAAGATTTGTAGTAAGCCTTGAAGTGTCATCTGGAAAGTGTCAGTGTTCTAAATTTGTTCTTCCTTTTCCAGATTGTTTTGGCCTTCAAGGTCTCTTGCAATTCTAAATGGAATTTAGGATGAACTTTTCCATTTCTGCAGAAAAGGCTGTTAGGATTTTGATAGGGATTATACTGAACTTGTGGATCCCCCTGGGGAGAATTACCATCCTAATAATATTAAATCATCCAATCCATGAACATGATCTATCTTTCCACTTTTTATGTCTCCTTAATACCCTTCAGCCATCTTTTACAGTTTTCAGTGCACAAGTGTTGCCTTAAGTATTTTATTATTTTGGATGCTATCATAAATGAATTGTCCTCATTTGTAGATTATAGTGGATAGAGTTAAACCGATTTTTGTGTATTGATGTTGTTTCCTCAAGCTAGCTAGACTCATTAATTAATTCTATTACTTGTTTGTGGATTCTTGAGGATATTCCACATGTCAGATCATGTCATCTGCAAATAGATTTACTTCTTCCTTTCCAATATGAGTACCTTTTATTTCCTTTTCTCACTTAATTGCTCTCACTAAGAGAACTCACAGTTGAATAGAAGAGGTAAGAGTAGATATCCTTGTCCTGTTCCTGGTCTTGAGAAGAAAGATTTAGTCTCTGTCTGTTAAGTACAATGCTATCTGTGGGGTTTTCACATGTGCCTTTTATCAGGCTCAGGAAACTCCCATTTGTTATGGACTGAATTGTGCTCATCCTAAATTCATATGCTGAATTGTGCTCATCCTAAATTCATATGTTGAAGCCATAACCCTTAATGTGACTACATTTGGAGATAGGGCCCTTCAGGAGATAATTAAGGTTAAATGAAGCCATAAGGATAGGTTAATCCAATAGGACAGGTAATCCAACAATAAGAGACACTAGAGTTCTCTCTCTCTCTCTTTCTCTGCATGTACACACAGAGGACAGGTCATGTGATGAGAACACAAGAAGTTGGCCATCTGCAAGTCAGAAAGAGAAACCTCACTAGAACCAAACATGATGACAAATTGACCTTGGACATCCAGTCCCAGGAACTTTGAAAAAATAGGTTTATATTGTTTAAGCCACCTAATCCCTGGTATTTTGTTATAGCAGTCCTGCCAGGCCAACGTACCATTTATTCTTAGAGGTTTTTTTGTTTGTTTTACTTTGCGTTTAGTGTTTCTTTGAACCATGGAACAGGTTACATTTTTGTCAAATGCTTTTTCTGTATCAATTTAGATGATCATTTTTTACGCTTTATTTTATTGATATATTGTATTACACTGATTGATTTTTCTTTTTCTTTTTTTTTTTTTCAACGTTTTATTTTTATTTTTGGGACAGAGAGAGACAGAGCATGAACAGAGGAGGGGCAGAGAGAGAGGGAGACACAGAATCGAAACAGGCTCCAGGCTCTGAGCCATCAGCCCAGAGCCTGATGCAGGGCTCGAACTCACGGACCGCAAGATCGTGACCTGGCTGAAGTCGGACGCTTAACCGACTGCGCCACCCAGGCGCCCCTACACTGATTGATTTTTCAAATGTCAAACCAACCTTGCATTCTCAGGATAAATCCCAGGTGGAGTATGTACACATGATTTATAATCTATTTAATATATTGCTAGGTTGGATTTGCTGGTATTTTATTAAATATTTTTGCAGCTATATTCATAAGAAATATTAGTCTGTTTTCTTTGTTTGGTAACAATAGAGATTTTAGAATTCAGAGGGTAAAGAACAAAGACAGACTGTGTTCCAAATTTCCTAACCAACCAACCAGGGAGATTTCTTCAAATGACAGGACAAGGCAGAAAGAGTGAGAAAGGGTATACTGGATTTCATGTTTATCTTTGACACTTACTTTTAAGGCTTCCTTAATCCATTCTATCCCATTTATAAAATTAAGTTTTGAATTGGCTAAAGAGCCAGAAATTAAGCTTTGTAGCTGTGTGAGATCTGCTGTAATGCTAACATCAGGGGAAGAATGCACCTTTGTATGGACTGACTTTCTCCATCCACTTTGTTCCTTTGTATTTAAGGAATGGTCTATGAAAAGCCTTTTAAAACTAACATGGGCCTGACTCATTATGTTTGCCAAAGTCAGATTCCAATAAATGTTAGGATTCCTTTTCTAATCACTACTGTAACTGGAATTAGCAACTGAAGCGAGATGCTAGCACTGCCAACATTTCTGAGGTCATAACGACAAGGTATTATTGACTTAATTCCTCCAATGCAAATTGTGTACACACACACACACACACAACATAAAAACACATAAACGTACCTCTGTGTGTGTGTATGATTAAGCAAAACTCTACTTTTGTATTATGAGATAGTTCACAGAGACCATCTGGATAGCTCAGGTCTATGACATTGTGGTACTGGGTTAAAAAATGAAATAGGATGTGGAAG